>NC_143055.1:45242803-45545833 GCF_052426305.1 Pelodiscus sinensis
CTGTTGGAGGATAGCTGCCATTATCTTTTGTATTCTCTCATCTTTGTTAATTCTTATCCTGTTACGAGTATCCTTTATCTAAAACCTCTGTTACCTTAAACATTACTCCACGAGTGAAGAATGTGACCTTTAATTCTCTTCTACAACAGTCTTCATTGTGATTTGAGAAACTGATTTAAAACCAAAGTGTGGTGCTATTTGTAGAAAATACAGCATAATGAAAGCTATGATTGTCACGGAAATCATGGAATCCATGACTTCCATTGACCTCTGTGACATTTTTTGCCCCAGATCTCCTGCAGCTCCCATCTTGCCTTGGTGGGGGAACCCCCTGCAGCTGCCTGATGGGGGGGACTCGCATGAGCTCCTAGCTGCTGTGGTGAGGGGTCCTTATAGCAGTCCAGTTCCCACGCCAAGCTGTGGGGGACCCTGGAGCTCCCGCTAACCAGCCGTTGGTGGGGAAGTCCCCATAGGCTCCCTGCTACCATGGGTGATGCACCCCCCTGAGCTGCTTGGCCCCCATACAGGACAACACTGGAGCTCTCACTCGCTGCAGAGATGGGAGGCCCCAGAGTCCCAGCAGCAGTGAATGATAATCCTGCCTCCCCATTTTTCAGGGATATCTTTAGTGAAAGTCAGGGACAAGTCATAGGCTTCTGTGAAATTTTGTGTATTGCCTTGATCTGTCCATGACTTTTACTAAGCATAATCAAGATAGCTAGTCTCTCCCGTGTGGCATGTGGCCATTACCTGGAGGGGCTACTTTTAGGGTGAAAGTACATTTCATTCTCTGCTTCCAGGCAATCTTTTTTTTCCCCTGCGGAGACTCTTGAGAACTAAGGCAGTAATATAACAAACTAATTTAATGTAATCCATTAAACAGCCATCAGGATGCTAATATCTCTGTCACTACCACCCTGAGCTACCTATGAATTCTATCTAGAAGTGGGGCACCAAATCAGACTATTGTTTTGAGCTTTTGAGGCTTCTTACTCAAGTTTATTTTTACTGTATTCATGAGAATTTTAGCTATTGAAATATTAGCTTTCCACTTGATGACAAGCAACAATAATTTAATAAGTGATTCTCTTATTCAGGTTTGCCTATTTTTGTTTCTCTGTGCTAAGATGTACCTTGCAGCAGAGACATCCGACTGACATTTTGAAGCTGTGCTGTGGTTGGGGACTGAAGTATAGTATGTTAATAAGTGGGATGCCATTATTTACCTAAAATAGCATTGTAGACCATTTTCTAGAGATTTCATGCTATTACCAGTTAATTCTGTAGTGACCATTAGAGTGAAGTACAGTGAAAGCTTTGTTATCTGGCACTCAGGGGGAACAGCAGTTGCTGGTTAACTCAATGTGTAGGCTAACAAAGCAGCCCTTGCTGGCTTCCTTCAGGGGGAGGAGGAAGCCCCAAGGAGTGGGGCCGGCAGCCCATCTGGCATTGTGCTAAATTCAAACTTTGTTAATTGGCTGGGGGCAATGCCAGTTGTTAGAGTTTTCCAGTTAAGAGTGCCAGAATGCAAAACTTTTACTGCATTTACTGGGGTATATTTTTTATGGAAGAAAAATTCCTGACCATAGAGTCAGGTTGTGATACTTTGACAGTACAGACTAGCTTTTGAATACAGGCAGTCCCCGAGTTACGCGGATCCGACTTATGTCGGATCCGCAGTTACGAACGGGGCTTTTCTCGCCCCGGAGGACGGGAGCGGCGGGACGCCCAGATGTACCGTGGTCCGCTGCCCCCGTCCTCTGGGGCGAGAAAAGCTGCTCCCCGTCTCCCTGGTCTGCAGGGAGACAGGGAGCAAAGCCTTGGAGCACGCCCGCAGCGGGACAGCCCGGGCGCGCCTGGGCTGTCCCGCTGTGGGCATGCTCCAAGGCTTTGCTCCCAGTCTCCCTAGTATGACCTGCAGACCAGGGAGATGGGGAGCAAAACCTCGGAGCACGCCAGCAGTGGGACAGCCGCGGCGCACCTGGACTGTCCCGCTGCCCGCGTGCTCTGCAGCTTTGCTCCGCGTCTCCCAGGTCAGCAGACCAGAGAGACGGAGCAAAGCCGTGGAGGACTTGGGCGGTCCCGCCACTCCCGTCTCCCTGGTCTGCTGGGGGGGGGGGGGGGGGGTGCAGCTACTGCCCCCCCCCCCCAGCAGACCAAGCTTTTCTTGCCTACCCCTGGGGTAGAGCAGCTGGGGGCTGCCAGGTTGGTCCTGCAGCGCCGCTCCGGACCAACCTGGCAGCACCCCAGCTGTTCTGCCCCAGGCGTCCTGATTCAGCCGCTGCTGGTCAGTTTCAGCAGCGGCTGAATCAGGACGCCTGGGGCAGAGCAGCTGGGGTGGAGCAGCTGGGGTGCTGCTGGGTTGCTCCAGTAGCGCCGAGGAGCCGCGCTACTGGAGCAACCCAGCAGCACCCCAGCTGCTCTGCCCCAGGCGTCCCCAAGTCAGCCGCTGCTGAAACTGACCAGAGGCTGACTACAGGAAGCCTGAGGCAGAGTTGCTCTGCCCCAGGCTTCCTGGATTCAGCCGCTGATCAGTTTCAGCAGCAGCTGACTTGGGGACGCCTGGGTTTCTCAAGTTGAATCTGTATGTAAGTCAGAACTGGCGTCCAGATTCAGCCACGGTTGAAACTGATCAGTTTCAGCAACAGCTGACGCCAGTTCCGACTTACATACAGATTCAACTTAAGAACAAACCTACAGTCCCTATCTTGTACATAACCTGGGGACTGCCTGTAATATCTTTAATACCTGGTTTAATCTGTGCACTCTGTCCATCTTCTGTTAATAGTTCAGACTTGTCAGCCTGATCAATCACATCCACTAAGGTAAGTACCTTTCTGTCACTTCAGCGCCAGATGCTTAGTAGTTACACAGAAGACTTTAATTTCTGGCTCTGTGACCTTGGCTTGAGAATGAAGTTTTGAATGCACACTCTGATATAACAATACCAGAAAGTGGGGCTGAGAATGTATTTTGCTCTACTTTTGCCATCGGGTTGACTTCTGAAGACTCAGATGCCAAGGAGTAATAATCAGTCTCAAGTATTAGAAATAAGTGGGCTTTGTGGAATTTAGTTTATGCCCCTTACAGCTGTTACATTTCAGTATCTGTTGTAAAGGTTTATCATAAAAAGTTTCTTCTAGTGGTGACAATGCATTAGATATCTTCCCAAATTCATTCCATTGATTCATCTCAGAAACGAGATCGTAAATTCCATTAATATACTTTGTTAACTTTTTAAATATTATTGTAGTGCCTAGAAGGTCTAGTGGAGAGCAGAACTGCATTATGCTAGACCAGTGTTTCTCAAAGTGATTCGCAAAACCACTTTGAGAAGCCTGCTAACTGGCCTTGCCAGTTGTTTGTTTACTGGCACTGCAGCTACGGAGCCTTGCAGCTCCTATTGGCTTCTTTTTGCTGTTTGCAGCCAAGGGGACCTGGCCTGTGCTGCTTCCTGTGCTCCCTTTGGCTGGCAATGGTGAAACGTAGCAAATAAGAGTCATGAGGTTCAGTGATTGTGGGGCTGGTAACTAAACAAACCAGCACAGCCTATTAACAGGTTTTTCAAAGTTGGTTTCGTGGACCAATTTGAGAAACACTGTGCTAGGCAGAGTTTACAATCTAAATGGACAAGACTGGGAGGGAGAAAGGAATGATTATGATTCCCATTTAAGGTATGAAGAGATTGAGTAATTTACCTAAACTTTCTTACAGAAAGTATCTGGTGGGGTTTGGGAATCAAACTTAGATCTCCTCAGTCCCTTTTTCCTGGCTTTTGCCACAAGATCACGTTCCATATTGGGTAAGAAAGAAGTGAAACTAGGCAACACACAAATGACACTGCATCTTTCACGTTTTTAATCTTATTATGAACAAAACCTGATATAACCAGAAGAAAGAGATGAGTTATGATGCCCAGGAAGCTTCACACATCCTGAGTAGAAAACTGTTCTGTTTTGATGGAAACAAAACACAGTAAGAAATAATACAGGTGTGTGTGATGTTTGTCTTACCATTAAAAATAGTTCAGTTTAGTCTTTTCAGAACACCACAGAAGGGGCTGTTTTGTTGATTATGCACCCCTCTTCTTTAATGCTATTTTTTCGAAAGGAAATATAGCTGCAGAGAACCGCTATATACATATCTCTGTGCTTTATACACCTGTCACTGATTTTGAAAGCTTCTTACTAAGAATAATGCTATACTTGATGCTGTAACAACTGTGTTATTTCAATATGCTGTCATGATATTAATTGTACAGAATAAATGTATTGAAACACTTTCTGGCCTATAATTTTCCTTATTGATTGCTTCAGTGAGTATTTTCCCAGTTCTGCTGTTCTCGTTGCTTCATGCTGCCACATATACAAAGAAGGTCCTCGATGTAAGTATGGTGCTATACATTGCTCAGTACTATTTGATATCAATTATCCTCTCTTTATGGCTAAATGGGAGACTTGTCTTTGAAATGCTTTTATGTTCCAATGTGAGGTCACACACAAATGATGAAATTGAAAACCACTGAGTTTAATTTTTGCATCTACTATATATTTTAGAAAGTTTGTATGTTTGTTTAAGAACTCCTCCTTAATGGTAAGAGTAGGGCCACCGAATTTGGTATACAGCTTCCTCTTATCGTAACTTAAAACAAGATTAAGAGGTTTGGTTGTGCCAGGAAAATGGGATGTGCCTGGAATGGGATTTCTGCTTAGTTTTATGAGAAGCAAAGAGACAAACACCAAATCAAGTACAGTCCTCCAAACTGACATAACTCAGCAAATGTTGAAAGAGACTGAACCAAAGGTGAAAGTAAGCTGGTGTGCCTAGATGCACCACTCCAGTAAGAAGGAACCGGCCAGTTAGGGTGCTTAGCTGAAGGAGAGAGCGCATTGCCAGCCCAGCTCTTGGGGCTCTCCAGGCAGGTGAAAGTGGCTGACTTGTTACTCTCCCTCTCCCCCGCATTTGTATGGGAACATTGCTGGTTGTTCCCCTTTGTCACTGTCAGGGAATGAGGGAAAAGTGCACAGTTTGCTGCATTCCTCTCCCTCTGGCTGGGAAGGGCAGGGGGCAGATGAGCTGTGCACTTTGCTCAAGCAGCTTCAGCCTCCCTGCTCTCCCCTTACACGTTCCTACACACACATACCAACCCCTTTCCCTGACTCCCTCCTCACCCCATTCCAGACTTCTGCACCCCCACATATCTCCTGCCCTGAGCTCCCCACATCCCTAAGCCCCTGTCCAGAGCTCCCCCCCCAACATTCCCCAACTCCTTACCTTGAGCCCTGTGCACTTCACCCCACATTTAAATTTCTTACAGGTTCTGTTGTATCATAACTCCTCCAACTTTCTGCCTGAGGGGCTCCTCCCCGTGTAGGTACTTCATTCTAGTGAACAGAATAAGGCTATTGGCCCTCCCTGAGGTAGCTGAAACTAAAGTGAGAAAAGATAAAGCTGGATTTTTACTTCCCCAAAATCACACCTACCTGTGCCTTGTGGAGAATGCTGAAAAGTAGAAGATACTTATGTCTTCCTTAGAGGATTTTAGGATTATTTGGAAAATATGTAAATGTGGGATATTTTTCTGCAATGCTCTCTAAATTCTTTATTTGAAGTATTTTTAGAGGATCCTAGGATATTACTAGTTTTCAGGTAATTAGATAGGATCTCAAAAGTTGCTGAAATTAAGTATTGCTGGTAGCCATTAAGATGTGATTTAAAACTAGAGAAAGATTGTCCAGTTTGGTGCTAATTGACTATTTTTTCCTTTCCTAAAGGCAAGAGGTTCGAATAGTCTACTCTTCCTGAGAAGTCTTCTAGAAAAATTAAATGCTAATCAACAGAATATTCTAAAATTCATTGCTTGCAATGAAATTTTCCTGATGCCAGCTACAGTTTTTATGCTTCTTAGGTAAGAATTACAGAAAATATTTTCTAATATATTGACTTCTTTACTTGAACATTTCCTATCCAAGGCCTCAATCTTGCAGTGAGTTCTACCTTAGGATGTTAAATTGCGGTTATCTGCCTAATCGTGTAGTCAATAAAATTTGTATTGACTATGCGATTAGTCAATAAGGGCCGCTCTACAGAGCCGCAGCAGGGGTAGTTCCAGGAGCTGGCTCGAGCCAGGACTGAGGAGCTCTGCATTTTAAATGTGGTAAGAACTGCTGGGCTCTTATTAAATTTAAAATGCAGAGGCACAGCGTCCCAGATCAATGCAAGATGGAACTGTTCGGTCCTGGCTCACGCTGAGCCTTGGCCTGCTGCAGACAGAGTCAGTGGGAGGGGGTGGGTGGAAACAGCACTACAGAGTGCTGGGGAGAACTGGCTTCTATTCCCTGCCTTTGCTACCTCTCAGAGAGGCAGCAAGGGTGGGGAGAATGAGTAATCAATACTCCACTCGACTACCTGATCAGCTTATGCTTATTGGGTAGTTGACTACTCGCTAACATCCCCTACCTAGGTACAGATGTGGAGCCTGTGTAGAATGCATTGCAGGATCTATCCCTTATCTTTTTTGAGACAAATTTATTTAATTTCTTCTAGATTAAAATCTGACCAAGTTAGATTTCTCAGTTTCATACATCTGCAAAATTGAATTGAATTTTTGCTGCCTTATCAGTGAGCATAGAAATAAACTTTAAATGCATGGTGTGTGTATGTATTTGTGTGTGTTTGTTTGGGTACCAGAACTGGATTTGATCCTAGACTAATTTATTAGGTAAAGTTGATGAACTTTGGTCAGTGTAATTGAACACATAAAATTGGTAAGGGAGTAGGAACGTAAGTTACTAGTCAACTATCTGATAAGCAAATGTGTATCGCATAGTCGACTTGACAAGTCACTCCCTCTCCCCGCCCCACTTGATGCCTCTCTCAGAGAGAGGTAGCAAGAGGGGGTGGAGCAGGATCTGATGCTGGGAGGAGAAGGCGCAGGGACACAGTGGGGAACTGGTGGTGCTGCCACCTTTGAAATGTATTTCAAAAGCAAAAGTTCTGCGAGGAGCCTGGAACAATCTGGAGACTCGAACAGTCCCATGCTGGCCCCGTGCTCCTGGTAGCGCTTTGCTTTTGAAATGTACAAGAGCCCTCCTGCCTTTGAAATGTAGCAAGAGCTGGCAGGGCTCTTCCTACATTTCAAAGGCGGAGGCTCCCTTATTGACTAATCACATAGTTGATACAAATTACATAGACTATTTGATTAGTTGATTGATCTAAATTTAACATCCTTGTAAGGGAGCTAGGATTTTAGCTTTTAAAACAAACAAATAAATGATGCTTTCAGTTTTAAATAGAGTGCTCAGACGTCTTAGAAAGCACCTCACAGTGTTAGAAAATGTGTGAGCAGAAGCAGTTGTGGTCCTAGCTTTAAAGAACTTATAATCAAAGGACTTGATCCTTCAGTTTTCTCAATGTGGTCCTGATTCTTCAGTGATCACCCTGCATCGCTGTAGAGTCCCATTGACTTAGAATAGTGGCTACAAGCTTTTCCATTACAGTAGACTTCAGTTGGGGCTCCTTGCAGGCATAGAGGATCTGTCTGCCCACAGGTCATTATGTCTCTTAATCTATTTTTGTCAGCAGGGACTATTCTTTATTCTTTGTTGGACAGTTTCTTAACACAGTGGGGGTATGTCTAGACTGCACCCCTCTGCCAGCAGAGGGATACAGATTAGGCTGGGCGAAATTGCTAATGAAGCGGGGATTTAAATATCCCGTGCTGCTTTAGCATAAAAATGGCCACTGCTTTTTTCCGGCACGGAGCTTTGTCGGAGAAAAGTGGCAGTCTAGAGGCTGATCTATCGTTAAGGAGAGTCTTTTCCGATAGATCCCTTATGCCTCGTAAAACAAGGTATACAGGATCTATTGGAAAAGGCTTTCTTTAGCGATAGATCAGCCTCTAGACTGCCACTTTTCTCTGACAAAGCTCTGTGCCGGGGAAAAAAAGAGGCTGCCATGTTTATGCTAATGAAGTGCGGGATATTTAAATCCCCACTTCATTAGCAATTTAGCCCAGCCTAATCTGCATCCCTCTGCCAGCAGAGGGGTGCAGTCTAGACATACCCTGGGTGTCCTATTTGAGTGTGGCTTCAAGGTACTACCATATTACTGTTGGTAATCTGTGTTTTTGCTTTGTCGTGCTTAAATCTGTGGTGTTAACTTATAGCAAGCCATTTATTTTAATAGGGATGTTATTGGTGATAAACTAGGATACACTGATGAGTGTATAGCATGTGGGTACACAGTTTTGAGCAATGGATTGGACAAGTGACTAAATGAAGAATTTACTGTACTCTTAAGTCAATAAATGAGTTATCTACATTTGTCTCAAGATACAAGGCAGATGCACTTCCATCATGTAAATCTTTTATTTTTTTTAAAACAAAACTAAAAATCAAGACCAGTGATCCCCTGTTGTGTAAACACTCCATACAGTTTCATGATCTTTACAAGTTTGATTTTGAAATATTTATAGGAGTGTATAGCTAAGCTGGTAGAAGTTAAAGGCTAGCATTTCAACATCCATTTTATGTCTCTCCTATTTTATTATCTTTGAGCAAAATAGACTCTCTTCCGAGCCAGAGTGTACATTTTTGTTTGTTTTGGAAGCATGCTTAGCTTTGTTGAATTGTGACTAAATTTCACAAAGATCTCAAATCAAGGGTCCTCTCTCAGCCTGCACATAGTAAATGCATTTTCCATTCATTGCCGTGTTCCAACAGAAAGAGTGAAGATCTTCATGGGTATATGAGGATTTCTTCCAACCCATTCTTAATGTAGCCATAACTTAGATTTTTGTTGATCCTCTGGTTACATTAACGAGCCAGTTTTAGGAATTATTTCTTTAAATATGAGATTTAATTGTTTACAAATGGCATTTTGGACTTTCTGAGATTGGCCTCTGAAGAATTGTATCAAGCAAAGCTTATCCTCAGGGTAGTATGTTAAGGACGCTTACGAAGTCAAATAAGAACTTGTGCTTACCTTTAGTGTTGCAAATTATCTTAACAGATACTTTTTCATTATATATTCGTTTATGCTTTGTGAACAAAAGATGACGTATTAAAGAACTCTATTCTATAAAATATACAGAAAATATCCTATGTTGTTTAAACGTAACTACCTCTGAAGATTGCTGCTACTCAGAATTTTATGCTGTAGACATAGAAAGTTAGACTTAAATTCAGGTGGAGAATGTAACTTTTGCTGGAGAAGATATGTCTTAGGTAGGCTCACGTTCTATACCAAGATCAGCTTCTTTAAATTATTAAGCAAAAGAGGAAGGAATATATCTAATGTAGCTTTTTTGGAGATTGGGCAGAGATGAGCACTTGCTGTCTTTACTTACAGCCATACAACATAGTTGAAACTGATGGGAAATCAGATGTTGAAATTATTTGAAAAATCAGGTGAGATCTGTTCAGAATAATATTTTAAAAATATCTCACGACCTTTTGGACCATTTAAAATCAGTATAAAACACTTCCCCTTTCCCCTTTTTTTTAAATGCAGGATTTTCCCTCTAGTGTAGTTCAATTTATTTTATCCTTCAAATTTCTATAGTATGTGGAATAAAGATGCCTCCTTTCATATGTTCTTGTCAAATTGTCATGTAGACATTTGGTCTTGGACACTTACACAGCAATTTTACAACCTGAGTCTTGTGAGTCCAAGTCTGTTGATGTGGGCCAGCTGCTGGTGTTTTATTGCACTGTAGATACATAGCATGAAGTACTATTGCAAAGAATTGAGGCGTGAACAAGTTGATGCCAAGTTTGTAAAGTGTAATAAACTTGTGTTGCCCCAGAATAACCATTGCCAAACACCACTAAGCATATGTAGTATCTTGTATATAGCATTGAGTTTTAAACCTTAAAATGCATTTTGACAGTATGTAGGGGTGTTGTGAAGAAACTCCCATAAAATGCCACGCTTAATGGCAATTGCATAATCGGCCATGTAAGTCAAGTATCTATGCATGTACTTGGCTGGTTGAATACCAGTTTGCAAGCACCTATATAGAATTACATAGTCAAATTAGAAATGCAGTTGCACCCACTTCTTTGTTTATCACATCTTGAAAATCGGGCACATAAAGCAATTACTGTGAAAACAGTAATGCTGCATGTCCTTTGTGTGTTTAAAATTTCATTTATGGCATAACGTGGTTGTTGCTCTTAAAGTTTATAACTTTAGTAGATGTGAATATGCTGATAGTTATAGAAATATTTTTGTTTTTTGTTGTCAAACCTGGATTCTCTTAACAAATGTGATCATCTGACTAGTCTCAAAATATATGGAGTTTCCTTATTCTAATTGCAAAACAGATTGAGCTTGTATTGACAAAACTAAAATCTTTTTTTCCTTTCAGTGGCCAGGGGAGTTTGCTTCAGCCTTTCATTTATTATAGATTTCTTACCTTGCGCTATTCCTCCCGTAGAAATCCATATTGCCGGTAAGCATTACATTAATAATATATTTAAATTTCTGCACAGTTGTATGCTAAAAATGTTACATGCTAGAAATATAACTTACATGGAATTGCAACCCTTAGTTCAGAATTAGAATTGTCCAAACTACACCATAAATCAGGGGTGGGCAATAATTTTTGCATGGGGGCTACTTCATAAAGTTCAGAAGTGTCTGCAGGCCAACATGGAAGGGGCAGGCCTCGGGCAGAAGAAGCGGGGCCATATGCTGTGAAAAGATGCCAATATATTTTATATACAACAAAGTAATTAAAATGTAATCATAAACAACTGCATACAACATTATCCAAAGATTATGATATAAGGCAACACTTGTAAAATTTGTAATAACTACAACACTAACACTAAACATAGGGCACTGAAAATTAATACTTAGTCCTGCCATGACTGTAGGGGGAGGCCCCTTCCAGACCTATGATACTATTTCATGGAATCAAAGTCCCTGTTTTTCTTCCCACCACATTAAGTATATTCAGTTAAATTTTGAGTTACAAAAGATTCCCCCACTTGACTATGAAAATGGCATCTAGATATTTTCATCAAAACCAGTTATAAAGAAATAGGTTGGTTATTGGGTATTCAAAGGAATCCTGTGTCTCTGGCAATGCGCTAGAGGCGTGGGGAGCTGCAAGCCCTTTCAGCTGTTTCTATTTAAAGGGCTTTTGTGTTCTCCAAGCTGCTAGGGTTGCTTGGCAGGGGCTGGGAAGGTGCTAGCCCTTTAAATAAAAGGAAAAAATATGTAACACTTTAAAACTAACAAGACGGTTTAATAGGTGATGAGCTATTAAACCATCTTGTTAGTCTTTAAAGTGCTACATAGTTTTTCCTTTTGTTTTTACAAGATCAGACTAGCAGGCTACCTCTCTACTACTAGCCCTTAAAAAGGCTTGCAGCTCCCCCAGCCTCTAATGCAGTTGCTAGGGAGTCAAGAGACTCAAGCCCTTTCCACCGTTTCTATTTAAAGGGCTTGAGCCTTCCCTGCCACTGCTAGGCAACACCTCTAGTGAGTTGCTGGGGACTGATCCCTTTTAGTGGTTTCTATTTAAAGGGCTGGCCCCTTCCTTTTGCCTGTCAGGCAACGTGTTGTCTAGCAGCTGTGGGGAACAGGAGAGCCCTTTAAACAGAAACAGCTGAGAGAGCTCACAGCTCCCTGCACCTCTAAGGAGCCAGAGAATCTAGCCTTTTCAACTGTTTGGCTGTGTCTAGACTGGCCAGTTTTTCTGGAAAATCAGCTGCTTTTCCGGAAAAACTTGCCAGCTGTCTACACTGGCCGCTTGAATTTCTGCAAAAGCACTGACTTCCTACTGTAAGAAATCAGTGCTTTTTGCGGAAATACTATGCTGCTCCGTTCGGGCAAAAGGGCCAGTATAGACAGCTAAGATTTGTTTTGCGCAAAAAAGCCCTGATCGCGAAAATGGCAATCGGGGCTTTTTTGCGCAAAAGCGCGTCTAGATTGGCCACGGACGCTTTTCCGCAAAAAGTGCTTTTGCGGAAAAGCATCTGTGCCAATCTAGACACTCTTTTCCGCAAATGCTTTTAACGGAAAACTTTTCCGTTAAAAGCATTTCCGGAAAATCATGCCAGTCTAGACATGACCTTTAAACAGAAAGGCTTTGCACCTTCCCACTCCCCAGCTACTCAAGGCTGAGGAAGACATGAACCGTTTAAATAGCAGCAGTTAGAAGGGCTCCCACCCCCTCCCGCTCCGAGGCAAGGAACTGGGGGGCGGGGCCTGAAACTGCTTCGTGGGCTGGATCAAAGCCCTAGGTGGGCCAGATCCGGCCCACTGAGAGGCTTTTGCCCAGCCTGCCATAAATGGAAGGGTTGCTTTTCTCCTCCGCTAAATTATGGCTGTACAAGTAATATTGTGAACGTTTTTCATTGTATTTTAGATAATTGTTTTGTGACATGATGTACCTCACTTCTATGAAAGTTTTTGTATCCCTAAACTTGTTTGAAAACCAAAGCCTCAAAAGTATAGTATACTATAAGAAATCAATAATTCAGTTTCACCATTGATGTCTTTCAGCAGAAATCCAGGAAAACATTTCAATGCTTGACATCTCAAAAAAAATCTGTTAAAGCTGTATGATATTATACTTGATTCATTTACTTAATTATATGTGCCCCCTAGAAAAAAAAATTGATTTTCTTTGGTGCTGAAAGGATATTTTGAATTGTTTCTATTGTAAGTTTTGCTCTGCAGTTTTTCTTCCTGTGGGAGGGTAAGGGGTTCTAAAACATTGGCTTTTGTTTCTCCTCCATTTTTGGTGTCTTTGCTCGGTTGCTTGCACCTTCTATCACCACTTTTCTTCCCTTGCAAAAACCCATCATCTTCCTTTCACATTCCTCCCTTTTCATCTTAGTTTGCCTTTTAAGTTTGAAGTAGCTTAGAAAAGTGATTAAAAACCTGAAGATTTTAAAGGACAAGAGTTCTCACATTCATGCTGAACATTAACCTCTTACATAAAATGACTAAACTGAGTTGTCCAACATGAGATTAAGTAATTCAATTGAAGAATTTAAGATTTAATAACTGCTGATCAACACAGCTGTGATGTAAATATATTTCTTAAAAAAATCTTCTTCTTCTCAGGACACTTTTCACAGAGCTGAGGATCGTTGTTGAACACCTAATAATGAAACCTTCATGCCCTCTTTTTGTAAGAAGACTGTGCCTCAGTAGCATTTCCTTTATAAGCAGACTAGCACCAACAGTTGCATAATTAACATTCAGAAATGTTTATGTATATATTGTGAACATTATGAGCAGCTGGCATTTCTGCTAATGGTTATAAATTCCAGTTTTTACACTGATCTCACTCTAGTTTGTATAAAATTGTGTATATGCTTCCCTCCGAGATATTCAGTGCATCGTCTCACATGTAAGTCCTAAGTTTTCAAGAAAATATTGCTATGCCCTATTGCTAATTGGTGAAAGTATCCATTTGTGTCTTAGCCAAAACTATTTTAAAGAAAAAATACCCAGGTGTATAGAATGTTAAATGAAAAACCAAATGGCAAACAGAATTGTACCTGTTTTTCCCATAATATAGTCCTCCTGAAAGCAGATATATATTTAAGAATTTTAGTCAATCCTAGCTGTAGCCATAGCTACTCTAAAATGTTACCACAGCTTAATTTTCAAACTGTGATTGATAGCAATTGGCATATAGACACATGCAGTACGTTTTGGACAGTATTCTTTTCCACACTTTAAATATACCCAGTACACTTAATTTGTTTAAATTTATGTAGTCAACTCATGTATGCAAACATGGCCCATTTAGAAGGTAATGAAATGGATTAAAAATCTCATAAACTGTGATGGCAGTTTTTTGGGATAGAGTCTGTTTTTAATGTAATTTAAAAGTGAATATGCCAGCAGATCACTAAATGCCCTCATACTTTCACATCCTGTATTTGGGAGAATTCTGAAAGACCCGACCATGTCAAACTCTCTAAACAGTGAGATTGTCTTTCTATATGATGAATGTAACTTTGCCACTGTCGGGAAATCATTGACAAATAGGCTTCTAGATACAATGAAGTATTTAAACTTCTACCCATCTCAATGAATTAATCATTGTGTATTGTAATAGTGCAAAATATTATCATTGCAAATACAAGTGGTCTTGTATGTAAGTGCGAGACTGCAGCAGTACAGGCATCACTGTTGTTTTTTCTTAAAAAAAAAAAAAAAGGTTAATCTGTAGCTAGTCCTATATACATTCTTTTACCAATTTCTAAGAACCACGTTGAGATGGAGAGTTTAGATAAAGGATTGCATCTGGTCAGATATCTATTGAAACAATTACTATAGAGAAAATTTGACATAAGTTAATCTGTTCCTATAATAACGCTACTAAATATCTTCGCATCAGAAATGCATGTGTAATTAAGTGATTTTTTTCATATTCACCCACCATACCTCATTATTGAAAGGGCATTCATTTTTCCAGGAATTCCATTTGTCTGAATTTAGTCTGTTTCCTTAGTTTAGGGAAGATGTTTGATTGATACTTTAGTTGCATAGAAGTTAAATTTTATTAATTGAGCTTCTCCTTTGTAATTCAGTGTTCTTTATTGTTGCATGATCAGACCTTATTCTAAATATTTGGAAAACTCTTGCTCCTTCAGTCAAAATATTTCCTTATTTATCTGGTTTGTTGTGTATGTTGCAGATGTAATTTGGACTTGTCAATCATTAGTTTCTGTCAGGAGCCGTGCATTGTACATTTTGCTCAACCTCCAGGTACTGACAAAAATGTCAATAATTTTACTTGAATGCTCTGATGTTGGCTTTTTGAGCACAAATAGCTATTGTTACTCACTGTGCAGAAGCAACTGCATGCTATACTCTGATACAGCTGCTGAGACTTGCAACCAGCCTCAATATCTGAGTATCCAGTGATGTGAATGTTTTTATAAAAAACTAATATTTCTACAGCAATAAAATGAATCTTAAAAATCAGTTTGCTAGTTAGATGGCTTTCTAGTTTATTTCTTCTGTATAAAATAAGTGGAATATTTTGAGATGAGTCCTGAAGTTGAGCAGAGTGCAATTTTTTTTGTGCGTGCATGCTTTTCTCTACTTATTTCCCTTGCCACACTTGAATCTACTTAAATGCTACAAAGATCAGAATCCTGACACCACCTTTTTATACTAAGAAAGCAAGATTTTAAAAGTTAGCACTGGGGTTCACAATCCTGGAGGGCAGCTTTCAAGAGAAATGTTAGTTTTTCTTTTAAATTTAAATTGCAGCGGTTAAGCTTTATGCATCTTTTGTACTCAAGGACTTCTAGCCAGAGGAATAGAAACATAAATCAATTTTTTAGCCTACCTGTCTTTTTACAGCAGCATGCAGTGTTTAGAACATTGGTGAATGTCGTTATTGAAAAATGTATATCATTCTTAAATGCCGCACACTGGCATTGGACATTATTTGTCTCTCACTTATACCCCTGCAACACCACTGTCTTAAGAGGAGTTACTCTTGATGCATACTTGAGTAAGTGAAAGATGAACAAAGTCCTTTGCAGTGGTATTATATCCTGGGACCAGTACAGCTACAGGAAATGTACGGGAGATGAGGTAATATCTTTCCTAGGACCATCTTCTATTGGTGGAAGGTATAAGCTTTCTAGCTACATGCTTCTTTTTTCAATCCTTGGTATTTGCAAAAGTTCATTTAAATCTACATCTCCCACTGCTTTCTGCAGTCAGATTCCGAAAAAGTTAGAGAACCATGTGCTAGTGACATTTTGTGTGCCTAAATTGCCAGTTACTTCATTTTTACATGGGTGTGACACACTTGATTTCAGTGGAGTTCTGCTGGAGTAAAAGTGAAATAAAACAGTGGTGAATTGGGCCTATTTCTTATAACACATTAACATACTCTGAACATGCGAGAGGGCAGCTGGGTGAATAAGTAAGTCTGCTGTGAACAGAGAATTTGAAGAAGGTGAAATGGCTAGAAAGAGCAGAGTTAGCAGGTCTGAGGAAGGTATGATTCTTCCCTTTCAAAGATTTAACTAGATTGGATTGATTCTAATTAAAAATAATTTTATGAGTAAAATGAGTATTAGAAATTTATTAAGCAGCTTTCCATGCTTGGGATCATGCTTTGTAGATGTCCTTATTACTCACAGTATTACCCAGATTTAGACATATAGCACAAAGATATAACTGACCAAGACTGCGGGCATATAGGTCTGCCTTTCATTTGAACAACCTAGCTAACATAACACTCACAGGACAGCCAAGTAGTGGGAATAGTTTTCGCCCTCATTTTGCTTGCAAACTACAAGCCAACGCTTTGCAGCAAGTGTTCTTAATCTGTCATTAAGTAAAGCACCTCAAGTGTCAGGGATATTATAGGTGTTCAGCAAGCAAACTATCATACATGACTGTGTGAAACCAGAATGGAGTTTTGCAACTAACATGTGGAATTCAGGTTCCTGACTTCTCAAGGTCTGGTCTGGAGAAGTAACCATTAGCAGTAGAGTGACTGTACTTTTTCCTGATTTCACTAACATGCATGTCTCTGAATAAAACTGGCCACTTTTCTTGTTACCTTAGAAGCAAACACAGATCTCTCCAGACCCTCTGATCATGGTGAGTTTTAAAGGTTGGGGGGGAAAGAAGGTTGGGAATGGGTCCTTAAGAAAGTACACTTGGCACTTGCGTAGGTGTATATAGAAACAGTTTGTAAAAAATGGTACACTTCTCCACAGGCTGCAATTACTTTGGTTCACATATCCCTCCTGAAGGTTAACAGTAAACCCGGACTCTGCTTCCAGGTGTTAGCAGGGCACACCCTGCTTCTTATGCAGCCAAACTCTGTGCCACCTTCATTCAGGCAGCACAGTATGAAGAATGGTTTGGAAGAGGGTTGGTACCACAGCAATGGGGAAGTGGGAGCCCTGTCATGGAATCTCCATGAGAAAATTAATAAGTATATCAGGCAAAGCTTCATCACCACCCAGCAAGGCAAGGGTCTATTGATATCTCTATGTATATGAATGCTTCATTTGGAAATAATGTAAGACCCAGGCAGCTCACAGAAATACAGCCTCCTATCACTCCATGCTATTCCCCCCTCCCCTTTCTGGTTGCCACACTGCTTCTCCTCTCCCCCACCCCTCTCTTCCAGCAACTTACTCTGCGTCTCTTTTCTTGCTTCATGCTCCACGTCAAGTTGCTGAGACCTTCTAAACCAGTGGTCCCCAACGCAGTGCCCGCGGGCGCCATGGCGCCCGCCGGGGAATTCGTGTGCACCCGCTGACAACCTGGGCCGGCGCACGGGAGGTGCCGGCCCCAGGTGCGCGACACGCACCGGCATTGGGTGCGCAGTGCTCGGGCGGCCCCAGCCCCGGGGCAGATGCGGGCGCTTGGGCGCGCGGTGCTCGAGCGGCGCTGGGGCTGGCCCCAGGCGCGTGGCTCGGGCGGCAGCGCCAGCCCCGGGCCCACGGAACAAGGCGCGCTGGCGGCCCCAGCCCCGGCCCAAGGGCACACGCTGGCGCTGGGTGCAAGGGCATCCCAGTCCCCTAGCATGCCCCCGGATGCGCGGCCCTGCCCTTGGGCGCCTGGCGCGTGAGTGGCCCCACCTCCTGGGCGCCCAGGAGCCTCTAAAGGTTGGGGACCACTGTCCTAAACCTTGGGACTTGAGAACAGTTACTCACTGCCTTGCGCATAGGTTGTCAATGGATTGAGCCCTATCTCCTTGTCTACTTCCACCTCTTCATCACTAACATCTTCCTGTGGACTAAGTCCTGTTTCTGATTCTGGGCTGTGAGAAGTATCCACACTTTCCTTGGGTGTAGACGTGGTGTCCCCACCCAGGATTGCATCCAGTTTTTTATAAAAATGGCATATTTTGGGTGCAGGACCAGACCAGCTCTTTGCCTTCTGGTATGGCTGCTGGAGTTCCTTTATTTTGGCTCTGCGTTGTAGGGTATCTTTGCACAAAGAATTTGAGTAATGTGACCGTACATGTCCCAGTTCATATGGGTCACTGGAAGCTGTGATTGCACTGATTCTTCACCCCACACATTGATAAGATCCAAAAGCTCTGAGGTGCTCCAAGTAGGAAAGCGTATTGAATGATAGCCACCTCTTTGCCTGAGAAGATGCCGCGAGGACCACTACACAATGAGCCAGACACCAGGAAATGGATTTTAAAGTTCCTGGGGTTTGCAGGTGGCAGGGGTGAATCTGTTTACCTGTTTACATGGCTGCAGAGGAGCAAAGTTCAAAGCACTGCCCAGAGTGGTTAATTGGGCAGTGTGGGAAACATGCCGGAGGTCAATAAACTTGATAAAGAACCTACTGTAGTGCACAATGCATATTGTCAACAGGGAAGGGGAGAGAAGAAAGTCCATCGTGAAGCTGGAAGTTTTTTATTGCCCAAACTGGCTGCTTGTTGCAACTTTGTTGCGTTGCAATGTGAACACTCTCTGGGCTTTGTTGTCAGAAAAGGTTTTTGGCAACAAAACTTGCCAGTGTAAACAAAGCTTTAGTTCTGTTTGAAAGTAGCAAAAAGGAAGCAGAAACTGCAATTTTTCAGCAGTCAGTGAGCAAGAGTATCCAGCTCCCTATGAGTACTGCTACACCCACAAAGTTGATGTAGAAAGTACATAGCCATACCATAGAGTGACTTGGAGACCATCTGCAAGCTTGTGAATGGCCTGGTAGCACCTTAC
This sequence comes from Pelodiscus sinensis, assembly GCF_052426305.1. Classification (NCBI taxonomy): domain Eukaryota; kingdom Metazoa; phylum Chordata; order Testudines; family Trionychidae; genus Pelodiscus; species Pelodiscus sinensis. The sequence continues at coordinate 45,261,499 of NC_143055.1, forward strand.
AGACTAACAAAACATGTAGATGGTATCATGAGCTTTTGTGGGTACAGCCCACTTTTTTAGTCTGGCCATCTGAAGAAGTGGGCTGTGCCAACGGAAGCTCATGATACCATCAACATGTTTGTTAGTCTGTAAAGTGCTACCAGACCATTTGTTTGCTGTTTTTTTTCTGTAACAGACTAACTCGACTACCCCCCCAAAGCTCCTGTGTAAGCTTGTGGTATTTAGAGCAGCTTGTTTTACCTTCCCCTGATACTATGGCTGGCGTAGATCTGGCTAGAAAAATAACTACCTCCCTGACCTCTTTGCTATTTCCAGTAGAATCAAAGTGCATCAGAAAATCTGATTCCATAAATACTGGCATGTGAGATATCATCAGACCCTGCTGTTACCTATACTGGGTCATTTCAAACAAAGTGGTGTACAGTATTTGTAGAGTGAGTACAACCATTGTGGAAATGAACTGCAATAGCATTTAACAGCTAGATGCTTCCCCAAAACACCGGAAAAGACAGCTACTCTAATGAAAAGCATACAATCTAAACAGTTTATTTTTAAGAATTGTGCCTTGAGCAATTATTTGCTATTTAATATACACATTACCATAGTAATAAAATAAAGATTCAAAAGATTCTTTTATAGAGCATGTTAGCATTCCTTACTAATTCCTGCAAAATCCAGATCCATTTTTAATTGCAAATATTGTACAGGTAAGCGTTTCATTGCTCCCATCTATGTATCCACTCTGTACATTTCTAAAATAATTGAAAAAAATGTTTTCCTTTATTCAAGGACTGAGGCACACAAATGCTAATGTAGGGCTCCGAGGGGAAATACAGTTCTCCTGCATATTTGAGAAAATATGAAGACCTTTCAAGGAAATCTAATAAACATAATAATCACAGCCTGCTGACACTAAGAAAAAAGGACCTCATTTGCTCTTTCTTTTATGCAGCGATTTACTGGTCCCTGCTGATTTCCAAATTGGATCACTGTAGTAAATTATCCATGCCAGTACCTGTGAAAGTAAGCTCTGGGATCCATATTTGTTTTGTGTTCTGCTTAAATCAGCAAAAATAATAAATTTGATGGTATGAAATTGGAGGTATCAAGGGCTTTCTTCAACGAATGAGCAAAATGTCTCCAGTTGTAATTTATTGTGACTCTTTTTCACTGTGTGCTTTGTACATCTAATATTTATTTCAACACAAATTAAATTGCTCTCTCCTATATTGTCACATCTGTGGTGGTATTTGTTGTCAATACCAAATTGTGTAATATTTTTCCTAGATTCAAAGCAATCTTACAATGTTTAGTTGCAAAGGAACATTTGCTACTAGAACTTGGATTTTTAGTATAGTTCTAGTTAGAAACTTTAAATATAAAATGTCCTCTTGTTTACCAAACAATGCAAAATATTGAGAACCATTGTAATTTATTGTTCTATTTAATGGTGGAAATGAAGAACTAAGTTCAAAATCTCAAATGTCAGTAGAGACTTATGGATCATCAGTTTGGACCTGTGCTGATTTCTCTCTGTTAAATATTTAGGCCCCAGTCCTGCACTCGTGTATGCACATGCTTAACCTTACTACTGTCAGTTGTCCTATTGCTTTCAAGTTGTGTGTATGTATAAGGCTATGTCTACACTACATGCTTCTTGCACAAGAAGCCTTTTGCGCAAGAGTTTTTGTACAAAAACTTCTTGCACAAGAGCACTTCCACACCTCAAAGCACATTGCAAAAGCGATGTGCTTTTGCACAAGAGACCATTCACACTGCATGGATGCTCATGCGCAAGACAGCTCTGATAGTCATCAGAGCACTTGTGCTTTTTTCCATAGGGGTTTCTTGCGCAAGAAATCCCTCTGGAACGTCCACACTTGCCTTTTTGTGCAAGAACTCTTGCATCCTGTCCTGCATCCTGCTGTCACTACCAGCCTTGGCATGCTGTGTCCCAGAGACCCCTGACTTAAACTGACAACCTCCCATTTCCCCAGATCTTGCCCCACCACTCCCAGTGCTCCCTGATCCTGCCCCACAACCCCCTGATGCCCTGTGCTCCACTAACTCCATGACTGCCTGTTGTGCCAAACCCTGATCCTGCTCCACTGACCCTGCAACTGCCTGTTCCACAAGCTCTGAAGCCCCCTGACCCTGCTTAGACATCCTCAGGTCTGCTGCCCTGCTAAGATATAAGAACGGCCATACTGGGTCAGACCAAAGGTCCATCTAGCCCAGTATCCTGTCTGCCGATAGTGGCCAATGGCAGATGCCCCAGAGGAAATGAACAGAACAGGAAATCGTCAAGCAGTCCCTCTCCCGTCACCCGTTCCCAGCCTCTGACAGAGAATCTAGGGACACCATTCCTACCCACGCTAACCTCCATGAATTTATCTAGTTCTTTCTTAAACTCTGCTAAGAGAGAGAAGCATCAGCTGCACCGTATATGGCTCCATAACCACTAACTGCAACCCACCTCCTCTTGCCTTTTGACCTCTAACCCCAGCCCTTCCCCCTTAAACCCTAACCCCAACCCATCCCCTTACTCCCCTAATACACTTTGACCCCATCCTTACACCCTGTGCCTTTTGACCTCTTAACCCTACAGTCCATGCCAACACCCTCTTGTCCTGTGACCGCACCATGCCTTCACGCAACACTCCTTTGCCTCCACCCCACCCCACCCCCACACTCCCAAGAGCAAGGCTGCTTCCTTTAGGGAGTGTGGCTGTTACTGCCTCATGGGTTGGGAGAGCGTCTGTTGGCAGTGTGCACACCCCCTCCTCCTCTACTCCCCCTCCATCTCTAAGTGCATCTCGCGCCCCCATTGATAGAGGCGGCAGGGTAGCATGGAGCCCCGGCTGGGCCACCATCTTACCTGGGTGGGAGAGGGGAGGAGAGAGGGAGGCACCTCCTGCTCTACTTCCTCCTGCCACCACCTCAGCCCCAGCACTGCCACTAGGCAAAATCAGCTGCCATGGCTGCTGGAGCTGAAGCTGGCTGTTGTGTGACGGCTCTGGGGACTAGGATGAGCCCCAGCCACTACAACCAGCTGGCTTCAGCTCCAGCAGCTGCAGTGACCCGGCAGCCAGCATCAGTCCATGGACAGGTGGTTGGGAACCACAGGTGTAATAGGTCCAACTTTCACTTTTTCATATCAGAGAAGACATTTGCAGCGATCTTTTTTGTAACAGTCCATTTGCTTTCTGGCTAAGATATGACCTGAACACAAAATTCTTTGTTTCTAAAGATGTCTTCCTATCATGGGATACAAGCTTAAAATAACTAATGAAGAATTATTTATGTTCAGCATTCTGGGTAAAATCCTGTCTCTGAAATTGAATAGGAAATTTCACCCTAAAACTTGAGGGCTGTGTCTAGACTGGCAAGTTTTCCCGCAAAATCATCTGCTTTTGCGGAAAAACTTGCCAGCTGTCTACACTGGCCGCTTGAATTTCCAGAAAAGCACTGACGATCTCATGTAAAATCATCAGTGCTTTTCTGGAAAAACTATGCTGCTACTGTTCGGGCAAAAGTCTTTTTCCGAAAGACTTTTGCGCAAAAGGGCCAGTGTAGACAGCATAGTACTGTTTTCCGCAAAAAAGCCCCGATCGTGAAAAAGGCGATCGGGGCTTTTTTGTGGAAAACCACATCTAGATTGGCCACGGACGCTTTTCCGCAAAAAGTGCTTTTGCGGAAAAGCATCCTGCCAATCTAGACGCGCTTTTCCGAAAATGCTTTTAACGGAAAACTTTTCCGTTAAAAGCATTTTCGGAAATTCATGCCAGTGTAGACGTAGCCTAGCTGTGTCTATGCAGAGCATCAATCTGAGAATTCCTGTCAGCATGGAGAAGGGTGCAGCATCCATGTGGATGCTCGTGGGTGGCTAGCCAATTTGGTGTTGGTAAAGAAAGCTGTTGTCCTGGAGAGGTATGTTGCTATTGAGAGGATTCTGCTGTCTTGGGTCGTAAAGCTTGGCAACACACAGCAGGTTACTGTCAGCTTTGAGCACCTGGGGTTTCCAAATTGTAACCAGTGATGAAACACTATCATCTACCCTATTACCAGAGCCAGGCCTCAGAATTCATCAGCAGAAAGGGGTATTTTCCCATGATCATGCAAAACCTGATTAAACTCCATTCTTGCAATAGCCAACAACTTGTCTGTGCTGCTCCATCTCTGTTTTTTGTTTTTGTTTTGCTTCTTTCTTATTCCATAATTATGAGTTCAAATACAGAAGTAGCTGACAGTAGGAAAATTAGAGTGGACTGTCCAGATATAATTTTTGCATTGCAGGAAATGGCACATCAGAAAAAAATATTTTAAAAACTGCTTCCATCTCTTTTGGAATTTGAATGAGACCCTTCAGAGATTATAAACGTTTGAATAATTCCTAGCCAATCACATTCTTTCAGATATCATTAAACATAGGAGAATGCTTCCTCACAATATAGGGAATTTTTTCGGGTCAACTTTGTTTATTTTTTAAGTTTGTCAACATAGCAATATGTCAGCTGAACATTCATATACCAGTTTACACTCTAAATTATAGTGGAGAAAACCTACTCTACCTTTACTGCTTTGCAGTTTACTAACTGCTATTTTAGTGTTTAACTCAACTACAGTACATCTAGTACTTATTGACACAGCATTTGTTGCAGTACTAGTGATACATTCAGTATAGCAGTGATTAGGCTATTGAGATGGATGTTAATATTATTTTATCTAAGTATCTTAGTTCAGTCTGCCTCCACCACATTACAGCAATACTTAAATTGGTAACATTGCCCACTGGCAGACAGTGAAAAGTTATGTGCCAGTGAACATGCCATTATTCAAAATCCAATTGTGTAAGCATAGTAATTCTTTTGTATACAACTTTGCTGTGGATTATCAGATACATCAATTATTCAAACCATTGCCAAGTTTATCTTCTGATTAGTTCCACCGACATGTTTCCCACAGTGATGCAGACTAAGAGTAGTATACAAAAGAATATTTGGCAGACTTATATAAATGAATATCTAAGAATTTGGAATGTCCTCAAAGCTGTCAAAAGGCTTGCATGAAAACATAATCTGAATTCATATTGACTTCAGTGGGATTACTTAAATGTTTAAATGAAATTCATGTGTATGCAAGAATGGGGCCTACTTTAAGATAAGACTCAAAGAACCAGGTATCATCAACACAAGGGGAAAGAAAGATGGTATAATGAGGGTGAGAACAACATGATTATGCAATCAGTGGGGAGGTTAATATGTGTCTCTTGCAAGGCAATTATGTTTATATTTGTTCATTTAAGCAATAGCTGTAGCCTTAAGGCAGTAAATTTTGAGAGAAGGTGGAGCTGTGGCAGAAAATATCAATAGAGCTTCTATATACTTATTTTCAGTATTTAGCCACGGTGCAAGTGTGCTGGTATGGTAGGCTGAAGAAGCACTTTTTTTTAAGCTGGTATACCAGAAAGACTCACTCCAGGCCATCCCCAGCCCCTCTATTAGCTGCCATGGTTTTGTTATGGGGCTGGGAGCGCTATAGCAGCCAGAGGGAGTTGCCCTTCCCAACAGGAAAAATAACACAATTTTGAGCCCTGTTCGGAACAGAGAAGAGGCAGCTCTGTGGTGGGTCGAGGTCTGGGGCTGGAATTTATGTTCCTTTTCCCGCTGTCTGTCCCAGCAGGGAAAAGAGCAGAACTGCCAGCATGTCCTCTGGCTGCCCTACCGCCTCCAACCCCCTTTCATCCCAGATGTGGGATAGGGAGGAAGGGGAAGAGCATGGGGGTCCCGGGCTGGGGCAGAGTCATGTCAGGATCATGTCTCCCCTCAACTTGTGTGCTTTTCCTCCCTACTGGCAAGAAATGTTGTTCTCTTGCTCCATTTGGTATTTAAGCAGATTTCAAACATTACAAAATAGATTAGTTGATGCTATTATTGCTATTTGCAGCAGCATAGTCTGGCAGACACAGATTGATCTCAGGCTAGATGCGCATTATGGAGGAACATCGTCTTAAGGTACACAATTCCAGCTAGCTAGAGTAACTAATGTTACTCTAATGTAAAAATGTAGCTAGAGTTGATGTGCCTTAAGCCGAGCTTTGGTACCATCCTCACAGCAGGAGGTGAACAGGAGAAATGCTCCTGTCAATGCCCTTACTCCTCATGAGGAGCAGGAGTACTGGCACCAATGTGGGTACCCTCAGTGTTCAATTTAGCAGGTCTTTACTAGGAAAGGCTGTGGATGTGATATACCTGGACTTTATCAAAGCTTTTGATACGGTCTCCCATAGTATTCTTGCCAGGAAGTTAAAGAAGTATGAATTGGATAAATGGACTGTAAGGTAGTGTGATGGGGCGCCTCCGCCCCGCACTGTAAGCCCCTCCAGAACGCCGAAGCGGGAAGGCGGGGGGTTTGCGGGGCTGGGACGGACAGCCACGGAGTACCCCGTTTGGGGATGAGCGGAGGTCCAGGCGAGCGGCAGAGTGGGAGATACAGTCCGTCAGCTCCCGGGGACGCCATCCCCAAGAGCCAGGAAGGAACGCATGTGGATGACGTCATTGGGGACGTTATCCCAGGGAGCCGGGAGGGGACGCCTGGGGACGACCTCATTGGGGACATCACCACAAAGGGCCAGGAGGGGAATTTAAAAAGGGCCTCCGGAAGCCGGAAGGGGGGAGAAGACGTGGGGGAAAAACGCGGGCATCCGGAGACCAGAGAGGACGGGAACAGGAGCAGGTACTGCAGGGACACCTAGGGTGAGCTCTAACCCGGGTCTCCCGGGTCGTTGTGGTTGCGACGTTGGGGAAAGAAGTGGCCCAGGGCAGGGGCACGGAACCTGTGAGCGGGGGAGTTTAGGGGTTACAACCCCCTCCGCTGGGTAGGGACGTGGGCTCTTGGTCAGGGTTTGGAGTGAGGGCGGGCCCGAACCCCTTTCCCCTGCTGCCCGAAATTGGAAACCAGCATTGTGAGGGAGGATCTGCACTCGGAGTGAACCGTGAACTACAGAATTAAATAAAATATGTAAATAGTATTGAGCACAAAGGGGAGAAATCGGGGTGCGGACGCAAACCCCCTTGGGGAATTTCTAACAGGTGGATAGAAAGCTGACTAGATCGTCAGGTTCAATGGGTAGTGATCTATGTCTGGTTGATGTTTGGTATCAAGCGGGGTGCCCTAAGTGTCCGTTCTGGGGCTGATTTTGTTCAATATCTTTATTAATGACGTAAATGAGGGTATGGATTGAACACTCAGCAAGTTTGAGGATGCACTAAGCTGGGGGAGGAGAGGTAGATACATTGGAGGGTAGGGATAGGGTCAAGAGTGACCTAGACAAATTGGAGGATTGGGCCCAAAGAAATCTGATGAGGGTCAATAAGGACAAGTGCAGAGTCCTGGCGTTTGGGACGGAAGAATCCCAAGCACTGTTACAGGCTGGGGACCGACTGCCTAAGTAGCAGTTCAGCAGAAAAGGACCTGGGGATTACAGTGGATGAGAAGCTGGATATGAGTCAACAGTGTGCCCTTGTAGCTAAGAAGGATAACAGCATATTGGGGTGCATTAGTAGGAGCATAGTCAGCAGATCTAGGTAAGTGATTATTCCCCTTTATTCAGCACTGGTGAGACTGTGTCCAGCTCTGGCCCTCTCCATTACAAAAAGGATGTGGACACACTGGAGAGAGTCCAGTGAAGGGCAACAAAAATTATTAGGGGGCTGGAACACTCGATTTATGAGCTTCAGAGAGGAAAAACTTAAAAAACAACAAATAGTCTTGCAGCACCTTAAAGACTAACAAAACATGTAGATGGTTTCATGAGCTGTCATGGCTGCAACCCACTTCTTCAGAGGCTAAGGGATTAGGGCTTATGTAGTCTACAGAAGAGGGGGGATTTGATAGCAGCCTTTAACTACACGAAGAGGAGTTCCAATAAGGATGGAAAGAAGTTGTTCTCAGTGGTGACATGATAGAATAAGGAGCAATGGTCTCAAGTTGTAGTGGGGGAGGTCTAGGCTGGGTATTAGGTAAAACTATTTTTCTTGGAGAATGGTGAAGTACTGGAATGGGTTATCTAGGGAGGTGGTGGAATCTTGATTCTTAGAGATTTTTAAGTCCTGGTTTGACAAAGCCCTGGCTGGGATGATCCAACCTTACGATAATATGATTATAAAATCAACTGCTGCAGTGTCCGTCTTCCTGCAAGTGAAGATGTGGCATAAGAAACAGGAACTCCTGATTCTTAATCAATCTCTAGCACTGATTTGCCCTGTGGTAGGTGTATGACATAAACTTGCTGCATCAGGATCCCAGACTCCAAAATGGTAATATATATATATATATATATACTCACCAGCCATTCATAAGATTATTTAAGGTTGTGTGTATCCCTGAATACTAGGTATTACTGTGTGAATATAAAAATATCAACAAACAAATGTGTCAGCCATTGTAACTAGTGACTGTAATACACCAGAATACAGCAGAGGACAATGGAACAAAAAAGCAGTGCTATACCAATGAAAAAATGTTAGGGTATAAGGCTGGGTAACTTTATTCATGAAAAATGTGTAGTCCCCTGATTGTCTTTATACTGTTGACAAGTTGAATCTATAGTGAAAATGAGGGAAGCAGCAGCCCCTTATTAGCCATAACCGCAGGGGCTCTGATCCTGACAATACAAGTTTACGCACCTGATTAATTCCAATGACAATCAGTGATGCAGGCCCATGGCTAGCATTGCCAGGTGTCCAGTATTTTCATCTCCTGTCTGATAAAAAAAATCAGAAAATACCAGACACCTAAAATGTCTGGTATTTTCTGATTTTTTTCCTGGCCAGGGGGTGAAAATCCTGGGTGGTTACCAGGTTCCGCAGGGCAGCTATCCGACCCGGAGCAGAAAGACAAGTTGGTGGATGGCCGCTGGCAACCTGTTAGGACCAAAAAGCCTGTAAAGCATTTCTTAAACGGGCTATGTTGGTTTTTTAAAAATTTTTTAGCTTAACTCTCCAGGTCCCTTCTTTTTTTTTTTTTTTTTTGCTCAATAACTTTGGTCTCCCCTTTTTTCTCCTCAACAGAATTTTTCCCCAGTGTTTTATTTTGGGGTGTCCGGTATTTTTAGTTAAGCCATCTGGCAACCCTACCCCGGTCAAATTTTATCTGCCAGGCAGATCCCCCACAATCCTGTTCTTGCTAAGACAGGAGAGGAGCAGCTCTGGTGGGAATCGCTACGGAGCCTTTCCAAAGCGCAATGACTCAGGCCTTCTGTGTATGAAAGATCTGGGGCAGTGCGGGCCGCACGGTACCCAGCACGGTAGCACGTTTCTATCCTGTGAGCAAAAACCTGGTGATCGCCGCCAATTCAGGGCAGGCGAGGGCAGCGACTCCCGCGCAAGGCAGGCGAGTCAGTGGCCGCGCAGACCAGACCCCGGCGCTTCGAACCGCTGAGAACCTCACAAAGAGCCGCCAGCGGCATTCGAATCGCGCGCGCTCCGCCTAGCGTTTCCGCGAGAGAGCAGGCGCGTGTCCGGGATCCGCCGCGGCCCCTCCGTGCGCACCGTTTACATCCGGGTCCCGCGGCTCCTCCCTCTCTCGCTGCCGCTCTGGTCTCCGGAGGGGCCGCCCCCCAGCCGGCTGGCCGGCGCCGGGCGCTCCAATGAGAGCGGCTGCTGCTCCCTGTCCCGCGGAGCCAGGCGGCGCCGGCCGGAGCCCGGGCCCTGCGTGCGTGATTCCGGCCAGCAGAAGAGGATGATGCCGGCTCTGGCCGCCCAGCGGCGGGGATGGCGCTGCTTCTCCCGGCTGTACCTGCGGGGCCAGGCGGCGCAGCTCAGCGGGGTCTGCCACGGTGAGTGGGGGCAAGCGGGGCCCTCTCGCCCAGGCCGCTCAACCGTGCCCGGCCGGTTACACGGCTCCCCAGGGCCCTGCTGCCTCCCACTGGGGTCAGGGCTCCCCGCCCCTCTAACCGGTCCCGCCTAGACCGCCCCATAGTCTCATATTTCCGAAACTCTCTTCGAGGCTTGTCTGCCCCACTCCATGATCCTCCATCCTCTCATTTGGAACTTGGGCCCCTTAAACTGTGTCCAGTTCTGGGCGCCACATTTCAAGAAAGATGTGGAGAAATTGGAAAGGGTACAGAGAAGAGCGACAAGAATGATTAAAGGTTTAGAGAACATGACCTATGAAGCCAGGCTTCATGAACTGGGCTTGTTTAGTTTGGAAAAAAGAAGATTAAGGGGGGACATGATAGCGGTTTTCAAATATCTAAAAGGGTGTCACAAGGAGGAAGAAGAAAATTTGTTCCTCTTGGTTTCTGAGGACAGGACAAGGAGTAATGGGCTTAAAGTGCAGCAGGGGAGGTTTAGATTGGACATTAGGAAAAAATTCCTAACTGTCAGGGTGGTCAAATATTGGAATAAATTGCCAAGGGAGGTGGTGGAATCTCCCTCTCTGGAGATATTTAAGAACAGGTTAGATAGACATCTGTCAGGGATGGTGTAGATGGAGCTTGGTCCTGCCTTGAGGGCAGGGGACTGGACTCGATGACCTCTTGAGGTCCCTTCCAGTCCTATGATTCTATGAAACGCCATTCATCTGAAGAAGTGGCTTGTGCCCATGAGAGCTCCTGACACCATCTACATTTTTGTTAGTCTCTATAGTGCTATAGGACTAGTTCTTGTTTTTTAAGTTTTTCTGTTACAGACTAACATGGCTATGCCTCTAAAATATCGTCTCACCGTTTACCCAAACCCAGTGACTTTTTAATTGCTTTCCCTTATTCCCGTTTGTTCCTTAACCTCACATTTTCAGAGCACCCTCTAACCTTCCACAATTCTATCATAAATGCCATCTCACAGGCCCTGAGTTTCACTTTTTGTCTGCCTGCTGTGCTCAATGGAGCACCCTTAGTGTTTTTTTTATATTGATTTCATTTAAAAATTGCCTGTCTGCAGTGATGTGTTGCCAACAGCCTATTTCCTCTTGAAATTGACTGATGTAATCTGTTTGGGATGAGGCAAAAAGTACTGACTAAAATAATACATTGGATAATACATTTGAGGAAACAGTCCTGCACTAATGCTAAGGGGATATGTTATGTGACTTAAAAGGTCTTTAAAAAAAATCCAAACTTCTGTGAAAAGGAAGTAGTAGAGTAAATTACATGTCTTCCTGAAGATTAGATACTTAATCTTTGTGGTGTTTAAGGTCACATTGGTAACTTGCAGAAACCCAATATCTGTAATAAAAACATTTTTATATTTTCTTGTGTGTATAACTTTGCAGGGAAAGTTCAGAAATTGTTCTTTGTCCTTTTAATTCACTACCAATAAAAACCTGCACCTGGTCAGTTTTATGATCATCTGAGTAGTTTAGTAGGAGAAGAGCTTGTTTGAGTATGTGTAGGTAACATTTTAGAGTGATCCTCCCTACTTTGATCAGTAGCTCTAACTCTGAACACAGGACTTTGAAGCACTGTAGCTAGTTTCTTGTGCTTTAGAGGGTAGCTGAGTTAATCTGTTAGAGAAAAAAACAACAAATGTTCTGGTAGCACAAATGCTGTACTGCTATTTTATATAAAAAGTTGGTTTACTCTTGATTAAACTTTCTTGTGTGTAGTACAGTTTCTGAAAAGACTACAGTTTGAAGCAAGAATGTAATGGCTGAATTTTTTTAATCCATTATCAGAAGGTGTTTTCTTTGACTGAATGTGGAGTGAGAATGTAAACTAGCTGACTACCCCATAAGCATGTGCTTTTCAGGTAGTCGAGTAGTGACTTGAATAGTTGCTCCCTCGCTGCCTCTATGAGAGAGGCAGCAAGGCGGATGAGCAGAAGAGGGAGTTAGAAGCCAGTTCTCTCTTCCTCCCCTCCCCCCCGCACCATCTGGGGAGGCAGAGGCATAGCAGGGGAGCCGGTGGAAGCTGGGAATCAGCTCTATAAATCAGCTTTATAAATGTAGCAGAGGCTCTTAATACACTTAAAAAGCAGAGGCACAGCATCTGGAACTGGGCGGGAGCTGGGAATCGTGTATTAAAAGGTGCAGAGAGCCACAGCAGGGTTCGCTCCCACGGCTGTGGCTCTACAGTTTCTCCCTTATTGACTAATCGAGTAGTTGATGGAAATTCCATCGACTACTCGGTTAGCTGATTACATGCAATTTAACATCTTTCATGTGGAGGAGTCAGTGTGGGTTGGAGGCTCTGTTGCCTGCATACATACAGAGCAGTTTGCAGAATCTGCCCATGTGAAACTTATTCTGAGATGAGAGCCTTAAATTGTATGATCCATGAGAGTATGGGCACTAAAAATGCTTAGTTTTGTTTTAAAATAGTTGCAATAATCTTTCATCTATCTCTTCAAAAGTGGAAAAGCTAGATATATTTACTTAACTTCTTTAATGAATATGAATCTTAACATTTTTGAAATACATTAGTGACCTTTAAAGTACACGTAAATTTAGGCAAATAAAATCTAAACTTTGGACAATAGTTTTAAAAACTTTCTCAATAGTACAGAACTAATCTGTGTGAATATTATGAGCAACTAATTTGTAGGAGGGATGCTGTTAAATAAAAATGCCACCATAAATATAGAAACATTCAAAATAGAGAGGGGTTTAAAAGCATGCACTTGTCAAGTACGATAAAGTGGTGTTTCTTTAACTTCTTAATTTGTTAAACATGTGTGACTGGGTGCGGTCACAGGAGATCTCTTGGGACATGCCTCCTGGAAGGCTGACAAGGCCACTGACACTTGCCTTCCTACTCTCTGGAGCTTCTTACTGCTCAGTCCTGCTGAGCCAGCTCCCTGGTCTCCCAGAGCCATGGCACTGAGCTGAGATGAATGCCCCTCCCCCCCTCCGGAGAAGCAATGCAGACACTGAACCCCTTCAGGTCCAAGGATAGTGCAGGTTAGGGCGCTGTTTCCTTGGATACTGCTCTTCAAATGGGATCAGAACCCCAAAAGAATTATTTAGGTAAGCCCCCTTTAACGGTGAAAGAGGGAATGTACACATTGATGCCCCCCCCACCAGTAATAATTATTTACACTAGTCTTGATAGTAAGTAGAAGTGATTTTTATTAAGTATAAGCAGTAGGATTTAAGTGGTAGTAAGTGAGAACAGGCGGAGCAAAGTAGATTACAAATTAAAAGTAACAGAAAACACTTAGCTAATTTTAACCCTAAACCCTCAGTACCAATTTATAATCTTGCCCTAAAACTGTTCCTTTTCCAGCTAAGACTTCCAAAACCAGGGCTGTTCCTCACTCTGGGGTCTTTGGTTCCTTCATTGGGGTGTCCAGCCAGTCAAAGACAAAACACCCCTACTTTCCTATTGCTTTTGAAGATTCCCTTTTTGCTTGGGAGGTCACCTGGCCTGTCCCTACCACTGCTAAGACTTAAGGACAAAAGGCTATTTGCATATGATTGCCCAGACACTGAGGCCTCCCAGAAGCAGAACCACCCTTGATGACTTTCCATTTAGAGTACGTCCACACTGCATGCTTATTTCGGAAAAAGCTATTTTGGAAAATATCTTCTGGAATAGCTTATTTTGAAATGGAGTGTCCACACTACAAGGAAGCCTCCAAATTAGTCCAAGGCAGGCTCCCCAAATGTGGACGCGCTATCTTGATTTAGAGCCCCAGGAGGCACTGGGGAGGAGTAACTTAGAATGGCCCTCATGAGGAGCTATTTTGACATAGCAGCAGTGGAGCATCCACACACGCTCTCTTCTAAAAGAACTTTTTCGGAAGAGGTGTTATTCCAATATTGGAAAAGCCTTCCATTATTTCCATTTTCTTTTGAAATAATGCAGTTTCTGTGTGGGTGCTAGTATTGTTTTTCCGGAATAATGGCTGTTTTTCTGGAATAGCGGTGCAGTGTAGACGCACCCTTACACACTTAAAAACAATAAAGCATTTCCTCTTCCATATGTCTAATTTTACACACAAGAATGATACATATTCCAAAATAAGATAAACAGATCCAGTGGATTATGACACGAAGATTGATAGGTCCCATGAGATAACTTGTCTAAAGCATCTTTAAGTTATGTATATTTGTGTCCATAAGTTCATTTCATAAAGCATGGGGGGTCCATCACAATATGTTTAGCAGAGCATATTGAACTTTGACTTTGGGTATTTAAAGGCATTTTATGATCTGAATCAATTTAACATTAATATAACTTATATTTTTTGTATGGTGCTTTTATATTCAGATGTACATCTTGCTGTAGAGCAATACAGTACATTTCCGATAATCTGGCACCTTTAGGACCCAGGGGGTGCTGGATTATCAGATATGCCGAGTTCAGATATTACACCTGAATTGCAGGCCAATATCTATTGCATATTTCATCCATTAGAATATTTGTTTTTAACTGTGGAAAGTGGACTGAAAGGACAAAACTGTTAGAATTATTTTGCTAATAGCTGGGCTGAAGCAGCCCCATAGGCCCAGCATGGGGAGGGCACGGTGTGGTGGTGGGTTGCTTGGGGAGGAAGTGGGAGGGAAGAAGAGTAGTTGAGTTGTTAATTGGTAAGCATTGGCTGATAAGGGTGATGTTTATGGTTAACCATTGACATTCCTAATTGGCATTCTACTCTAATATCCTCTGCCAACTATTTTGCTTGTTATAAAGAGGATTTATGTAGCAGATGATTAGAGTAGTGTTTAATCTAACACCTTTTTGTTTGATTCTCTTCTAAGTTTTCTCATGAGCAGTGTTTCAAAGAGCTAGGCTATGAGAGAAACTTACACAAATACACTGTCATGTTTTTGCTATTATTAAAAATAAACACGAGAGTAAGACAGAAAAACCTTGGGAAATGGGTGAAAGGACTAGTTTTAGCTGTGTAGAACTTATGAAAATAGAGCACACAGGTAAAATAGTGAATATTTATTAAAAGCTAATTTTCACAACTAATATCAGCAACTCTTATTGACATATTTTCCCTCTTTTCTTCTCACACTGAATGTGTAAAACTTTTTTTTCTCCTCTCAGGGCAAGGCTCAATGAAATGTGGAGGTTTTTCTTACATACTGTCATGCAGTCATCTACCAGTACAATCACTGAGTCAAGTGAGAGTTTACACCTCTGATGGTCAGAAAGGGGGCCCTGTATCAGGCCCTGAAGGAACTGTGCACAAAGCTGGAACCGGTATGCATGCTTTACAATTGTATCTATATTAGTAATCCTGTAGCTTATGAATGTATGGGACAGGGTTCTTACCCATTTTATATTTAAAAGGAGCAGATATATTAGAGCATTTATTCAGCAAACAAGTCTGTTAGTTTGCTGTATATAATTAAAAACAGACGGTATTGTAGAATTGAACTCTGTGTTTCTGCGACTCTCTGTTCCAGCAACATCTGTGGTCCAGCAGGATGGACCAGAGAGCCCTAACAGCAGAGATTGCTGGCAGCGGAGCCTGCAGGGCACCAGTGTACACATGACTGGGAGCTGGAGCTGTCACAGCCAGAAGACCTGAGGGCAGCAGTGCCAGGTGGCTGAGAATAGGAGCTCAGCATGGAGGCTGGTGCCCCCTCCTTGTTCCCAGACCTCCTCTCATCTGGTAGACTCTTTTGTCTGGGACTGGTCAGGTCCCACGTCAGAGAGATCCAATTTGTATTGTGCTAAAGATGCAGAATTTGAAAATAGTCACACTTCATTCCAGTTTATCAAGAGCTCCAGTGAATGAACATAGGTTAAAAACTTAGATGCATTTTCATTTTGTAAATAAATATTAAATGTTGGAGAGGGATTGGATGGCTCAAGGGATAGATAATGGGATGCCTCTATAGTTTAGCAGTCTGCTCCTTCCAAATTGGTTGGCCCCAGTTGATTTTATAAAAGTAACTAAAGATTGAATTGGCATAAATAATGAACATTCTGATTAGTAGTATTTTCTTCTGCTCATATTTGAGACAAAATGGTGAGAACTTAAACTGCTGTTTAACTAGTTCTTGTTCTGAGTATAGAGGATTTCGCCCTCTAGAACTGTTAATCTGGCAATGTCCACAGGTATTAAATTATGTACACAATTAGTCGATAAGGGGAGATGCTCTTTTCCGGCATGCCAGGAACTATCTCCGCTGTGGCTCTGAAGTTTAAATGTAGAGTAAAATCTGTGTTACCCAGCACGCTTGGGGCTTAGAGCATTCCGGTTATCTAAAAATTTTGGTTATCTGAGGGTCCCATCAACCTAGGAAAAACCAATGGACAATAATAATAAAACTCATGTTTTTAATATTGGTAGTTTTGTAGCGTGAGGCAGTTGGTCTCACATTTCTATTTTGAGTTAAAAATGATTAGTACTTAAATAAAAAATTGTTAAGCCAATCATGGTAAACCAAGCCAGGCCTGTGCGCCTGAAGATGTGACAGTATTGTAGCTGCGGGCAATGCCCATTAAGAGAGTGCTGGATAACAAAGGTTTCACTGTAGTAGGAACCAGACACCCAGGTTGTGGTGTGAGCAGAGACTGCCGTCTCTGGGACCATTGCAGCTCTGCGTTTTAAATCTTACTAAAGGCTCTTACTAGATTTAAAATGCACAGCCACAGTGGGGGTAGCTCCTGGGGCTGCTGAGGCTCTGCCTCCGCGCCCCTTGCAGAGACGGTGCAGGGCGGAACCAGCTTTTAAGAACTAGTTGACTACTCGACTAGTTGCTTACCTCCCTAATCTTGGAGCCTGTTATCCTCCCAAACAAGCAAGAAGTTCAACCTCTATTGTTCCAGAGCATCATTAGGTCATGGGGTGATGCTCTTATGTTGTCCGAGGTGGACCATCTGAGGTATTTTTTTCCTAGTACTCCTCTGGTATGACAATGCATATAAGAGGCAGCGGTGGGGGTGGGGGTGGAAACGGGGACGGGGATGTGGACAGGAGATGGTGCTTGCGGGCAGCTGAGATGCAGCTTCTGCTGGTGGCAGGCTGGGGCTTGCTGTGGGCAAAGTCAGCTCTGGCAGCAGCCCTTGCTGCAAACGGTCTGGTACTGGGGCAGCCCCTGTTTGTGGTGAACAGGGCTGGCCACCGCAGACAGGGGCTGCTGGACTCAGTGGGAGCCGGGACCAAGCAGTCCTAGCTTGTGCTGGTCTGGGACTCTGCATTTTAAATGTAGTAAGAGCCCAGCAGCTCATACTTCGTTTAAAATGCAGAGCTGTAGCGCGGGTGGATGCTGGAGTTGGCAAGAGTTGGGACTGCTCTGTCCTGGCTCGAGCCAGCTCTTGGAGCTAACCCCACTGCAGCTCTGCGGAGTGATTCTTATTGACTAATTTTGTTGTCAATACAAATTGCAACGACTACACGATTAGTCAGAATCAATTCTGTTCTGACTAGGGATGTTCAATTGTGGTTATTACCCTAATCAGAAAGTGTTCCTGTCAATTTAGACCATCTTCTGTCCCTCAGTGCCAGAGGGTTTATTTTTGTTTTGTTTGCTGCTAGTTTGACTTTCAGCTATCAGTTCCTTTCATTCTCTACTGGAAGGTTATTCTGTAATTTGGTTCTTAAAAGGTGGTCTTAGGATCTTTGTGCCAGTGACAAAACCCCCACTACCATGGGACGTCTGGTAAGAGCTGATCATACCACTTTGATCAACTTTTGAACCAATGGCCACATGTTCCATATTACACTCTCTGTGACGGTTGCTTTTAGTTGCCTATACATTGGCTATGTGGGTGAGCTAAGTGGAACTTGTGTTAAACATGCAGGATGCTTAACTTCAGTATCCAAAAAGATAATGGAGCAACTAAGCAATTGATTTGAAAACATAAGGTGGTAAGTATGTCAGCATGGATTTGTCAAGAACAAGTCATGTCAAACGAGTCTGATAGCTTTCTTTGATAGGATAACAAGTCTTGTGGATGGAGGGAAGTAGTAGATGTGGTATATCTTGACTTTAATAAGGCTTTTGATGCTGTCTCATAAACAGACTAGGGAAATTAAACTTAGATGGAGCTATTATAAGGTGAGTAAAAAACTGTTCCTATATCAGTGGTTCCTAGTTATGATAGAAGAGCATATCGAGTCGGGTTCTGCGGGGATCAGTTCTGGATCCAGTTCTGTTTAATATCTTCATCTATGATTTAGATAATTGCAGAAAGAGAACAATGAAAGTTTGAGGATGATACTAAGTTGGCTGCAAGTGCTTTGGAGGATAGGATTTTAAATTCAAAATGATCTGCACAAACTGAAAAAAGGTCTGAAATAAACAGGATGAAATTCAGTAAGGACAAATACAAAGTACTACGCTTGGGAGAGACCAGTCAATTGCAAGGATACAAAATGTGAAGGAATTACTGCAGAAAAGAATCTAGGGCTCATAGGAGACAACTAGTTAAAACATGACTGGGGATTCAGAAGATTAATTAATGTTTAAAACAATCTCATCATCTTCCTCTAGCTTCTCAGAGATCAACAGTTCTGAATTTTAATACTCCATTCTTTTTCACTGATTCCTTGTGGTTTTTGTCATATCTTCAGAGCAGAGTAATATTTTTTGAAAGGGTACTTAATGCTGTCTGAACAGTCAAATGTAAATCTTGACATTTTATATGTAATTATTTTTTCCAATGAAAGTTTATAGCCTAATCTTTCACTAAATAATGCCACTGAGATATGATTTTGAACACAAAAAAAGTTTATTTGTACAATGGCAGATGCCTTTTGGCAAACACTGGAAGCAAATATGCCAGACAATCCTGTCTGTGCATATGAAGAATGATAGTTTGTCAGTGCCCATTGTCTTTAAGTATGAGCAGAAATTAACAGTAAAGGGTATTTTGTTTATTTTGAACTTAAAAAAAAATGCTGCTGAACAAGCTATTCAGAGAGTAGGTAATGTGTTTCAACAGGAAGTAAAGAGCTTAGTTATTTTTAGGCTTTTTCCAAACACACTTTCTGGAAGATGAGTGTTAATACATTATAAACATTTTTGTTTGTGTGTTTTGTACTGTTGCCTCTGTCTTTCTAAGAAAATACAGTCAGACCATTTTAGGGATGTTAGAGTATAACTGATTAATTGTTTAATCAATAAACTGATGGTTATCTGTTAAAGTATTGGTTACACTCAGCTGGCTCCTGAAGAGGCGCTTTGCTGTGGCAGGGCAGTGAAGCCTTCTCCCGGGGAGAGGAGTCTGGGGGGTAAGAGAGGTTTCAGTGTGGGTTCTGCAGTATAAAGCTTGCTTAAGTTTATGCTGCAGAGCCTGTAGTGCGTGTAACCTCCGAGATTTTCAGCAGTTACATGGTTACCCTATTAAACAATTTTTAACATCCTTAAACCATATTAGACCTTGGTAGTTCCTATCATATCTCAAGGCTACTTGCTTGATTAAGAGTAGTTGTGTAGACAAAGCTTTAAGAATATTTGACTTTTGAATAATTCAAATCAGATGTTAAGTCAGGAGTTTCTCATTAAGCAGCTTAGATCTACTTGAAGAATCCTTAAGGTCTTCTGAGTACTCCAAATTGCTTCAGTTTCAATAAAATTAGTTTTAATTTTGCTAATGATAGCAGATGTCTGGCATACATCCAATGCTATAGTACTAAACATAATGTTAGATCTATTTATTAGAATCATAAGGATTTTATTCTGATGAGACTGAGTTAAGATGGTGATTTTCAGAATAAATATTCAGACATGCATTTGAATAATCTGTCAACATTTCTGGTTATTTTGAACATACTTGATACTATAAGTTGATAATTTGCAGTGAGCCTAGTATCTGGAAATACAGATTTCTACCTTTTGCTAGTTGATGTTCCATTCTCTTTGTAGTAAAAGAACTTTTGATTAGCTGTGTTTTGATGAGGAGTAAGCATATCTTCATATTCCAAAAGCAAACTATTATGCGTTTATTTTCTAGTTTCTGTTCTTCAGAATCTTAACTCTTCTGTTTTAAAAGGTTTTCATGTCTTCAGATAGCTTTTAATCTGTAAACTGAAGCATTTGTGGTATTTTTGGTCAGCAGAAAATATACAGTTTTGAATATTTTATTGTAACTGCAAACCTTAATTTTTATTACTTTTATTACTTATGGTAAAATTTTGCATCAAACTTATTCATAGTTGTAGACATGCAACTGAAAAATTTTTGATTTATGATAATTTTCAAATAGGGGTTTTTACTGTATTGTATGCTAACAGCTTTGTTGAATATCAGATTGCAACTCTTCAGTTGTAACTTAATGTGTATTTATACATTATCAAATTCACATGATCTGAGTATTAACAAATATTGCACAATGAGCTAAACATAGTCAATTTTTAATTAACAAGCAAGTTTCTGTTGGCCTTGCTAACAATATGTAATCCACACACCTAGTGTGATTATTGAGAAATGCAAGTGGTACCTAAACCACAGCAAAAGTTAAGACCAAGAGACCTCTACAGCATGGGCTAGGAGCCACTGCCTTTTAGCTCAAGAGGGTAGAGGCTCCTATACTCTGCTTTTGAGGTCCCAGGTTCAAATCCACCCAGTGGCAATTACAAATATTCTTTCTTCTCATTTAATTAAAATTGTTTACATGTATCAGCAGTGAGGGTTTTTTTGTTTTGTTTTACAGCACGGGATCCTAGCAGTGCAGGTCAAAAACCACTTATATTGCAAGAGCCAATCCAAGTAAAAGGTAAATATATATTATGTTGCAATGTTATAGTTCTTAGTATGGAGTTGTCTTTTAAAGTATCTTTTCAACTTTAGAAGATACAAGACTTGAAGGAAATAATTGAACATTAGGAGGCGCATCAGTCAGTAGGAAGTGTGTATGGTAGTTCTTGTCTTGGGCTTACATAAACATTTGTGGAAAAACATTCCCATGTAACTTTTGGTGTCTGTATTTTAGAGAATGTTTGGGGAAAATGGCGCTACTCAGAAGTGGAGCAAATAATGAGAAATTGTATTGCTGCCATAAACATGGCTTTAATTACCATTTGAAGCTGATTGTTTGTCAGTTGATATATAGCTTTATGATTTGTCTCCCTCATTATCCAGTCTAGTATCTTGGCCTGTCTTACATCTCTTCATGAATGTGTGGTTAACATTTTAAACTCAACATGGGCAAAACAGGTTTTTGGTCTCTTCTTTCACTTCCAGCATCGAGCCCTCCTCTCTCGCTGCTTCCTGTTGTTATGGTATAAAACAGCAACAAGTCTATTAGGAATGGTCTGCACCTTATGCATGGGAAAATCTCCCTGATAAAATCTGAATTCTTGCTGCTTTATTTTCCTTTAAATAATTTTTAAAGACTTGCCTCTTCCTCAGTACCTACAAAATTCATTCTGCTGTTGGTCTAGACAGTTGACATTCTGTGTCTATTCCTCCTCTTTTCTTTTTTTACTTCCTTAATAAACTGTCGCTGCTTCCATTTCCCCACATACAGAACATGTACTTAACAAAGCTGTGTCAATTCTTCACTCTATGTTTTGCATGTGTATTGTGTTCATATCTCATAATCTTCATCAGTTTGGGCATGTATTATTCATAAGGAAAGGTGTACTTTGTATTACCGGAGGGCTAACTCACTCTAAAGCAAACCAAGACCTTTTTCCTAGTGAAGACACAGCATTTGTGTCTTTAAATTGTAAGCCCTTCAGGGAAAGGATTCTCTCTCTGTTTTTGTATGATGTTTAGCTCAATGGAGCTATACAGGCCTTTAAGCACAATAGTATCCTAACTATTTACTGTTACAGATCTTAATGCAGTAATGAAGCATTGAAAATTCTAAAAAGGGAACAATCTTCACCTTACAATTTGTGTGATCTTTAATGGGTTATTTTTCACAAAATTTTTAACATTTCCTTGGGAACTCAACCTGAAATTATTCTTTAGATTTGTCTTCCATGTTGATTTGAGTGGGTACTTTGTGAAAGGTTGCTGATGTATACTCTAAAATATGGATGTTCATATGCTCACTAGAGAGTTTGTTGAAAGAAAAAAAATAAAACATTCCAGAGCTATTTTCTCTATTTGACAAATGTTCTTTTCCATTCCATTGCCCAAGCAATCTTAGGCTACGTCTACACTGCACCTCTCTTGCGCAAAAGCCTATTCAAATGCAGAGCAGATTAGTATATTGCTGCGCTTCATTTGCATAATTAAAGTAGGCGCCCTTTTTGCGCAAGAGGCTCTTGCGCAAAAAGGAGCTGTGTAGCTGGCTCCTTTCTGCACAAACCCCCCCTCTTGCGCAAGAGCCGTTCTTCCTGAAAAATAATGGAGGATACAGTTTTTCAGTTCTGGTTTAGTTTTGAAAAGATCTGCAGTAATAACAAACTAATTTATAAGTCTTTGATCATCAGTGACTGATTAGAGCTTATGTTTATATATTTTTTTTGTTTCCATAATAATTTTTAATATATTAAATGTTAACCATTGAATTACATTGTTCTTATTTACATTTTGTCCAGAAAATGATAAACATTTCTGTCCGCTACAAACTGCAAAGTACCTTTGTGTACTTCTGTCACTAAACATCTTTATCCCAGAATCCTTGGCAGAAGGGAAGAACTTTCATATCTCCCTTTAAATTAATGGGCTAAATTCATGATTTCCCATGGTTTACTTATAAGGCTGATTTGTCTTTCAGGGCATATAATGTAGCAGGCTCCGTGTCTTTTTAATTGCACTTGGTGATATTTACCATTTTTCTTTCTTTCTTCTTCTTTTAAAAAAAAATTTTTTTTAATTTTTTTTTTTTTTTAGTTAAAGCCGTTCTTAAAAAGAGAGAATATGGACCAAAATACACACAAAATAATTTCATCACTGGTGTCCGAGCAATAAACGAGTTCTGTCTTAAATCCAGGTACATTTGCTTAAGTGACTTCAAGTACAATTGCCTGTATATTTTTGACTTGTTCATATGTGTTTCAGAAGTGGATAGAATGGCTTAACCCCCTGTGGCACTAATCCTGACAGAAGTGTTTAGGCAGCATTCCAATACAGGCAGTCCCCGGGTTACGTACAAGATAGAGACAGTAGGTTTGTTCTTCAGTTGAATTTGTATGTAAGTCGGAACTGGCGTCCAGATTCAGCCGCTGCTGAAACTGACCAGCGGCTGACTGGTCAGTTTCAGCAGCGGCTGACTTGGGGACGCCTTGGGCAGAGCAGCTGGGTTGGTCCCATAGCGCCGAGGAGCGATGCTGCGGGACCAACCTAGCAGTGCCCCAGCTGCTCTACCCCAGGCATCGTCCGGGAGAAAAGCCTGGTCTGCTGGGGGGGGGAGGGGGCGCACTAGCTGCGCCCTCCCTCCCCCCCCAGCAGACCAGGGAGACGCGGGTGGTGGGACCGTCGAGATGCGCCGTGGTCCCTCCCGCATCCTCCGCAGCTTTGCTCCCCGTCTCCCTGGTCTGCTGGGGGGGGGGCTCCCCCCCCCAGCAGACCAGGGAGACGCAGAGCAGCTTTTTTCACCCTGGAGGACGCGGGCGGCGGGACCGTGGCGCATCTGGGCGTCCCGCTGCTGCGTCCTCCGTGGCGAGAAAAGCCCTGTTCGTAACTGTGGATCCGACATAAGTCGGATCCGCGTAACTCGGGGACTGCCTGTATACACAAATTGTAGGCTGAGTTGGCGTTTCATTTGAAAATGGCAAAGCTTCAAGTTAATTGCAGTCATAGTGGTTGATGGATTCAAACTTTTTCCTACACATTTTCAAGGGGCATTGTAATAGTTCAATATGTGTATTATTAAAACAAAATGAATTTCATTTAAGTTTTTTCTCCAAAACTTCTACACTTCCTGTTCCCTAAAGTGTGGAATCTGCATGCCAAGAAGCTGCAAATCCTATTAGTCACTGAAGAGAAAATGCTGGCTCTGGAACAGTCAGCTTTTCACAGGGGCACAAACAACCTTGTAGCAATAGTTAGAAATCATGCAAATCTCTGAAATATGAAGGCCTCTAAGAAGCCAAAGAGAGCTCCCTGTTAAACTTTACAAACTTAGTATTATATTGGTTTACAAATGCTTACTCTATTTTTCCAGAATAAGATTTAACTCTCATCTAATTAAGTCAAGATAATAGTGAACATTCTGGACTGTTTATTGTTGCTTGTGTACTTATCTCTGGCATGTCTTCCATTTATGCAATACAATTTAAATGTGATCTTACTTATTTAATAATTATCAGACAGATTCTGTAAGTTGTCAGTGTTTGTGGTAGGGATGTAAACAACTAGTTGACCTATCAGAGAGAGGCAGGCGGAGGGGTTGGGGAGCAGGAGCTGATGCTGGGGGGAGCTGGCTTAAGAAGACAGTTCCCCCCAGCACTGTCTCTGGTGGGGGTGGGGGGGAGGAGGCAAAAGAGGTAGAGGTGTAGAGAGCAGTACAGACAGTGAGCCAGGAATCAGCTGACTTGGCTTGTGCCTGGTCCCTCCGCTGTGCCTCTGCTTTTTAAAGCAATTGGCGGCTCTTAATACATTCAAAAAGCAGAGGCACAGTGGGGAGGGATCTGGGTGTGAACTGGGATTCAGCTGATTCCCAGTTCACAACCGGTCCCCCAACTACTAGTCAGTTTTAAATATATTAAGAGCCTTTTAAATATATTAAGAGCCTAGTGGCTTTTAATACGTTTAATAGGCAGAGATGCAGCAGGGTTAGCTCCCAGCCCAGGAGCTAACCCTGCTGCAGCTCTGTGATTTCTCCCTTATTGACTAATCGAGTAGTCGATGGAAATTCCATCGACTAATCAATTATCTGATTACCCGCAATTTAATGTCCCTAGTTTGTGGTGGTATGTTGCTCTTGGGATATGAGACACAGAAGTAGGTGAGATATAATGTCTTTTATTGGACCATCTTCAGTTGGTGAAAGGGACAAGGTTTTGAGTCTGAGGTGTTCTCTTGGAGGTGCCAGCTGGATTTGGGGTACCACTCAACTCCTTGACCCACCAGCCTGGGCTCCCTGTAACACTGTACTGCTGGGACACATTGCAAAGCTCTCTCTAGCCTGCTCTTTTACCAGCATATATAGAAGTAGGCAGGGACATACCCAACTGCAGTTGCATGCAGGCAGGCACTTTGACCAGCTCCTGCATGGGAAGGCTTCAACTGGGGTACCGCCAGGCACGCACCTTTTCTGGAGTATAAACCCAAAGTTATATCGTCTTGTGTTGGCTAGAGAGCTGTTCAGCATAAGATCATAAAATTCACCCTTTCCCCCTTAGCGTGGAAAGGAATATGCAACAATTTTGATTTCCATACACTTTATTTAGATTAATACATTCGTTTTTGATTTTATCACTTAAAATCCATCTTTTGTAGTTATAAGCACAGCAAATGGACCAAAGCAGATTACCTAGCAAATAAAAAATGCAAATCTACCTTGATATACTAAATATGTTGGATGTGAACAGCATATTCTCACCATAAGAAATGATACAAGCAGGCTGCAAATCCTTAACTGGCAATCTACACTTGCTTATACCTTGGAATCCCCAGGAATTCCATTCACAGGCTAAAAATCCCTTTAGCCTGGATCTAACACTTCCCCAAGTTTAGTCTTTGTTCTTCCCCTGCCTAGCTTTTGCATATGGCGGGAACCCTTTGTTTAAATCTTGTCTCCTATGCTTGTCAGTGGAAAAATACTGACATCCCAAGATGGAATCCAGCACCTTGATTACTTATCACAGCAGTTCTCTCCACTGGCTATTTGGAGCATTCACAGGAGGCTCATCAGGTGGGAGATAAACTTCTCTTAAGACCTATTGTTTCTTCCTAATGTTTCATTAACATGCATGTGCCCTTTCCAGCCAGCTTTCTAGACCGAGAGCATTTTGCCTACTGGGCATTGCCCAAGATAGCTACATGTGAAATAGCTATGTAGTGAGTATGTTTAACTTCAGATACAAATTCAGCTATTCATAACCTTTCTGATGACATTTAACATGACTTATCTTGCATAAAATATATCATGACTGTCATAGTATCACTATGAAGAAGATGGGGTGCAGTGTTACACTGATCATCAGAGTTCTTAAGTCTGGAGAACATAACCTGAGTGTCTTGAGCCACATATAAGGGGGGACATACTGTTAAGCAGAAGGGCTTCCCACATAAGAGATCATCCTTCTACTTAACTATATGTCCACTTTTTCTTTAGCTCAGACACTTCTTCAAATCTGAGGAAGAGCTCTGTGATGCTGAAAACTTTGTCCATTCCACTAGCAAAAGTTGGTCCAATAAAAGATATTTCCTCGTCACCTTGTGTCTCTTTAGTAAATATGAACATTTGGTGACTTTTATAGCACTTACAGGCACTCGCTCCCACCTCTCTCTCCCCTACTGCATTAAAACTCCAATTGTCCGGTATCCAGTGGTCCGGCACTCCTGATAGTCCAGCACCAACTGGAACCCGGAAGTGCTCCGGCCAGCCGGACAATTGGAGCTGCCCAGAGGTGGCGGCAGAGAGGGGGCGAGAGGCAGGCAGCGTTTCCCACCCACCCTAAATAGCTGCCTGCCTCTTGCCCCCTCTCCACTGCCACCACTTGCAAGCTGGCTGCGCAGGACTTCCACCGCCTCCCCGCAATACGGCGGAGAGTTCACCCCTCCCCGCGCCATTTCCCGCCAACCCCCCCACCCCCCCACTCAGTGCAGGTCCCGGCAGACCTGTCACAGCACCCTGCCGGAGTACCTCCCGATAATCTGACACCCCCTGGGGTGCCAGATTATCGGAAGTCTACCCTACCTCTGTAGGGTGGGGCGTGTGTGCGTGTGTGCGTCCGACCGACCATGCAGGTTAACTGATGAGCCCAGGCCTCACATTGTGGCCTAATGGGTAAGGCATCAGCCCCTGGAGCCTGACATTGTGTGTTTGAGCCCTGCCCCCTGTCAGCACCTAGGGTCACATCATTGATCGTGTACATGAGGACATATTAATATTCCTACTTCTCACGATACATAGTCAACCTATGGAACTCCTTGCTAGAGGATGTTGTAAAGGCCAGGATTGCGTTTTAAATGGGAAACCTCCATTTCTTGTTAATTTTTTTAAACTTGCCATGTTAAGGAAGAATTTAGGGTAGATTTTGGAACATAGGGTTTTTTTTTTGTTTTGTTTTTCTAAGGATCGATACGTTTGATCTTCTTTGTGTAGCATGAACATGTTTTTTGTTGCTTCCATTTGTTTCTATCCTTCACTAGTGATCTAGAACAGCTGAGGAAAATCAGACGACGGAGCCCCCATGAGGACACTGAAGCTTTTACTGTGTTTTTGAGATCAGATGTGGAGACAAAGTAAGAATTGTTTAAAAAGGAAATTATTTGATAAGTTCAATTACTTAACACCTTATCTCATGTAAAAGATTTGCTTTCTATTTGAAAGGGCAGTAGTACTCTGCTTCTCTAAGTGCATATATATATGTGCCCACTATCATAGTAACTCGGTACAGTGTACAAATTTGAAGGGTCACATTGTATATCCAAAGGGAAATCTAACTCTTCCCCTAAACTATTTTATTCTGTGAGATAAATCTAGGTGGATTTCTTCCAGAGAAATACTGAAAAGCTGTTATGCTACTCTATTGTTAATGAAGGCTTGGGTTATGTAATTAAAAATTTTACATTCTTAGCAAACAATTATACAATATAGTGTGTGGGAATCAAAAGGATTTCTAAATTATTTGTATTTTGTGCAGGTCTCTAGAAGTTTGGGGAAGCCCAGAGGCTCTTGCTAGAGAGAGGAAACGGCGTAAAGAAGCAGAGATAGAATACAGAGAAAGTAAGTGTAGTGTTTTCAGATGTCTACAAAATTCCAATCTCTTGCCCCACCTGGGAGAATAAAACATGCCTTTGTTTGGATGTCTAACATACATATGCTTTTGAGGTATAGTTGTGCCAATGAGAAATGTGTGAATGCAGGACATATCTGTGGTGTGTTTAAATGAGTTAATCTTAACTGAATTTATCCTTGCTTTTGTGGATTAATTTGTAAGTATTGGTAAACAACCTTGAGCAAAGCTTTTATTTTGTTTTTGAAAATTTACAAAAATACTCAAGCTTGGACTTTTTTCTGTTTTGCACTATTTGAACTACTGATTCAGGATACCTTCATCTTATGTAACTTTAGTCCACTGTTTTTAAAAGTCTGTATTCTGATGGAGGATCCTCTATTTTCTTTACACCAAAATTGTAGATTTTATTCATAATCTCGGCAACATTTGATTACAACAACTCAGCCAATTCAGTATTTATAACGAATTCAATTTTGTCACTTGTTGGAAACATTGGCCAATTAAAATTCTAGCAGAAATAATATTCTTTGAGGTTATGCAACTTTAAAATTAGAAGTCTTTTCTTAGAAATAAGTTTGCTATTGAAAAAGCTGAAAGGAAACAGGGTCTGATCCTGCAAACACATAGCACCTTTTTAACTTAACACAGGTGTAGTCCCATTAGAAGAGGAATAAACTTACTCATGTCTGCAAGTGTTTGTTAAAGTTATTAAGGCTAGAAACTGTCAAATATTGCAAAGATGAATCAGAAAAGTTAGCTACCAGATCTTAATGTGAAAGCAAGACTGAAAATTGAATAATAAAATCTGAGTGGTAACATGCATTTACCCTGGCTCACATTTCTTGCATTAGAGCACTGTCCTTTTGAAATGGGAATTACCAGTCAGGCTGATTAATATTGTTTCCTTGTATTCCCCTGTCTGTCTGTACCAGTCTATCCTCTCTTGTATTCTACTTAGATCGTGAACTCTTTGGGACAGGGACCATCTTTTATGCTCCTTTTGTGTAACACAATGGTGTCCTGGTTCATGAATAGTGCTGTAGTATTACGAATAATAAGAATAATATTTGTGATAGCACACCAGTATAGGAAAAAGGGTTCTGAAGTTGAGGGTGCTGAAGATCTTCCCCACTGCTTTGGCCTTTTACTCTGGGTGAAAGAAACAGAACTACATAAAGGTGTGCTAGAAGGCCAGATCTGATCATGGGATAAATCGTCCAGCACAGCAGCTGTGGGAGGACAGCTGTAAGGCTACCGTCCAAAGACCCTTTTACAAACCCTGACAGATGTGTCAATAGTGGGGGAAGAATGTCAAGGGCAGGATCATAGCACATAGAACTGTGGAGATTGTGGGCAGCAATGAGACAGACTGTTGTTACCTAGACCCTCAGGGGCTCTCTGTTTTATGCCAGGACCTGCAGAACATCCCAGAATTAGAAGGCTGCAAAACTGGTTTAGAGCTACCATACCACTCTTCCCCCTGGGCTGGAGATTGTGTGGCATCTCTCAGAGATGACCTACAGAATCTCATTTCTAAACTTAAATTATTTTTCTAGATGTGATGAGTCAACTAAGACATTTGTCAGCATTTTTCAAAAAGAGGATAATTTTCAGTTTCAGTTCCAATGCAGAGTATTTACTGTGTTTTAACTGGATTCTGTTAAGAAACAGAGATCTGTCAAGAAATCTAAATTTGACCAGATCTTCTTGTTTAATATCAGTGCATTCGTATGTAGTAGAAAATGTACCTGAGTTGTGCAAATAAGAGATCTTGAAATTCTGAAATTTATTTTCAGTTGCTAAGTGCTATATGAAAAAACTTAAACAACAACAAATAGTCTAGTAGCACCTTAAAGACTAGCAAACACATGTATCATGAGCTTTTGTGGGCTCAACCCACTTCTTCAGATGACACAAGTACTATATGTAATTAGAGTTGTCTTATTGCAGATCTGTTTAAAAACCAAAAGCTATTAAAGGAGTACAAAGATTTTCTTGGGAATACTAAGGTAAGAGAACAATTTATTCCTTTGGAGAAATCATCATTCAGGTATGTGCATGTTTGCTTAGAGCACAAACACACCACTATTTCAGAGGAATCTGAAAATATCATCTCATGACCCTTTTGTAATGAGTTTGGTTTGTGGATCTTCTCTCCCAGATTTCTAATGGTTGTCTCACTGTGATTCCATCCCAGGTCTCTGGCAACTTGCTCGATGTGTACAATACACAAAGTTAAAATAATTTCCTCAGCTTCTTTTGGCTTCCTTGCTTCCCTTTCCCCAAATTCCCTAGGTGAATGAGCTCCTAAGTCCAGTCCTGCTGAGTGATTCCTGACATGGCTTTCTGCTGGATCCTGGTTCCTCTTTTCACTCTTTTTATGGTTGCAGTGGCCTCTGGTGGAAGCTGCTATGCTTACTTAACCACCTTCACAGCTATTCCTACACTTTCTGTTGAGCTGAAAAGGAGTGGTTAATTTCATGGGGATGGTCAAGAGCTCCATAGACCCCAGTTTGGGAACTTCTACACTAAAACTAGGTATCTTAATTATGCATGAAATGACATGGTAAATCTAGTGAGCTGTCCATGATAAACTATTGGATTATGCAGAGTGATACCTCAGCAGCTACAGGACTTCTAGTACTAAATGTTATTTTATGTGGTATACAGTAGACAGTCTTCATAAAACCAGGTTTTAGCTATATTACTACTTCATTGTTTCAGTTTAGGAATTTCTTTTAGCATTCTCTCATTTCTATCTAGCCCCGTTCCAGCACAGCTGCAATGATGCTCAAGGGACCAGGAAAGGTGGTGATGGTTGCTATTTGCATGTAAGTTTAAAAAGTAAATGTTTTGTAAATACAATAGTAAAAAATTGTATATCCTAGAAATGGAAATAGTCTGTATATTTGAGTTACAGATCCTAATGTTTTTTATAATTCTGCAGCTATGAAATTTGCTGAAGATCCCATCTTTGCTACGGCAATGTGACCCAGAAAACAGCCTAATTAATTTAATTACATTAAATTAAGGACAATTTTTTTTTAAATGGGTGCCTTTACTAGGCTTTAAGTCAGTATTTAGGTACTAGTTAAATAAATGGCATGAGTTTCCAAAGTGTGGAGAATCCAGCATCTCTCATTGGCAAAGGAAACTTGAAGAGCAGCAAAAAAACATTAGTTTCACTTCTCTTTCTCTGTAATATAATAAAACAAGTGATAGCAGTTAGGTCTTGTTACGCTTTAATTACTTTTAGGAGATAATCAGTATAGATTTTGTATTCTGGTATTCTGTGGAGTATTATAAATGTATAAAAACTCCACTTATCGTTTGTAAAAAGAAACATGATTTTTCACTGTACATAATCTGCAATGTAGTTTATAGTAATAATTAGCAAAATTCTCCCTAGATAGTTTATTCCAGTCTGTAGACTCGAATCTTAGTTGAAATTAATGTATTCATTTGCACGTCTTGACAAACTGAGGCTCCTTTTTAGGAGTACATTAATCTATATTTTGAGATCAGAGAGGGACTAGTTTTTCAAAGCTGGTCAGCTAAACAATTAATGGTTAAAGTAGCAACCAAAATTCTTGAAGGTGAATGGCATAGGAAAGCCCCTCCTGTGTTTGTATGATGTAGAAAGAGGGCTTCATATATTTTGAAACAAGTTTGTTGTTTTTCAAGTTAGAAATGTTGTGTCTGCTTTTGCTGGAGAGTTTTCTTAAGAACCCCATCAGAAGAAGGGGAGGAATGTTGAATTTTTCACAAAGGTGATGTCTTCCCTAAATATTTATCAGGAGTTTGAGTTGAATAAAACAAAAACCTCACCTTTAAATAAACCTGATTGAGAACTATCAATAGTTTTCTGCAGAATTTACCTACAAGAAAAGGAAGTTGAGACTGAATATTTCTAAACAAACAAAAATAATACAACTTTTTAGAGGAGCATAGTTGTGACCATATTTTCTGAACCAAAATTAGGGACACATTAGCAACACCCCCTGACCACTATTATCCATGCCTCTGACCCCCTTTAGCACTGTCCGGTGTTCTGTGCATGTGCAGATAGTTCTGCGCATGCGCAGATTGCCCGAATCCGGCTCTTCCAGGATGTAATCTGCTCGCCGTGAGCGAGTAGATTACATAGATTGTCGAGCCCTGCCCATTAGCCATGCCTCTGGAGGTAACACTGTCGGGGTCAAGATGGACACATGACCAGAAGTAAAAGGGGTCATGTGATCCCCCTCTAAGAACTTTTCCCACCATCCTCCTACCAATAGGGATGAGTTTGTCCCCCAACTCCCCTCATGCAACTATCCTGCAATTGCATTAACCCAATTTGTGTCACATTAACTCGGGAGGAGAGAAGGCTGGGGGAAGTGTTCCCTGTAAGTTTCTTCCCACGAGCGGAATGAATGTTGTGCATCAGTACTGAGTTCATTTGGCTTGTTTGGATGTGCCACTGTGGCATCCAAGTTATTAACTATCTTACAAACATCTATCTTTTCCCTCTGCTGCCTTGTCTCCTCCCCTTACACCATCAGTTCCCCTGGTGCCAGTTGCCCTCCTGCCCCCCCCCCCCTTCCTCTGCTGTCCTGACTCCTGCCCTTTTCACTGCCTTCTGCCCTCATGGGGCTTGTGAAGCATGGCTGTGTGAGCGGGTCCATGCACTGCTGTTTCCCCAGTGGAGTGGAAAGGGGCGGTGATGGTGGTGGGGGGAAGGACCATGCAAAGCGTACACTGGCAGAGCCTGAACGTACCCCGGTCTGCAGCAGTCCAGCTGGGCTCTGCACGGTCTCTGCTGGGACTCTGGCGGCAGCTACCAGGAGTGGCTCACTGGCTCTGACAAGCACCCCCCCCCCTCCGGCAGCGGTGGCGGCTGCCTGTGACAGGACGAGGCCAGGCTGGAGGCTGTGCATGGTGGAGGCAATCTCGCAGCGGAAGGGAAGGGCCATGGGAAGGTGGCATGCCAGACAGTGGCGTGTGCTGCAGTGGAGCTTGGTGCTCCAGATGCTGCACGCCACCAGCAGTGACCCTGGGTGCCCGCTCAAAGAAGCAAGGGAGCCACTTACGTGCTGGGTGGAGGTGGGGTGTTGCTGCTAGCGCTGGGTGTCTGCGAGTGTGTCCTGGAGAGGGGGGGAAATGATGGTGCTGTTTGTAGCTGGATCCCAATGGGTTTTCCAGGACATTTGCCACCTTTATGTGGACACCGGGACAGAACCCTTAAATCCGAGATTGTCTTGGAAAAAAGGGACGTATGGTCATCGTAAGTATAGTGAATCTTTTAAACACGTTCACTTCATTTTTTTTGAAAAGTGTGAATATTTTCTCAGATTTAAAGGAAGGTGTAATAAATAAGTAAAATAGCAAGAAATATTAGAAAAATAGTAATTTTTGGGATTATAAGAGAAACTGCAATTTTACAGATCCTACTCCTGTTTGTTCAGACAGAAAGATAAGGAAAGTAATTTGACTGTAAATTTCCCTTTTCTCTCATTCAAGTGATTCTGTTATTAACCACTCTATGTTGTCCATTAAATAAATGTACAATAACCCTCATGTACATGCCCTCAAAGTGGGTTTCTGAGACTCATCAATATTTTGGGGACAAGCCCTGTGTCTTAACTGAAGTGTAACTACCTTCATAGATTGCTAACAGCAGGTATCTGTGCGTAAACACAGCAAACAAAAGCTGTATTTCACGATCAATTAGAAGAACACAGCAGAAAAAAACCCCAATATTTGCCAAATAGCATAAATATCAAGGATATAAATATTTTATTATGTGGCTTACTAGAGGTTACTATACTGTCATGCTAACATTGTTATGTTTGAGGTGGCACTTTCTAAGAGAGTATTTGCAGTGGTTTAATTTTAAAAATTATAACTTTTCCAAAATCTTGGGAAGAAATGTATCCTATACGTTCTTATTCTAGAAGTTAATATTGGTCTGAGCCAGTATGGCCATTCTTATGTTCTAAGCTCAGGGTCGGGGGTCTCACTGGACCAACTTGATTTTCATGCAAACCTGCTCCTGGGTTTGCATGTGGCCTTTGGTGGCCAGGCTGGCAGCTATCCTGCCCTAGATGGCTGCTTTCCTGTGCCTAGTGTGGAACTTGTGGATATTGGAGGCTTCCCCCCTCCCCCGAACCTCGATGAGGTCCACTGTCTCCGCACTAGACCAGGCGGGCGCCCGCCTCTTGCGGCCCCTGGCAGGCTCCTGTGAGCCGTCAGCCTGGTCCTGGGAAGAGGTGGAGGGCTGGGTGGCTGGCTCATGCCATGCCAGGTGCAGGGTCTATTGGCTGGGTGCTTGCAGGCTTGCAACTGGCCCAAGCTCTGTAGCCAGACTGCCCCTTTAAGGGCTCCGGGGCCAGGTGGGGGGCAGAAGAGTTTCCCTGTTTTAGCCCAGAGTGGTCACCAGGGCAACCTGGGAAGGGCTAGCCTCCAACTAGTTCGAATTAAGTGGCTACACAGCACTTAATTCGAACTACTTAATTCGAACTAGGCATTACTCCTGGTAGAATGAGGTTTACCTAGTTTTAATTAAGCGCTCCGCTAGTTCGATTTAAATTCGAACTAGCGGTTTGTATGTGTAGCCCCTATTAAAGTTAATTCGAACTAATGGCTGTTAGTTCCAATTAACTTTGTAGTGTAGACATACCCTAATTCACTTGAGATGTTCTGAGTTCAAATATTAGAGGTAAAGATAGAAATGGTTACAAATAAAGTAAAAATACTGTTTCTACTGGCTAACACATAATGTAACAAACTGCAGCCTTTGTTTAGGGCACAGGCTGTACCTCCCTGGCATGCTTGGGACCTGAGCAGTCCTGAACCAGGGAGTTTGCTGGACTAGGAGAGGTCCAAAGCTGCTCCTGGGTGCCATCCTCAGACACTGGGCTCTACTCTCAGCCCTGGCCTGGACTGTGCTCCTGACCCTGGTGAGCCAGGGCTTCCAGCAATAACCATGGCCCTGTCAGACCGTGGATGTTGCCATGCCAGAATGTCTCAGATTTCAGACCTTTCCTCAAGTGTCTACCTTTTTTCAAAAAGGAAAGATGCTTGTTTTTCTAGTCCAGTGTTTTTCAACCAGTGGTACAAGTACCCTTAGGGGTACTTGAGAGAAGTCTGTGGGGTACTTCAACACAACTGAAATTTGGAAAAAACTGAATTTTTGTTGTAAGTTTTACAGCGCTTTATTATTTTTGTACTTTTTATAACCAAAAATTTCATCGCCAGCCCGGCTACAATTAAGTTGTTTAAACAAATGTGTTGCAATAGTAGAAAAAAATTGTGTGTGTCTGAAAATTGTAGGTATTAGGGGTACTGCTATTTTTTTTTAAAGGGGGTATTTATACTTTTGTTTTTAAAAGGGGTACTTTATAAGAAAAAGGTTGAGAAACACTGTTCTAGTCTCAGGTGAAGGATAACTTAAGGATTCTCTGCTCCTTTCTTTGAAAATTGTGTCTCTTTAAGTTCATTGTCTCTGCTTTGAAATGCAGGAAGGTTTCTTGCCTTTGCAGTCTCCATTCCCCACACTGGGATTGTTAAATTGGATACAGATACAGATTTTGTATCTGTGAAGGCCTCTCTAAATGATCACTTTTATTCCACTTGCTGTCCTGATGCCTTTGTTTGCCTGACATGCAATGTTCTTTTCTTTCTTTGATTACACCTTGCTCAATTTATATGGGAGACACATTGATGCAGTCAGGACCACATTCCTTTGATTGGAAAAAACCCATTGATCAATCCCTCTGGCATGCTTGGTTTTAAATGCATTTTAGTCATACGCATCTGTAATCTTTTGTGGATTGATCATTTTTCTTGTGTGATGTATGTTTTATCAATGAGTTATTAGTTTTCCAATGACATCTTACATGACACCTTTGAGATACTAATTATAACAATTGTGAGCTGTCAATTCAGGTGAAACTCACTGTTGGGCATCAGGGAGCTCCTTTTCCTTAGGCATAAGGATGCTCTTAGGGTTACCATGGTAGATTCTTTCTTGAATAGCTCTCTGAATCTGTCTCCCTGATCCGTGTTTACTGTCTCTAACCTAGGCTGCACAATAATATATAACGGTTACCTAGTTTTTTTCACAAGTAGCTCTCAAAGCATTTTACAGTTGAGAAAGAAGTTAGGTTGGGTTCTAACACCTCAAATTAGTATGCAGATTTTTGCATAGCCCTCAAATGTATTGTCCTCAAATCTGGAATTTGGAGGCATGCAGTAAAATGGCATCACTCCTGTTGAGTGTGTCTCCTTTGTCATCTTCAAAGGAAGGAATCCCACAGCTGTATTAGATCTTCAGATAAACAGACTAACATCCCTCCCCCCTTTTCTTGTAGCAATGTAACTTTTTTGCATTTAGTCAGGAAAGTATGGTCATGATTCCTGTAGCAACTCATTTGCATTTCTCATTAGTGCTAAAACTGGTGTATTATGGATAGGATGAACAACATTGTAATTAAACACAGGACTGGGAACCTGGACAACTGAAGTCTTTTCACTTTTGCTACAGGTTTACTCTGGTTCTAGGTTATTTATTAACCAGTATGTCTGTGTTCCCATTTGTAAAATGTAAAATCATACATCCTTCATCTTTGGTATGAGACTAAATTGAATTTTGTAAAGCATATTTAAATCCTTGAATGAAAAGCATTAGAAAAGAAAATTTACTTAGCACTTAAATAACACCTTAGGAATTCCTTAGATAAGTCCTTAAAATTATCATCATAATCAGTAATGTGCTCAATTCTGTATATGCCCAAGAGGCAGATATGTGGTTGCAGAATGATATACAATATTCGATTTCTTGGTTTTTGTTTGTCAAAAAGCACAGCTATAGCATTCCATTAACTGTTTGTTTATAAAGGATTAAAAAACACATTTGGTAGTTGCCTTTTGAGAATACCAGTTTTGAGCATTCTTCATTACCAGTAATTTTAAGAAGTTGTAACTAGAAAGGACTGTTATAACCCTCTTGTATGATAGACTGTAACACAGAGCATAGAATTTCACCTAGTGTCTCCAACACCCAATTGTTGAACTACATCATAAGTTTTAGAAAGAAGCTAATGTTTTAGAAATATACGTGCCAATGCTTATACTACTATTTATTATTAAGGGCTGTACTCTGGTCCATAGAAGATACAAATATCAACATGATGCTTTTCCTAGAGAGCTTGTAATCTAGAAAGCACTTTAGAAAGACAAAAGGACACTGGGACACTTAGAGGGGAGGAGTACATTTAACTTTTTCTTCATAATATCATGATTCTTTCTCCAACAACCACCTCTCTGTATTCTTGGAAGGAACTTCAGTTAAATGAGATTGGGAGGTTGCAGCTGACACACTCAGATTGAGGGGGACTTTATATAAAAAGGCACAAAGATCTAAATGAGAGAAAGAAGGGACTTGCTGAGGCTTGTGCTGTTGTGCTAAGGTGGCAAGGATGGTCTGATGTTTATAAATTGGGAAGAAGTTGTGCAGTGTCTTGAAGATGAGGGCAGAAGGACTGCAATTTTCAAAAGTATAGCTTATGATATACAGTTAATAAAAGTTACATTTCTCAAAAATACTAACTATATATCCCCATATACTCTGTTTAATTTGTTTTTAATCTAGTAAATATTGCTGAAGATGTGTAAACATTCATTATATGTACTATTTACTGATAAATTGACATTTAGTGAAATTTAATTTCCTTATTTGGTAACCTATGGTTATAAAAATGCCTTTGATTTTACTGTGATTTAAAATACTGAATGTTAATTTTCATATTTCTAATTCAGCTTTCTTCTCTCTACAGAAATGGGTTGAATTTTTTCTTTAAATTACTTGCTTGGGTTTACACGGGTTCTGCGAGCATGTTTTCAGAAGCTATACATTCTTTAGCAGACACTTGCAACCAGGTGAGTAGTGCTTCCTTTCCTCCCTTTAACTTAAAGGAGTTGTAGTTAGCTTCCAAGGAGGAATGCAGACCCTTTAAACAGTTTTGTTAGTAGTAGATAATTTCTGAATTGAGAGTAATCTTCTTAAGTGGCTGTCTTCTGGTGATAGTTGAGTAGGGTAAAAAACTGCAGTGCACATGACATGTAGAGGGAAAGTAGCATATAGAACATTTTTGAGAGGGGTTGGGACATCTGAGAACTGCTCTGAGAAGCTTCCCTGGGGCATGTTTTCTAAAATAACACTATTAAGATGAAGGGAGAGAGAGGCTGGAGACCAAAAGTTGAGCCTTCAAGTTCTTTCTATGGCTTTTATTTACCTTACTGAGATGAATTTTGTAACTTCCATTTTTGGAAATAGCATAGCTCCAGACTGGCTCTAACCTGTGGAATTTTGCAGTGATTTTGCCTATTTTAACACTTCAGTGGACATATTTGTATTAATATCTGTGGTTTGCATGCTTTTCATCAGAAAGTGAAATAGCAGGTAACACTTCAATAAGAATAGCTTTGGATTTCCACAAGTGCAACAGACATTTTAACAGTGTCAGGGCTGATCAAACACTTTACTTACATTGATTATCACATTTAGGAGAGCATGCCTTCAAGTTTCAGTTAACTTATTACTAAATAATTCCTGCGTTGCATTGTATTAGATAATATAATATGCTGTTATGAATAATCTGTTGAGGGCACACTTGTTTACAGTATGGACATGCAGTTTTTGTAGTATTTGAATATATTTTTGGCTGTAATATAGAAGTGAAATCATTTAAGGAAGGGGGTAAGAATTAAGTTTGTCCACTTGTATGGTGATTTAGGCATAACCTTGTCAGAGAATAATGGGGCTACATAGCAAGTGGCCCTGGATTGTTCTTAGAAGAGAACTCATGAATGAGAGTTCTGAGAACTAGAGCGCTGTCATGGAAGGTTATAAACTGTTCAGGAAGAACAGGTGGGGGAGAAAAGGAGGAGGAGTTGCACTGTATGTAAAAGAGCACTATAATTGCCCAGAACCCCAATATGTAGAGGGAGAAGAGCCTGTTGAGAGTCTATGGGTTAAGTTTAGAGGTGCAAACAATAGAAATGATGTTGTGGTTGGTGTCTGCTACAGGCCTCTAGATCAGGTGGATGAGGTAGATGAGTCATTCTCTCAGTTGTCTGAAGAAGCTTCCAGATCACAGGCCCTGGTTCTCATGGGGGACTTTAATCATCCTGACATCTGTTGGGAGACCAATACAGCAGTACTCAGACAATCCAGGAAGTTTTTGGAGAATGTTGGGTATAACTTCTTGGTATAAATGCTGAAGGATCCGACCAGGGGCCATGAACAGCTTGACCTGCTGCTCACAAACAGGGAAGAACTAATAGGGGAAGTAGAGGTGGGTGACAACCTGGGAAGCAGTGATCAGGAGTGGTAGATTTCAAGATCCTGATCAAAGGAAGAAAAGAGAGTAGTAAAATACACACCCTGGACTTCAGAAACTAAGACTTTTACTCCCTCAGAGACC
This sequence comes from Pelodiscus sinensis, assembly GCF_052426305.1. Lineage (NCBI taxonomy): Eukaryota > Metazoa > Chordata > Testudines > Trionychidae > Pelodiscus > Pelodiscus sinensis. The sequence continues at coordinate 45,300,680 of NC_143055.1, forward strand.
TGATGGGCAGAATACCCTGAGATGCTAACATGAAGGGGAAAGGAGTCCAGGGAAGAAGGACAATCCAGGGAACTATAGTCTTACCTCAGTCCCCAGAAAAATCATGGAGGGGATCCTCAAGGAATCCATTTTTAAGCACTTGGAAGAAGGGAAAGTGATCAGGAATAGTCAGCATAGATTCACAAAGGGCAAGTCATGCCTGACCAATCTTATTAGCTTCTATGATGAGGTAACTGGCTCTGTGGATATAGGAAAGTCAGTGGATGTGATATACCTTGACTTTAGCAAAGCTTTTGATACGGTCTCCCACAATATTCTTGCCAGCAAGTTAAGGGAATATGGATTGGATAAATGGACTGTAAGATGGATAGAAAGCTGGCTAAAAGGTTGGGCCCAGCGGGTAGTGATCAATGGCTCGATGTCAGTTTCTAGCAGAGTGCTCCAAGGATTGGTTCTAGGACCAGTTTTGTTCAACATTTTTATTAATGACCTGGATGAGGGGATGAATTGCACCCTCAGCAAGTTTGCAGATGACACTAGGGGAAAAGGTAGATACATTGGAGGGTAGGGATAGGGTCCAGAGTGACCTAGACAAATTGGAGGATTGGGCCCAAAGAAATCTGATGCGGTTCAATAAGGACAAGTGTAGAATCCTGCACTAGGGACAGAAGAATCCCAAGCATGGTTATAGGCTGGAGACTGAATGGCTAAGTACCGTATATACTCGAGTATAAGTCGACCCGAATATAAGCCGAGGCACCTAATTTTACCCCAAAAAACTGGGAAAAAGTATTGACTCGAGTATAAGCCTAGGGTAGGAAATGAGGCAGCTACTGGTAAATGTAAAAAATGAAGATAGATACCGGGTCTAGCCCCGGAAGTCGGGGCGAAAGCTGCTCCGGTGCCCCTGGTCTGCTGGAGACCATCTCCAGCAGACCAGGGGCACCGGGCGGGTTCCCTGCGCTTCTGAGGCTTTGCCAGAGCAAAGCCTCAGAGGCGCGGGACCCCCCGCGGCTGCGGCTTCAGTCCGGGAGCCTGTGGTCTGCTGGGGACGGTCCCCAGCAGACCACAGGCACCCAGATTGAAGCGGCAGCAGCGGCGGTTCCCCGCGCCTCTGAGGCTTTGCTCTGGCAAAGCCTCAGAGGCGCGGGACCCCCCCCGCGGCTGCGGCTTCAGTCCGGGAGCCTGTGGTCTGCTGGGGACCGTGGTTACACGACTAGTGGTTACACGACTAGTCAATTACACACTACCTAACATCCCTAATTCTTGGCCCTGCTACTGATCTGCAGAGTGGCAAAGGCAAGTTGCTTCACCTCTCTGTGTCTGTCCTCTCTGGTGAGGCTCGTCCACCATGGCAGATTGCCCTGCTAGGACAGTGGTTCTCAACCACAGGTCCTGGGGTATGCAGAGGTCTTTCTCATCTAGATATTTTGTCTAGTTTTTACAACAGGCTACATACAAAGCATGATTGAAGTTGGTATAAACTAAAATTTCATACTGACAGTGACTTGTTTATACTGTTATATACTGAAATGCAAGTTGAATATTTATATTCCAAGTGGTGTCTTTTATAATATGGTAAAAGTAAGAAAGTAAGCCATTATTCCATAACAGTGTGCAGTGAGCTTTTTTGGGGGGAAGGAGGGAGAGTATTTTTGTATGATTTGGTAAGCAGGTAGTTTTTAACTGAGGTGTAATTTGGAGGCATGCAAGACAAATCATACTCTGGAAAGAGACAGTAGTGTGGAAAGGTTGGGAGGCATCTGTATCCTTTGTTGCTGTCATTGTCTTCCCAGGCTTTTTTTGCTGATCATTCTTCTCCCATTTTTATCACATGTTCAGCCTACTTCAGTCTTGTGCTCTTCAGCCCATATATTACTGAAAGCCTCAAGTTAATTTCTACCCTTCCCAGTTGACTAAGTAATTAAGTAAAATTACATTTAAAAAAAGGTTAAAAGAATGTTAAGGATTTTAAACAAACAAAAGTTAGGAAATACCAGAATTAGGGCTGCCCATGCAACTTTAATTTGACTGCTTTGTGTGCGTGTTATAAAAGTTTTGTCCAGAATCAAATAGAAGGAGCCAGAATAGAACCTATTTCTGAGTTTAATGCCTTAAACAAGAGAGGCATCCTTCTGCCTCACTCATTTTCCATCCAGTCCAATGAATGAGTATTGGTCCCATAGCACATATAAGATGCAATCCTGCAATTGAAGGCTGTATCACAGGTAGCAGGAGAAGGCTGTTATCTGCCATGTGGATCAGTGGCTAGAGGATTGTGTGACAGATTTGCCTTTTTTACCCATCTTGTTGTTAGATAGCAGAGGAGTGTTAAAAATAGAATACAACACACCAGATTTCTGTCTGTGGATGGAAGAAGTCCATGGGTAACCTATGAGGTGAGGCTGCCATAACTGGAGCAGCCTACAGGGTCTTTAATTTACTTATGACCACACTAGCTCTCAGACCAAATTAGTAATGCAGAAAGTATCTTAAAATCATTTTTGCCACCCTGTCTGTTCAGGTTGTGATTTGTGCTTGGCCTTTCTGTGGGAAGGTACAGCATAAAATAATTCCTCATGGCCAGTGGTCTACAACCTTTTTAAGCATGAGATTCCTTTTTGAATGTAAATGCAATCCAGGATCCACCTCAAACCCAAATACCCTTGTCCTACCTCCTTCCTGTCACTTCTCGAAGGCCCTGCCCCTGCTCACTCCATCATCCCTCCCTCCCTCCTCCATTTTCACTCCACTTTTATCAGTCTGTGGGCCGAGGGCTGGGGTGCAAGGGAAAGGGAGGGGGATGCGGACTCTGATCTTGGGCTAAAGGATTTGGAGTGTGGGAGAGGTTCGGAGCTCAGCCTGGGGCAGGAAGTTGAGGTGCAGGAGGGTGTTCAGAGTACTGGTTCTGGGAAGAAGTTTGGGTGCAGGGGGACACAGGACAAAGCTAGGAGTTTGGGGTGCAGGAGAGTTCAGGACTGGGACCGGGGTTTGGAATGCGGACTCCAGTTGGACACCGCGTACCACACAGGTGGCTTCTGGGTGGTGGTGCAGGGGACCAAACCTGTCAGGATCACCTGTCAAAGGCTCCAGGATCTGCCATACATCCCGATCTACTGGTTGGTGATCCAGTTCCAGTGGAAGTGACCTTGTGAAGCCTTTCATGTACTCCATCTACAAAATGGGAAATACTACCAGATCTGCTGCCTTTGTATTTAGACATGTATGAAAATAGCCCTAAAGACAAGCCCTTATAAATTAGGGATGTTAGCATGTATCCATGTACATGATAAACCAATAAAACTGGGCTGCTGGGAATCCTGGCTGCCAGTCCGGCTCTGCTTGCAGGCCCCCCAGCCACCAGACTGCCAGCTGCTGGGGCTTTCTAATCCAGAGGCTCTCTGGTCCAGCAATATCCATGATCCAGCAGGACTACAGATGTTGCCAGACTAGAGCGGTTCAATCTGTATTAGTAAAATAAACATGTTCTTAACTTCACTTTTTTAAATTGTTGCTTTAAAGTTCTTATAGTTAGAACTAACATTAGGTGAATTAGTTTTGGATGACATTGTCCTGTTTGGGAGTGAATTTTTTGGTGTAATTATTGTAATTTGAGCTGAAGTGTTTTGTTTCTAATGCTACATATAAAAATCAGCAAGTTGGATCTGATTTTTATTTAACCACATTTTTTCAAGTTAGAACTAGTCTCAATGTTTTTAATAATTTCTACTGACGTGTTTTTTTTTCTTTGCATTATGCAGGCTTTGTTAGCATTGGGCATCAGTCAGTCTGCAAGGACGCCAGACCCTAGTCATCCGTAAGGGCAATGTCTTCCTTGAATTTACCTTGTGGAATAAATAGTTATACTTCCATAAGTATAATCTTTTACTGCTTCTCTGCAACCCGGTTTTTATTTAAGAGATCTGTTCTAGTTTCTGAATAGGAGATGAGCCATAGCTTTTCCTTTTATTCCATTATAGTAATCCAGACAACTCAAATTTATTTTAAGTAAAATGGTAGTACTTGTACGTATACCCAAGGGTTTCATTTTTTTTCTAAATAACTTACTTTTACAGTAGAAATAAGAGAAATGTGGGTTCCTACCAAGTGTCAGAGTTTTAAACAGTCATGAGTTGGTGTATTTTGACGTTGTAAGCAACAAAAATGAAATACAAGATTTGTAGCTATTAGGAAGATATGCTTTTATGGGCCCTACCAATTTTTCCATTAGATAGCTGTACAATATGCTGTTCATACGTCTGATTTTTTTTTTTTTTTCATGTATGGATGACAGGATTTGGGCAGTGGTAAGGAGACTCTCCCCCTTTCCAAGAGACACCAGATTTCAGAAAGGAAACACTTGGTTCTAATTCAGATGGTCACAAGAAGTACTTGACATACACACACAAGTGTTAATTTTTATACCAATAAGAGATTTAAGATTGTTCATACTGCTTAGTAAAGTTTAAAGTAGTCTTAATTACATAGAATTATAGACTTTTAGGATTCGAAGAGACCTGGAGAGGTCATCTAGACCAGGCCCATGTGGTCATGGCATGACTATCTAGAGCATCCCTGAGTGGTGTTTATCTAACCTGTTCTTAAAAATCTCTGATGGAGATTCCACAACCTCCCTAGGCAATTTATTCCAGTGGTAACCACCTTGACAGTTAGGAAGTTTTTCCTAATGTCCAATCTAACTCCCTCCAACTCCCCACCCCCGGCTACCATTTAAACCCATTGCTGCTTGTCCTATCCTCAGAGGTTAAGGAGAACAATTTTTCTCCCCTTTACTTGTAACAACCTTTTCTATCCTCTTCCCTCATAGGTCATGTTTTCTAGAGGGGTTTTTTTTTTCACCCTAGACCTAATTTTTGTTGCTCTTCTCTGGACTCTTAAAAAATGTGTCCACATTTTTCCTGAAATGTGGCACCTAGAACTAGATGCAGTGTGCCATTTAGGCCTAATCAGCATGGAAGTAGAATGATTCCAGCCTAAATTTCAATTTTTTTCACCTCTGAGGGCAAGTCTGGTTAACCACCTTGATGGTAATTGAAGTGTTCTATTTTGTTTGGATCACAAAGTCAGGCATGCTTTTTTTCAACTGAGAATCTGAGGTAGGTTCAACTAAGGCTTCTGATTTATATTTAAGTTTGCCAGACTCATCTATCTCAGAATAGGATCTACTTTTATCTGGAGCTTCTTCCCTTCTCAGTCTTCCTCTTTCCTTCAGATTATGCCCTGCACCTGCATCATCTCCTCTTTTGCAGTCCTGCTAATCAGGCATAGCAGAGAACACAATGATGTAGTGTTAAGATATCACTTTAATTTTATCTGAAATATTTAAAGCTACAAATGCTGGGGATTTGCAGCTTAGCTGAATTATTAAAAAAAAATTAAAAACATAGCAAATATTACAGTATTTTATTTTAAGAAAATGAAATGTATAGACTGTACATGAAGATTTTAATTAAAAACAGGATTGCAAGGTAGTTTAAATATTCATTAAACATGAATACTTAAAAAAAATAAATTTCATTACTAGCTGTGGTACATAATAAAGTAATGCAACTAAATCACTTGTGTATGGAGAAAGGACTAGAAAAATATATATTTAAGAAACTGGATGTCCTTTTCCATTAGTATTTTCTTGGATTAGAGTTTATTTTAGCAACTGTAGTTTAACTAGCTATCAGGAGCTTCAGTTTATCATTTATCAAGTATCTAAATATATTTTAAAAGTTATAGACGTTTTTTTTTCTTAAACCATTTTCCTTTTTCATACAGATATGGCTTCACAAATATGCGTTATATTGCCTCCCTAATTAGTGGGGTTGGCATTTTCATGATGGGCTCAGGACTTTCCTGGTATCATGGAATCATAGGCTTACTTCATCCTCAGCCTATAGAATCTCTTCTTTGGGTAAGTCAATCTTTTTCTGTTCGATTTTAAAACTCTGGATGGTGGGGATAGTTTAATGTAATGAAACCTTGTTATTTGAAATTCCAAGTCATCTTGATGCTAAAAGTTTAAATCTCAGTAGGGTTAACATACCATATGTAGGGTTGCCAGGTGTCCAGTATTCACCCGGACAGTCCGGTATTTTCGCCTCCTGTCCAGTAAAAAAAATTCAGAGAATACCGGACACCTAAAATGTCCTGATATTTTCTGAATTTTTTTCCCTGGCCAGGAGGCGAAAATGCCAGGCACCTGGCAACCCTACAAACACTCAGCGCCTGAGCTCCCCCTCCCCCAGCTCGCAACATCCCCAACCCCCATGCTTACCTGGTTCCGCAAGGCTGCCAGCACAAAATGGCTGCCGACCAAGGGGAAGTGGGAGTGCTCAACTGCACTCCTGTTCCTAGCTCTGCACTCACTCTTAAAGGGGACATGCTGTTTTAATGCTGTTTTATTTTAATTTTTTATTTAATTTATTTATTTTTATTGCTTAAGTCTTGGAGTCCTTTTTTTTTTCCCCTCTCAACAACTTTGGTTCCCCACTCCCCCCCCCCCCCTTTTTTTTCCCCCTTCAACAGAATTTTTTTTCCTGGTTGAAACAAAAATACCGACGCTCTTTCCCCGCCCCCCCCCCCCAAAAAAAACAAACAAACAAACAAAAAAACCATCTGGCAACCCTAGCCATCTGATGTAGTATGTTCTGTGGAACTCAGTGTATCTATGTGAGGTTATTTAAACCAATTTTCCCTCTCCTTTGCATTGAACTGTTACTTCAGTCCATTTGTTAAGAATATGGGATTTTCTTGCTGTCTTTAGTCAAAATTTCCCCCCCCCCCCATGTTGGGTGGTAGTGTATTAATTATTATCTGGTTGGTAGTTCAATCTTTTGTCTGCCACCTTGAAGTAGCTACAGTTTTCAATTGTGGGTAAAGCATTTTTTGTGTGTAAAGTTCTTCTGCAGATTGTGGTGAAGAGTTCTATGTAAATGTGAAACAGTTTCCATTCAAAATAACAAAATAATTGTGGGATTTTATTCTTACAGGCTTATTGTATTTTAGCAGGCTCACTGGTTTCTGAAGGAGGTATGTAGTGTCCTGAAATATTTGTGGTATATTCTTAAGATGATAAAAGTTGGTCCAGCAGTCTTGAGATAGTTTATTAAGCTTTTGCTTGCAGAATTGCAAAGCGTTGAGATCTGGCATCCATAGTTGCATTGGTTGACATTGCTTTGAATTTATTTATGTTATTTAATTTTTGTTTTTGGCAAAGGCAGGAAACTAATGTGATACATATGTATGAATGTATTTTCTAGGTCTCTAGTAATCTCATAGAATATGAAACTACATGTAAGAATGTTTGGTGCATAATCTGAGATTGTAGCAAGTTTTTTGCTATTACGTGACAGTAGAATTCACCAGTGGGTTAGCTTGTTTGTAGAAAAGAGTGCATGGGTAGGCCTTCTCTTTTTGAATTGTCACTGCTTACAATAATGATGATCAGAACACTTTTTCTGGTGACAATCACGTGTAATATATTGATGTTTTTTAACAGAATTATTATTTTGCTATTATGTACTGTGTAGATACAAGATTACAATTCTTGAAATATTTATACTTTCACAAATTTAAACCATGAAAAATAATTTAAAATTCAGACTATTACAATTTTAGTCATATTTCTAGGTAGAAATTAGTGTACTCTGTATGTGTTTAAACTTACCTATTTAGTTATGGGCATTGGGTACTAAATAAATGTGTTGCTGGTATGATTTGGTAGGATCACCGTAATTAGCTTGTGTTTAATGAACAGGAGTTTTTCCTTGCTTCGTACAGTAGAAACAAAGTTTACTTTGCCTCTAACCATTTTCAGCAGCCATATTACTTTTGTTTCAGCTACCCTTCTTGTTGCTATAAATGAAATTCGGAGGAGTGCCCGGGCCAAGGGTCTGTCATTTTATCAATATGGTATGTCTCTTTTTATATCATTATAGTATGTGTTATTACTAAAAATAATATTTATTACCTATATTAGCATATAAATAGAACAGTATAATTACCTGTTTTCTTTTTTATTATTATGAATGACAGTATTAAGTATATTTTATAAATTTAGTGAAAACCTATTGCCTTGTTTAATACTTTAGACATGTAAGTGCTACAGTAGTTACAATTCTCACAATAAATTGCCCATTAGTTTTATACATCTTCTAAACTAGCTTCTGTAATTGGTGTGAAGTTACATGTAATTATGAACACTTACAGGAAGAATTTAGATGTAAAGTATATGCTTTTACATGTGTGTAAATATATCATCTTTTACATTTCTAGAATTAGTACTGTTAAACACTGAAAGCTAAGATTTCAACACTGTTTATTAAATATTCAGTTAGGCAGAGTCGTGATCCTAGTACAAATGTGGTGTTGCTGGAGGATGCTGCAGCAGTTTTGGGTGTGACATTAGCTGCTACGTGCATGGGTTTGACTTCTTTAACAGGTAAATCTCCATCTTAAATTGAGGCTGACTTGATTTGCGAGAATGTCCTTATGTTTTGTATGCAGGGGTATTCCTTTTGTCTCTTTTAAAAATTGTTTTAAATGTTTGCACCTCTTCCCATTTTCTGACTCAAAAAATTTTTTAAATGTTTTGACATCAAAAGTTTTTTTTTTTTTTCTTATCAACTGACTTTTTAAAATCTGTTTATTAATCACTTATAAATTATGCTGTTGTCTGATATGACCGGTGTATGACACTTCATAGTCTTCGGTTTGTGAAAAGTGCTGCAACCAAGATTATATAGACTTCTGCTTTTCAACCCATTCCTGCAGTTTCTCTGTGATGACATTCAGTTACATTACATATTGCCTTAAAAAAAGCTTGCATTAAAATTTGTCAGAACTGATGAATCTGTGATTTTTGTAATGGCATATTTTAATGAAAATCTCTCTGCCCAATTGCAGATCTTTTGGAGGAGGCTTTTACCGTGGTGAAAACAGTTGGGGTATGTCTACACTAGCCCCCTAGTTCGAACTAGGGTGGCTAATGTAGGCATTCGTACTTGCAAATGAAGCCCGGAATTTAAATATCCCGGGCTTCATTTGCATGTTCCCGGGCAGGCGCCATTTTTAAATCCCCTTAGTTCGAACTGACTGCCTGCGGCTACACGCGGCAGTCAGAAGTGAATCCGAACTAAGTCCTTAGTTTGGATTAACTGTTACACCTCATTGCAGGAGTAACAGTTAATCCAATGAGATGTAACAATTAATCCAAACTAAGGACTTAGTTCGGATTCACTTCTGACTGCCGCGTGTAGCCGCGGGCAATCAGTTCGAACTAAGGGAATTTAAAAATGGCGCCCGCCCGGGAACATGCAAATGAAGCCCGGGATATTTAAATCCCGGACTTCATTTGCAAGTTCGAATGCCTACATTAGCCACCCTAGTTCGAACTAGGGGACTAGTGTAGACATGCCCTTGTATATTACTCTCCAATCTGATTTCAAATAGGGATGTGAATGTTTAATTGGTAAGCCTTACCCTTAACAGGTGAGGCTTACCATTAAGATTTAACTGGTGGGGGGCTGGAGCAGTTGCCACAGTCAGGGGGCTGCTTCAGCCTCACATGGGACATGCTACAGCAGGGGCTGCTCTGACCAGGGGACTAAAGCAGCACCTGCCTATGGTTGGGGGTGAGAGGAGGAGCAAGGCAAGAGGGCTGCTCCATCTGGGTTGAAGTGACACTCCCCCCTCTCCTCCCCGAATCGGTTAATGAGTTAAACAGCATGTTAAACTGGATAGCCAATTAAATGGGATTTTATATCCCTAATTTCAAGTATAGGTTGCACCTCCTTAAACTTGGACTCTCTTGTCTGGCAACATCCGTGGTCCAGCAGGAACACGAATATTCCTGGTCGAGAGAGCACCAGGAGAAGAAGGCCAGCAGCTGTGATCCCGGTGGGGCTGATGCTAGTAGAGTCCAGGCCATGGGCCTGGGATAGCCCACTGCCTGGTGGTGAGGCTGGGGCTGGTGGTGGGGGGCTGGCTAGGACCAGAAGGAGTGGGTGGCAGGGCTGAAAAGTGACTTCTCCTGGTTCAGCAAATTCCCTAGTTTGGAACCGCTTAAGACCTGAGGGTGTCAGACTAGGGGTATCCAACCTGTATATTGAGTTGAAGATATTTGAAATTAGGAGATATTTGAACACTTTTTTTTTCTTTCCAAACTCTTATTTTTGGTGAGATTATAGCTTGAAAGAGTTCTTATAATGCTTTTGAAGGGTTATATGCAGTGATTCTTAAACTTTTTAAGATGAAGGAACACCAAAAAATAACTTTTTTTATGAGAATCGCAAAGGACTTTTTGTTGAACCAAAAAAAAAGGGGGGGGTTCGGAAAAGTTAGAGTGCAGCAGAAAAAAAAAGGGGGGGGGAGGGGTTGGGGAACAGTAGTTAATAGGGGTAGAAGGGTAGTCGCCTATCCCTTTAAGGGTGGCCATTTTGAACTCTGTTGTTCTCCGCGACACATCGGTTTGCCACAGAACACAGTTTAAGTAACACTGGTCATATGGATTAGCCTGAGTCCTGCAAACTCTTGCTCCAATAATTTCATTGAAGTCAGTGGGTTCACTTGTAGACTTTAAATTTGCACGATGGGTCATTTTCCTTTTAATTGGATCGGAGTTAAGCAAGTCATAGTTGAATCTTTTTATGAAAAAAATCTATTCTAGTCAAATTTGTAAATCACTTTATTTCTAGTCTGATTACATACATTCGTATTCTGGGCAGCAGCACATAGCCTTGTTACTGCGTCATGCACTGTTTTAGTTTGCATGAGGGGAAAATTTAGGGAGAAAATTCTATTCTTCAAGTGATTGCTCATATGCATTCAAATAGTGTGTGAATGCTGTGTGCATGATGTTCAGAAGGCTTTTCCCCCCCTCGCTGTACCCATTGGGCCAGCTGTGGAGCCCCCTAGAGTGGTGCCTGCATGGCATGGTATATAGGGTTCAGCTGGCCCTCGTACCTCCTCAGTTCCTTTTTACCGCTAGTGACAGTCATTGGAGCACTTGTTCTCTTGCTCTGCAAGACAACCTTAGCTTTCTCCTACCTGTCTTCTGTTTTATTCATTAGTGTTTGAAGCTCCCTCACCCCCATTCATTTTTTGTTTCTTGTTCAAGTTCCCCTGGGACACACAGCTGGTGTTTAAGAATTGTCACTTTTGACAAACCTATGCCTAGCAGGGATCACCGCTTATCTCAAGTGTTTAGGTGAAGGGCACTTAGCAGATAAGTGCAGTATTTTCAGGAGTTTCAAGCCTCAGACTGAGAGCAAGATCAGTGCTTGAAATTCCTGCTAGAGGAATCAGCACTTTGATCTTCAGAGCCAGAAATCCAGAGCCAGACCCAATACCATTGTCTTCAGTGTGTAGTGTGCCGGCTTCCGTGGAGTTCATTGGCTTTGGTATAGAACACATGGGCATCTCATAAAGAAGGCTAGAAAGAACAGCGGCACACTCCCTGGTATGCACAACAAACTTCTTTGCCCAGCTCCACATTCAGTTTTTGGTGCCACATAAGGAGGCCTTCAACCACTGTCTGTGGGCACTGTTTACTCCACCCCTGAAGGCAGGCCATTGAGTCTGGTGTCATTGGACTCCCCTATGAGGGAAATCCTTCCCTTAGATGCTGGACACTTTTGAGGAGGTATGCAACCTTATCTAAAAGAGGGAGCATAAAGCACTGGCTCCGATGCAGTCTGAGCTTCTGGGATTGATACAAGCTGTGGGCCGGTACACTTTGCCTCAGCCCCTGGCACTGTCCTTGTTGCAGCAGTCACCCCCCTCCGGCACTGCATCCACCGGGCCTAATGCCAGCACCAGCTTCTGTATGGCATTAAGGCAAACCAACTCTGCTTCAGTGGCACACTCCATCGCCGTGACTAGAACTGCTCCTGCTCTCAGCACTGCTAATGGGAGGCTCCCCTGGCACAACTACCTGCTTGGCCTCTGCAATGACAGGTGCCTGTACAGTGGCTATTTTGGGCATCTTAGGCCTACCATCAGGGCTTTAGCCTTTTAAAAAGCAGAGGCGAAGTGTCTGGGACTGTGCACGAGCTGGGAATCAGCTGATTCCCAGCTCACGCCTGGTCCCCACTACCCTCCTGCCTCCCCTGCCCCTATAGCAATGGTGCTGGCGGAACCAGCTTTTAAGTTGGCTCCCCCCCCAACACTGGGTCCTGCTCCACCCCCACTTGCTGCCTCTGATATAGGCAGCAAGGCGGGGGAAAGTGGCTAGTTGAGGGACTAATCAACTATCCAATTAGCTTTTGCTTATCGGATAGTTGACTAGTTGCTTACATCCCTAGTGGGCAGCCGCCACTACCGATTCACAGGTCTCCCTTTTGGTCTCTCTATGGTGCCAACGGTGTTCACAAAGTGCGTGGTGGTGGTGGTGGCTGCCTTACTACACAGAAGCCAGGTACAGGTCTTCCTGTCCCTCGATGATTCGCTGATCAAGGACAGATCCCAGAAGCAGATCCGCCGATAAGGGCCACATTTGCCACCTGGATCTCATTCTCAGTGTTCCCAATTCTCAGCTGGTCCCAACTCACTGAATAGAGTTAATTAGGGCCCTTCTGGATTCTACCCATGCAAAAATTCTTCTTCCTCAAGTCCCGCTTTCACATGCTCATGGCTGGTATTCACATCCTGCAGCAGTTCCCTACCACTATGGTTAGGAATTGCACGAGGTTCTTGGGCCACATGGTGGCCTTCACATTTGTCATACAGCATACCAGACTCCACCCTTTGGCCCCTCCGGACCTGCTTTGCCATGGTCCATAGGCCCAGCAGCAATCTTCCAGGTGCTCTGGCCACTCTACCAGAGTCAGTTCTCCACTTGCTCAATTGGTGGCTGTAGCCTTAAGGGGTGTGAGCAGGGGCTCCCGTTTGCCAGCTCCCACCCTCCCTGTTTCTGGTCATAGATATGTGAGAGGTGGGCTGGGGAGTGCACCTGGGAGAATTCGGTACTCAGAGGGCTATGGTCTCAGGTTGAATTCTCCCTGACATCAGTGTCGGGGAACTCAGGGTGGTTTGCTTCACTTGTCAGGCCTTGCTTCACCATCTACAGGGCCAGTACATCGCCATGGTGACAAATAACATGGCTGCAATGCACTATAGAAACAAAGAGGGTGGTGCTCGCTCCTCTCCCCTCTACTGCAAAGCCCTTGACCTGCAGGACTTTTGCATTATGCACTGGATACACTTGCAGGAGTCCTACCTGCTGGGGGCCCAGAACATCCGTGCTGATTATCTCAGTTGCTCTCTCAACATTCACAAATTATCTCTCTGGACAGATATCACCTTCTCCATCTTCCAGAAGTGGGATCATCCTTATATGGACCTGTCTGCCACAAAGAGCAACAGGAAGTGTTACAGGTTCTGCTCCTTCTGGAGCCACAGCCGTGGTTTCAGCATTAATACATTCACTTCTGTGGTTGGGATACCTGGTGTACATGATCCTTCCCTTTCCTTCCCCCTCCTGAGCAACGCCATTCTCAAAATTCAGCAGGTCAGAGCAGATGTGATCCTCATCACACTTGCATATTCCTGGCAGCACTGGTTCATGATGCTGCTCAGCCTCTTGGTAGAGACAACTAGAGCTCTACCGCTCTATCTAGAACCATGGTCAGTTGCAGCAATCCAGCTTCTGGTTTCTCCATCTCATGATGTAGAGACTCCATGGCTACGTCTACACTGGTGCGTTCTCATGCAAAAACTCTTTTGCAGAAGATTTCTTCTGCAAAAACTCTTCCAGAAGAGAGCATCTACACTGACATGTGCTTTTGCTCAAGAGCACATCCATGCCAGTGTAGATGCTGTCTTGCACAAGAAAGCTCTGATGGTCATTTTAACCATAGAGCTTTCTTGCTCAAGAAATTTGTGTTGCCTGTTTACACTGGCCTCTTCTGGAAGAGCTCTTGCGCAAGAGGGCTTATTCCTGAGCGGGAACGTCAGAGTTCTGGCACAAGATGCCCTGATTTTATACATTAGAACATCAGTTTACTTGCGCACGGACACGTAGCCAGTGTAGACAGGCAGCAGGTTTTTGCGCAAGAGCGGCTGCTTTTGCATGAGATTATGCCAGTGTGTAGACATCCCATGGCTGAACCCTGGAGAGTTTCAGTGTTCAGACTGTCAGGGAGGTCCTCTGGGTAGCAGGAAACCACCCACTAGGGCCATGTATTTAGCTAAGTGGAAGCACTTCTCCCTTTGGTCTCTCCAGAAGGAGGCTCCCTGTCCCCGGTCTTACCTCTTATGGAAGGTCGCCTTCCTGGTAACCAGAACTTCAGCCAGGACCTGACCTCTGACCCTCTTCACCCCCATGTACAATGTTTTATAAGGACACGGTGCAGGTCCGTCCCCACCTGATCTTCCTGCCCAAAGCAGTCTCCAATTTCCATGTGAACTAGGACACTTTTCTGCCCTCTGTTCTTTTTCAAACCATATATCACTTTTAGGAAGCCCTCCCTGGCTGTCACGAGGGCGTTAGCATTCTACACCAAACGCACCAAGCCGTTTTGTAACTCATTATTGTGATTATGGAACGGATGAAGGGGCTGCCCATCTTGTCCCAGCATGTCTCTTTCTGAATTACGTCCTGCATCAGGACTTGCTATGATTTGGCCCAGGTCCCAGCTCCAGCCCTGATGGCTCATTCCATGGGGAAGCAGGCTTCCTCATCAGTGTTCCTTGTGCAAGTTCTTATTCAGAACATCTGCAGGGCAGTGACATGGTCCTCTGTCCACATGTTTGCGATGCACTATACTATCACCCAGCAGGCTCAGGATGATGCAGAGTTCAGCAAGGCAGTCCTCCAGATGGCTATGGTGTAATTTCTGACCCATCATCCAGGTAAACTGCTTGCATGTCACTTTTTGGAGTGCACATGAGCAATCACTTGAAGAAAATACGGTTATTTACTTTTTTAAATTTTTCCAGATACGTTGCTATTGTTCATTCCAAATCCCACCTGCCTCCCCTCTGTCAGAAAGCCAACAAGAAGGAACTCAAGAGGTGGAGGGCTTCCTGAGTCCTATATACCACACCATGTAGTTGCCAATCTTGGGGATTCCACAACTGGTCTGATGAGTACCATTAGGTGAAAAAAGACTTCTGATGATTGTGCATGCGGCATGCATGCACCTACTGGGATAGACATGAACAAACACGTTCCTAAGAAAAACAGCTACAAAAGATTACTCCTGCTACCGGTTTTTCCCTTTCCCCAAGTTGTAGCTTTGGAGTTTCACCTTTAGCCCCAAAGATACATGGTATCCCAAGTATTCCCCATCTACTGAGGTAGGTGAAAATAGAATGATCTATGTAACATTTTTGTGCCCCCTGCTCCCCAGCATTGCAAAACGAAGCTGCATTAAGAGTTGTGTGCATTCTTGGCATTTTTGCTCTTCCTTTCTTCCATGCAAGAATCAGACTCCATAGCTGTGAATTGAGGGTTATTTACCCATTATAGGGTAGTGTTTTTTGGAAATGACCTAATAAGAACTAGATAAACATGGCACTTTTCTTTACAGGTCTTCACTAATTACTTGCCAAGCTTTATTTGGTTTGCTTCCTCTTTTATTCCTCTATAAAATGTTTTGTGATTATTTATATTTAGGGTGCTATGTAAAAATATTCAGTGTTGCTCAGATAGAAAAGTGAATATGAATAAGTATATAAAGTGCCCATTTATATGAGTACTGTAATGCATTCAGGATGTACAATTGCTGTTGCCCTGTTTTTTGTTATTGCTTGAATGTTTTAAGGAAAATAAGGATTCTTGTTTTTATAAAAAGATCGTGTAATGTTTTTCTCTCTCTTCTCCATCAAGCTGATGGATTTTATTGCTAAATTGGTATTTCTTCTTTCAAGATTTTGATTATGCTGGTGGTTTTGTTACTTGTATGATGCCTCATGCCTGAGTACCTAAAAAAATAGTCCACAAATGTATAAAAAAAAAGCTGGAGGGTGAGAGTACGTGGGGCTTCCAGGACTGGATACTTTTACTTGAAATCTTCTATTTTCTTAATTTTTTAAATTCAGTTTTATTTTGTCAACTAGAAATAAAGACATTGTGACCAATGAATACTCTAGAAGAATCAGTAATTCCCGTGTAGAGGAAACATACTGTTTGCTTTTCAATGTTGTTATGGTTTTATTTTGCTTTGACAATTTAGGTTTTCTGTGAAATTGACTTTTTTTTTTTTTTTTTTTTTTTAAAGGCAACCCTTACTATGACAGCCTGGGATCTCTAGGTGTGGGAACTTTGTTGGGAGTTGTCTCAGCTTTTCTCATCTACACCAACACAGAAGCGCTGCTGGGACGATCTATTCATCCTGAGCAATTACAGCGACTTACTGAGTTATTGGAGAGTGACCCTGTTGTTAGGTAAGATGAGGATCTTCATGATAAGATGAGGATCTTCATGATATAAAAGTCTCTTATCAAGCAGATCAAAAAGCAGGAAACTAGTATTTGACTGAGGAGAAAAATAGTTTAAGAGCATTTCAAGATGAATTAAGTAATTGAAAACAAAGGAGCAGTGGTACCTCTCTTGCATAGATTTTTTTTCAACCAGAATCTGGCAGAATTGGGTTTTGACAGAAACTTGGCTGGGTTTGTGCTAAAAATTTTACTTATTGAATTAACAAACAGGAGAATTCAAGCTTAGCTAAAATAAAACCTTCAAATATGTTTTATGGTGCATTATATTATTAACTACAGAAGTCTGCACAAGAATTTTCTGGAAGAGAGAGACACATAAAATTAGTCATTATCTGTAAAGGCCTATTTCCTTGCTTTTTTACTATCAATCTTTAAAATTCCAGTACTTAAATCAATTTTTTTTTAAATAAAATAGCTGACCCTTACTTTCAATCACCTTTACTCGTGGCTATTTTTTTTGTGTGTGTATCAATAGCTGGAGTATTTATGGTGTTCATATTTATTGTACTACTGTCATTTTTGGTTAACAAAAAGAGTTAGTTTCAAGTATTCCTGCATTAGCATGGTGCTGTATCATTTGTGTTGCAAACAACAAATTTGAGTAATATGCCTTGTGAAGGTTTCTGCAGGCATAGAGCAGAGGTATTTGATCTTTTTTTCATTTGTGGACCCATAAGAAATTTCAGCACCCATAAGAGGTACAGAGCTATTTGGAAATCTTAGATGTAGTCTGTGGACTCCCAGGAGCCTCTGACAGTGGTTTTCAATCTGTGGTCTGCAAAGATATTAGGGATCCTACTCACAACACCTCTTACCCTCTTAAGTTCCTGTCTGAAAATTCAAACATCAGGCACTGACTTAATGAAACATTTGTTAACCATGCATTAATATGTGTGGTGGTGGATATTTTAACAGTACGATTAAAAATTGGGTGTAGTTACAGAACTGTCAGTACATTTGACCCCTTTCTGGTCTCTTACTGCATCCTCCCCATAGTTAGCACTCTTGGCTTTATCTAATCCTCAATTTCCCCTACTCTGTGAGCCAGCTGTGATTTCTGAGCAGATTTCACTGTGCTCAGCGTCTCTTCAGACTTCTGTTTGGGTGTTGGAGCTAGTGATTAATATGATGACAAGACCACTTTCGTAAAAGAAGGTGTTGTTTAATCTGAGTGATCAGTAAGAATATAGCAAAGGATAGGAGGATAGGATTTTGATACAATTAGCAGTGTATACCTTATCTTTCTTCCACAAGACTGACTATCCCTTGGAAGCTTAGGGGAGGCTCAACTGCTTCAGACATCCTTCACAGGGTCAGTCTGTGTCCCTGTCTGCCTATTCTGCAAACAGCTTTTTGGCAACAGCCCCACACTCTGTCTCTCTCTGCTCCTTTCCCCTTCCTCCACTTGTAATTCCTCGCATTTTATGTCAGAAGGGACCATAAAATCATCTAGTCTAGATCATCTGATACACACAGGCCACAAACTTTCACCTAGTTGCTCCAGCATTGAGTCTAATATTTGTTTAACTGAAGTGTAGGAGCATAAGCTTTCGTGGGCAAAGACCCACTTTGTCAGATGCATCTGACGAAGTGGCTCTTTGCCCACGAAAGCTTATGCTCCTACACTTCAGTTAGTCTATAAGGTGCCACAGGACTCCTTATCACTTTTGCAGATTCAGACTAACACGGCTACCCCTCTGATATTTAATATTTGTTTGACTAACATACATCTCCCAGAACGACATTCAGTCTTGATTTGAAGATGTCAAGAGTTGGAGAATCCGTTATTTCTCTCGGTAGTTTATTTCGGTAGTTACCCTCACTGTTTTGGTTTTTTTTTTTTTTAAGGTGCTAATTTCTAATATGAATTTGTCTGATTTCAGCTTCCAACCATTGGTTTTTCAGCTTTAGTTGAAAGAGCCTCTTAGTACTCAATGTTTTTCTCCCTGTAAAAGTGCTTGTACACTGTAATCAAGCAGAAAACTTTCCATCTTTTTGATTGAGCTCTTTAAGTCTATCACTGTAAGAGATTTCTCCAACCTCAAATCATTTTTATGTATTCTCTACCTACTTGAGGCTTTCATCAACCATTTTTAAATATTCACTCCACAACTGTCTGCAGTGTTTCAACATCAGGCCAAGTCTATGCTGGCGTAGAAAATTGATGCAAGATATGCAACTCCAGCTACATGAATTGTGTAGCTAGAGTCGATAAACCTTGCACTGATTTTTCTGGGGTAGGCCCACAACAAAAGGTCAATGGGAGAAATGTTCCTGTTGACTTCCGTTACCGACGCTGACAGACTTGCTAAATTGAATCCTGGAGGATCGATTACCAGAGTGTCAATCCTCCAGCAAGTGGAGACGTGGTCTCAGTCTGACCAGTGGCACAGGCAGAGATAAAATCATGGCCATGCAAGTACTCGCTACTCTCTCTTCATACATTCAAGAACTGTATTGGCTCTTTTTGCTGCATCATCACACTGAGAGCGTGTGTTGAGTTGCTTATCTGCTAGGAACTCTAAGTCACTTTCAAAGTCACTGCTTCACATGGTACAGACCCCCATTTTGCTTGTTACTTGTTCCTAGATTTATAGCTTTGCAGAGGGTTGTATTAAAAGGTTTTGCTTGAATGGGGCCAGGTTACTAAGCAATCCAGATCACTTTGTATGACTGCCCCATCCTAACATTGTTTGCCATTTATTTATTTAATCAGAACGTCATATCTATTTCAGAGCAATTCATGATGTTAAAGCCACAGACTTGGGATTGAGCAAAGTGAGATTCAAGGCAGAAGTAGACTTTGATGGACGGGTTGTGACTCGTTCTTACCTGGAAAAGCAAGACATTGAACAGCTGTTACAAGTATGTTTAATAAAGCAATATTGTTATTTCTAGCATCTTTTTCTTTCCCATTATCAAGCATATTAAAAGAAAAAATTCAGAATTGATGGGATATATTGTTTTGTATTAGCTCCTCATCCTGAAGGATCCCAGATGACTTTTACATGTTGAACACACTGATACAAAGTCCATATGGAGATCATACCACCAGTCTCCACCTCTGGACTCAGATGCAGCAGTAATGTATAGCAACATTACAGAATGTTTTTAGTGCAAGAAGTAAAAAAAAAAAAGACTGCAGAGGTCAAATTGCAAGGCAAGCAGGCTATTGCGCAGCATTCACAAGTTATTCTATCTAGACTCGCCTGTATAATACCCAGCTCCTTATTCTGAAAAGCTTTTTCTAAGAACTGCCCTGATTGAGGAAGACCAGGCAGATTGGAGCTAGGCCAGCTCACTTGTGATATAAGACCACTTCTTCAACACACTAGGATTTTGTCTGAAAATGTCTCATCCAAACGCTGATTACTGGCGGTCTCAGACTAAGCAGACTCTGATCGGAGCCAAAGGTGGCATGATTTCAGATCTGGTTTATGGTCGTTCAACACATTATTCTTCTCCTTGCACTTGAATTTTAGAGATTAACCAAATGTTTTTTATTTCTTGTAGGAAATGTTTTAACTTGATATAGTCTTGCTTCATGTCTGGGGGGTACCATTTATCTTATTGTGTGATTTCTATATTTTTGATGCAGTGTTTGTGTCTTAAATCAACTGCAACTGTATCCCTATGCCTATGAAATTACACATTAAGCAGCATCTAGCCAGCTCTGTATTTGGGTGAGAGACAGCTAAGGGAAACTCTTGTTAGTGCTGGGATACAATTTGTAGTTCTCAAGCATCTGTTAGTTTGGGTTTTATTATTTGATGAAAAATGTCATTCTTTATAGAAGAGGTCTGCCTAGTACTTTGATAGAAGGCATTGCATCCTTTTTCCTTAATCTCTTTCCTTCTGTTTGAGGCATCATTTCTTTTCCTAGCCTTAGCTCATGGCTGTTTTACTTGAAGTTTTCTGAGGGCCAAGAATATGTGTTTCCTGTAGGTTGCATAGTGGATCTTTAGGTATTACTAAATTTACTTTGTTGCCTGCAATACTCCCATTATACAGCTACCACTAAAGTTACACATTTTTAAATCAGCAGGCCTGGATAATTTGCATCCAAGAATTTTAAAGTGCTGGCTGAAGAGCTGTCTGGACCATTAATGTTGATTTTTAGTAAGTTGTGGAACAGTGGAAGTTCCAGAAGACTGGAAGAAAGCTAACATGCTAGTATTTAAAAAGAGTAAATGGAACAACTTGCCTAATTATAGGCTGTCAATTGACAGCGAACCCAAGCAAACAATGGAACAGCTGATATAGGATTTAATTAATCAAGAATGAAAGGAAGCTAATATAATTAATGCCAATCAACATGGGTTTATGGAAAACAGATCCTGTCAAGCTAACTTGTTTCTTTGAGGAAGATTACAAGTTTGGTTAATAAAGGTAAAAGTGTTGATATAATTTCTTTAGACTTCTGTTAGCAGTTGACTTGTCACCCTGTAACATTTTGATTACAAAAAACAACAAACTAGAACGATAAAAAATTAACATGGCACTTTAATAAAAGTTTTAAATTCTCTGATAAGTTTCAACGTAATAGTAATTGGGGAACTATGTTCAAGAGGGAATGTTTCTAGTGGAAAGTCTCAAGGATTGGTTCTTGGCCCTGTACTATTTAACATTCGTATCAGTAACATGGAGGAAAACAATCATCACTGCTAAAGTTTGCAGATGACAGTTTGAGGGGAGTGGTAAATAATGGAGAGATGATCTGGATGGCAAGACCATCTGGGAGCAATCAAATGTGTGTTTAATACAGCCTACTGTGAACTTAGGAACAATGAATGTAGGCCATACTTACAGGATAAAGGACTTTATCCACCAAAGGCCCAAGTTTTTTTTAGTCATTGCTTTCCAGAATAATCAGTTGAACATGAGTCCCCAGTCCCCTGTAGCCAAAAGGGCTAATGTAATCCTTAGATGTATAAATGAGGAAATATAGAGTAGGATTTGGGAGCTTACATTACTTCTGTATTTGGCACTGGTGTGCCCACTTGCCATACATTCAATTAGTGTTAGTGTGCATAATTCAAGAAGGGACATTGATGATAAATTGAAGAGAGATCAGAGAAGATCTACAAGAAAGAACAAAGGATTGGAAAACATGGCTTCTCTGTTTGAGCTCCTGGAACAGTCTATCTAGTTTAGCTTAACAGAGAAAAGTCTCAGGAGTGTCTTATCACTATTTAGAAGTACAGACATGGAGAACAAGCTCTTCAGTTTAGCAGACAAGAGTATTGCAAGATCCAGTGATTGGAAATTGAAGCTAGACAAATTTGGACTGGAAATAAGGTATACATTTTTAATAGGATAGTTTGCCATTCAAACAACTTACTAAGGGTTGTGGGGTACTCTCTATCAGTGTCCATTTTAAAATCAAGAACAGATTTTTTTTTTTAATAAAAGACATGCTGTAATTCAAACAAGAAAAATTTGGGAGAAGTTCTGTGTTATCCAAGAAGTCAAGCAATATGGTCATGGTTGCCTGTTCTGGCCTTATATTTTTGAGAGGGACTGAGAGTAAAGAATATGAAGGGAGAAGCTACTTTTCCTTGTTAGGAGAAAACTGAGATTTGGGTGACTGGAATAGATGACTTTTTGGAAAGACAAAGTTCTATTTGCTAAGCCTATTTTGTAAATAAAGGAAAAAGTGTATGTACATAATGCAGGTTTATTGGTAGCCCATCAGCGCAGGTCTATTGGTAGCCCATCTTCCTCCCAATCTGTTTTAGATTAATGTCCTTCATTTTCACCTCACTGAAAAGTCATGAATAATAAACATGTCCTGTTTTTTCCAGTTCTTCTGCAAATGGTTGCCCAGTTGGACACATGAAAATGTTTTTCATATTTAGTCGCAACATGAAGAGGGTGTTGTTGTTTTTTTTTAAAACCTTCCCCTCCAACATCTCAAATTATATTTCTTTTCTTGCCAGGAAATTCAGCAGGTGAAAACTCTTGAGGAATTAGAAGCCTTCATGCTTAAACATGGAGAGAATGTTATTGACACACTGGGAGCTGAAGTAGACCGGCTTGAAAAGGAGCTAAAGGTAATATTCAGCTGGTATAAGTCAGTTTGAATGCTCCTCTTTTGCTGATATTTGGGGCTTTATTGTTGTACTCTTAAAGCAGGGGTAGACTTCAGTTGTTTGACTGAACACATCTGACCTTGAAAACAAGCATTTCTCTTGTTCCTGGTCTGTTTGACATGTGGTGTTTTGTATCCAGTGGTCTGGCACTCCTGCTAGTCCGGCACCACCTGGAACCTGGAAGTGCTCCAGGCAGCCAGACAATTGGAGCTGCTCTGCCCCGGGCTTCACCAAGTCAGCCGCTGGTCAGTTTCAGCAGCTGCTGACTTGGGGAAGTCTGAGGCGGAGCAGCTGGGGTGCTGCCCGGTTGGTCCCGCAGTACCGCCCCCCCCATCCCTCCCACCCTAAAACCTCATAGCCTCCACTTCTGATAATCCGGCACCCCTTGGGTCCTAAAGGTGCTGGATTATCGGAAGTTTACTGAATTACCTATTTGTGTTCTCTGGAAAATGACAGTGATTTCAAAGTCAAGTCACTTTTAGGCCTTGAACTCTAAATCAGCTGTAACGAGAAACCACTTAAATGGTTTTTAACCATGCACTTAATGTTGTATCAAAAGTGATGTCACTGCATATGAAGAGGTTTCCAATTACTTTTTTTGTGTTTTTTATTTTACTCTTGGTAATACAGACTGTCATTGCTATTACTGCTCTACCATATGACATCCATCCTTTTTTTTCAGCTTAGCATTTAACTATCTCTTCCAGTTGGAACAGTAAAGATGTGTCAGCCTTGTTAGATTTGGACTATTAAAATCTTACCTGAAAAACTGTGGTGCGCTTTTATTTTCATTTACTTTGTGGTCTGTCTGTTATACCAAATCATAATTTTATAAATGGATAGATTAATCACAAGGGCCTTTAAGGTAAATATTTTCCCAGCTCTTCTACACTGTGCCTTTCTGATACCAAATTCTAGAATGATGGTGTTGAGTTGCACAGAGATCTGGTCATACATTTGTGGTATAACTCTGGTTTTGTATCGATAGATCATGTGATGATGTGTGATCACGTAGTTTTAAGCAGAGACTAGGAATTCTGAAAGTATACATGAATTGTAAGAACATTTGGGAAGCAGCAGAACATTCAGTTCTGGTTTTGGAGTCCATTTTGCTTGCTTTACATTCTGATACATCCCAAAATCTGAGAGAATGCTCTTGCTTGAAAAACAGCATTATCTGTTCCTTCCAGGTTGTAATGGTGTCTGTCTCATGCCTTTTGTGGATGACCATCAGAAGAAATAACATATATACAAATAGATCATAATAGTTTGCATGAAATAAACTGTGAACATCTGTTTATATTACACATTAATGAAAAGCCTCCAAAGGAAACTTTTCAATACAAAACATAACCATTCTCTGCATTTCCTAGGGGGGTACTGTAAGGTTGTGATTTAAAAAAAAAAAAAAAAAAAAAAAAAAAAAGATTTTCCTGTCTTGGCTGATAAATGTTTTCTTGCTTTTGGTGTAGTCAAAGTGTTTCCCTTATCTGAAACTTACACATTTGGACAGATAGATATTTCCATAGAGCCATAGATAAATTCCATGTTATTTTTCTAACGGGAGTGCAGAGCCATGATCGTAAGCATAGTGTGTCAGATATGTGTTGTGCCTTTGTGACTGCCTTTTCCTTCATCAAGAGATCTGTTTAAACCTGTCTTTGCCTAGCATGGGTAGGATTTTTGAAAAACATTCTAAGTAATTTTAGTTTTATTTCCCCCGAGAGGTGCAGTTAAAAATCAAAATCAGTGTTTTGACTATAATTGGATCTGCAGGCCAGCCCTTAGTGATTTTTGAACATCAGATTCAAGAATAATAATTTCCAAAATATTAATCCTATTTTCAGTGTGTATATAGGGATTTCAGTAATTGTGTTTCTATTGAAAAGCTAAAGTCACTCGTAGAAATGACTGTGAAGCAAGTCACTTGAAGCAAACATAACCTATTATGACAACCACATAATATTTTCTCAGGGTTTGAAGATGTGTATTTCTTTAATAGAAACTTGGTCAGTATTTTAAGAATTACAAATCATTTTAATAGCATAGGCCCATTCCTTTTGTGTACTTTTGGCATTCAGAAAGTGCCTGTTTACATTCTGTATTTAACTTTTTTTTCATTTAGGTATTATCTCTAATCAGTTGCCTATTTAAAATGGGAGCTGCTTCATTCTTAGCATTAGAACAGATCTAGCTATGAATTTGTCACTATTGTAATACATGCTGATAAATGTTCCTCAGTGGACACATTTTTTAGATCTGCTGGTAGGATGGGTTAAATATATTAGTCTTCATTTTAAAACAATTGCTATGTTACCATGAGTAGAGATTTGTTATCTGGTTGCCAATATTTTGGCAGATTTTGTTGTCCACATCAGCATGGTACATTTGATTATTTGCGCTTATGAATAAAATTAGTTTATTTTTTGTTTCAGCAACGCAATCCTGATGTTCGACATGTAGATTTGGAGATATTATAGATTTGACAGAAGAAATCCTTGGATTACTCTCTTTTTGGGAACAAGTTTGCACAGAGATGGAATAGCTAATGAAACGGCAGTCACCTCAATACCATACCTCATTTACTTTACGCTGTGTGCTTCCTGAACTGTTACTGATTCAGTTTCCAAAATGGGGTTAGACTGAAGGTCAACAACTTTGTCTAGAAGTTCAGTTCAACAAAAGCTACTTTGCATAATTTTTATACGAGACTCTTTGGAGGTGCATTTATTTGGGATTTGGAACTTAAATCTTTTAGTTTCTATAAGGCAAATGTTAATGCCTGAAAATATGCAGAATATAGCGTCTCCATTTTCAGTTTTTTGTTGGCTTGCACATGAGTTTGCTGTCATTTAACTCCTTCCTTCTAGAAGCCATTGGAGATACTTGCAAGATACAAATATTTAATGCTAATAGGCTTTATTCCTTTTTTCCAACTGTAAGTTTTGAACCAGTTATATTCTAGCAGTATGGTCTGTCTTCTCTGAGACCAGTCCCTCCAAAAGGAATTGCTCTTTTCTCATGTTTCACGATCTGGAAACTTGCTTCTGTCACTTTTGCAATTATTGACATAATCTCAGAGGGTCAGATCAGTCTCTTGAATGCAGTTGGCTTTGTGCTTGGTCCAGGCCCTAGAGTACATTGGGTTACTGATCAGGATGTAGAAATCTCAATAAATGTTTTTGTGTAGATGATCTTGGCCTATGTCTTGTGGTAGACATCCTCTCTTCAGACTCCCTCTGCTCCCCTTTTTTGTTTTAACTTCCTAACATTGGAGGATATAACATGGGAAGTGATTTACTATAGTACTTAGTTGTTTTCAGTTAACTCTCATTTGGCTTTTGTTACTTTTAAGAGGCAGTGTTCTACAGATGATCTTTGCTTGTAGAGGCAAGAGGTGTATAAAAGTTTTTGTTACTTTTAAGAGGCAATGTTCTACAGATGATCTTTGCTAGTAGAGGCAAGAGGTGTATAAAAGTTTTAACACATTCTAGAAATATTTATAATTAAATAGATATGAAGATTATATATTAATTTATTTACACAGGCACTACTTGTATGAATCTGTAGATAGCTTTTTCATTTTTCAAAACAATCCCTTTGTGTGGGGGAAGTAAAATGATTGTGCGTCATGGCTCAGTAATCCCAAAACTGAGTGCATAAAATTTACATGTTTGAAATGTAGGATTCTGGTGTTACAAAATAGATTTCTAGCATAAGGCTTTCTGCAATAGGTATCTAAGTCATAGCAGATTCTGTACAAAATAGCTTTTAATAAAGGCCAAATGAGTACAAATCCTGCAAATCTGGTAATTGAAATATTAATGGAATAATTACAGATAAATCTTTCTCCAGGAAAAAAATCCTTTATGCACTTTAAAACGTTTCAATAACATGAAAATTGCTCATGGAAGAGAGGTGACAGTAAGAGCATCCTGATGATTATTTTGCTGAGTAGTCTAGTGACTGACATACCGAGGGGCAGAAAAGTTGATATGGAACACAAGTAATCAAAATCAATTTGTTGAGATTAAGTTGTATGCATTGCAACAAATAATAATGGTGGAGACCAAAATGTCAGGATTTGATTAAGTGCTTTGTAATAGTATTTTTTAAAATGTAAAATGTCATTTGGCAGTGAATTACGAGAATTTAAAATAGCATGCCTTTTGACAGTTGCAAAACACTGCATGCTGTGCATTTTAAATAAAATGACATTCCAGCGTTTGAGGCTTTATGTACTGTAATGTGTATAATGGATAACTTTGTCACATAGTTGGCAGTGAAGGGTCTGTTAGCACCCTTGCCTCTAATTGCTATTCCTTCTCTCCTACCCAGACATTTGTTTATAGCCTATTAGTTCTTAATCTAAGGGAAGGCTCCATTTTTATCTGTCTGTCTCCCACTGCACTACTAATTAATCTGTAGTATATACTCAAGACTGATAATTAGAGATGTGTTTAATCAAAAGTGGTATTTTAAAGTTAATGTCACATGTTTGTAAAATGTTACAATTTTGTGCATAGTGTCCCAAATAACGAATAAGGGACATTTTAGCACGTTTTGAGTGGTTTAGTTTTGAGTCTTCTCCACATCTCACCATGTATTCTGCTGATCACCTAATCATCCTGGAAGAACACTGGAACTCAACTGTGATTAATGCAAAGTCTGTTTATCTTGCTTTCTCTCTCTTCTGTTCCTCCCATAATGCATGCAATTTTTAAGTATAAAGTATTATACAATTTCTGAAGAAAAAGTAAAAATGTTAAAAACTTGAAAGGGAATGGCAAAAATGTGAACATTGCCTCTGGTCATGCTCTTCAGTGGTGGATGTGACAGGTATGCTAGGCCATTGTGAATGGGTGTCATTAATCTGTAAGGGAGTATCTCTGTATGCTGTGTTCCTGAAACCTCTGCAAAGGTTAGTAAATATTAGATGTGTACTGTAATACCTTATCTAATTTAAAGAGGAACTTAAGAACATAATTTTAAAGTGCATGCTGCTCTGAGAAGTGTGGGGGGGAAATGGCAGTGCCTCAATTTTAGCTGTTGCGTATATATGTGCTCGTGATATCAGTGACAAAAATAAGATTTTACTGCTTTTTACTGTCTTTGCAGTGCTATGAGAGTGAGAGCTGGATTCTGTCATCAACAAGATTGATTAAGTTCCAGTTGATTACATCTTTGTTACCCTGTTTGCATAGGCATCATTAAGATCTTAATTTTATTTACAGAGCCACTTTCGTTGGTGGGGATACGAGAGGAAAGAGCCCAGCTTGATTCTCAAAATCCATTAAAGGTTTTCATGGCTTGTGTTAAGTTAAAACAGAAATTGGCGTAATAAACCTGGTACCTCACTTTAGTTACTTTCTGAAGGGAATCTCACTTTGAAGTGGTAGCAATTTAAAATGTGTGTACACATGACTTTGATTTAAACTGTAGTATTTTTCTGATCTAAAGAATTGTTTGAACTGGGTCTAGGATATGGTTTAACCTCATTACAGTATTCTAGTGGGAAACTTTTTTGGGTGGGATAGCCAGTTTTCGTGGGAGGATATTTTGGATAAAAGTAAACTTGCACAGTACTAAGGAATTGGGGTTTTTCTTCATGAGCCATAGATGTAACACATCCCTTAATATTATCTCTCTTGAAAGAGTGGTAAAATGAATGGAGATAGGAATCATCTACAGTTAAAACATTGTTGATTTTTTTCAATACATCTTTGTTTCTTAAATATATTTTATAGATTCTGCTGCCCTTATAGTCTTTATTTCCCGCTAAATAAAGGGATATAGTTGCCCAAATCTAGTTTTTGTAAAATAAATTTTCATTATTTGCAGGGTATTTCATAAATTAATCTGGATAATATTAAGGCAATGCTGATTGACAGGAAAAATGTACTTTTGAGGAGTGAGTCTAACCACTGCATCCACTGACGGCTCAGTGTTAAGGTTTTATTAGACATTTTTGTTTTTGGACTTTTGTGCCACTTTCCTGAATAAGTTGTCCTCTGAATCTGGACATAGTATCCTTTCCTCTTCAGATGAGACCTTCACTGCGGTTATCAATAGTTATAATCTCTAGGCTAGGGACTAGTTTCAAAAGCTTTCCGTGGGGCTAACCTTGGAGGCTGTCCAGAAACTTCAACTGGTGCAGAATATGTGCGGCTACCTGACAGTTGAGTTAGGGCAAAGAGGTAGGAGTATATTGTACTTGTGCATTGAATTTTGGATTGACTCCCAATTCACAATGGAATTTAATTCAAGATGCTGGTTGCTATCTGTAAAGCCCCAAATGGTGTAAGACTCAGTTGTTTGGTATTGTTCCACCTGGGCTCAGCATAAGTGTCTCAGGTTTTTTTGTAGCAGGGATGCAGGTCACAGGACCTGGACATTTTCAGTGGTGTCCTCTTTTTTTTTTTTTTTTTTTTTGTTGCTCATACATTCTGGAAAAGTCTGAGCCAGACTATGTGCATATTTCAAATGTGACAAAGGCTTTCTGGTAAGGTCTGATTTCTCCTGATATTTTATCCTACTATCAAGTTTGGTTCTTCTTCGGGTGATGTCCCCATGGGTGCTCCACGCAAGATGTAGGGCCATCCTGGAGCCATGGAGCAGAGCTTTTCAAGCATTGTCTGAGCGCCATGCATGCACGAAGGGAGCCTTGCGCTGTGCTCAGCTTGGCACCTTGCGTGTGGCTCACCCTCTTCCCCCTTCAGTTCCTCTTCTACCAGTCACAGCTGGAGCTCTTCATTCTCCTCAGCTTCTCCTATCTGGTTTCGTTTTCCCTATCTCTTCACTGTGTGGTGATGCTTTGGTTCATCCTGTTTAAAAAAAAAAAAAAAAAAAGATTGTTTTCTGTCAGCTTCTCACGGAGACCCTGCTTTGGCGGCTGCCTGCCCCAGCTGCTCTCTTCTCCAAAAAAAAAAAAAAAAAGAAAGGGGGGGGGTGGGGTGGGTAGGGAGGGAGGAAAACTAGAAAAACAATTTTAACAACAGAGCTTTAACGGCGGTAACAGTCACAGGGGCAACCCCTTATAGAACGCTCCCTGCAACCCTGACAGATGGCGCGATGCTGGGTTAATCTGGCTTTAAAAAATGCCACTCATGCCAGGAGCCGATGCTGGTCTCTGATAAATATGCAGACTGTATCCCCTGTCTCAGGGAAACAGATGTATCCCAGAAATGCGAGCTCTGCCGTTCTCTCAGCGAGAGCAAGAAAAGACAGGGAGCTTTGGCTCCACATAATTTTATTGGACAAGGCGATGCAGCCTGAATGCTCCCAAGCCTTTTTACCAGCAGCAGTGTCTGCCAGAAGGAGATCTGCCTCACCATTACCACATGGACGGGCTAAAAAGGGACCATCTTCATCTAGATCTCCGCCCCTCGTCCCATCCTCCCGAGTGCTTGGAGGGGACAAGATGAGCACCCCCAACACAGGGGAATCAAGTGCTCAGACCAGCACTGCGACCTCCAAGTCACGCTCAGCCTTGGTGCTGAAAAGATCAGCCTCAGTACCAAAGGGCTCTTCCTGGCGCTCACGCACACCAGTGCTGGCATTACTGAGGGATGCAACATCTATGCTGCAGACAGTTAAACAGCCCGCTCATAAGGAGCGGGCTTTGGATGAGAACCTGTCACTCCCCAGCTCCATACTGCCTCCCAAGGAGGCTCCAGCTTAGTCTGAACATGATGCAGGCACAGACAGCATAGCACAGCTTTCACCTCTGCATTCCAGAGGAGCTTCCCCGATGCAGCCTTCCTTCAGGCTTTCTCCACGTTATCCCAGATCTCCAGTACAGTCAGAGGAGGATGCTTTTAATTGGGGGGGAACAATACAGTGTTTTTTCCTCACAGCACTCACCACGTACTACACCTCACCATCTTTACTACTACCATAATAAACCACCATACTCTCCTTGGTTCTCAGAGTGGCCATACCCTCCACCCCACTATCCACCCCAGTGGGCTCTGTCAGAGCACTGGGGCGTACGGAAAAGACACTATGCCTCATCTTCTACCTTAAGATTACCTCCATCCTCCCTGACCACAGTAGACTGATGAAGAGGAGGAAGGTCAACTCCAACAGACATACTGAGTTTCGCTAGGTGGATTTGCCTCCTGACAGTGCTTCCTCACATCTCCAAAGAGGCGGTAATACTGGACGACACTCACCCAATAGATGACCTAAACAATTTCAGGAGCTGTTGAAAAGGGTGGCAACAACATAAGAGGTCCACCTGCAGGAAGTAGGGAAGAAACAGCACTGACTTTTGAAAAATATCCACTCTGCTTCACAGGGGAGAATTGCACTCTCAATTGACAAGGCAGTAATGGAGGTCTCCGATGAAATCTGGTGAACTCCTGCCTCAATTCAGCCAACATGTAAGAGATCCGACAGGAAGTACTTTGTGCCACCAAAAGACCTAGATTTCCTTTTCTCCTATCCACAACCTAATTCTCTTGTCGCTGCTGCCAACCAACGTGCAAAAGCCCCCCGCACCAAACCAGCATCCAATGACAAAGAACACAAGAAGTTAGACCTGTTTGGGGGGGGGGAGGAGGTCTATTCTTTGGCCACTCTTCAATTAAGAATTGCCAACTACACAGACTTATTGGCAAACCACGACTTTGACAGCTATTCCAAGCTGGAACGCCTTCCTGAATCCAAAAGGCCCATTCTTAGGGGAATCATACATGAGGGTCATACACTTGCTCGTACAGCACTCCTTTCTGCAATAGATGCAGCTGACACAGCAGCCAGGGCAACGGCTACAGCTGTAGTGATGAGAAGAGCCTCTTGGCTTCTATCAGCTGGGGTACCCAAAGAACTCCAGTCAAGGGTAGAAGACCTCCCCTTTGATAAGCTCAAGCTTTTTGCGGCTACCACGGATGAAGTCCTACATAGTAGCAAGGACACCTGCACTACCCTCCGTACACTTGGCATGTACACCTTGCCATACTGTTGCAGGCGTGATACCCCATACAACAAAAGTAAGGACAGCTACTACACCCCGTGTCCTACAAAGACAGTAGGACTACAATTGCCCTAGACAGCGCCCTCAGAGGAGACGCCCCCCTCTAATCCGCTCCTCAGGCTCCCAGACAACAAAACAGCAGGTTTGAGGATTTGGTCAGGAGCCTGCCCGACCTCCCACCTTGACCTCTGCCAACAAGCCACTACCATCTCTTCATCAACCAACTTAATTCCTTTTACTTACCATCAGTGGGATGTCATAACATCAGATCAATGGTTCTTGGAGATTATCTGCACAGGATACACCATTCTCTTTACGTTGCTTCCCCCTGCCCATACCCTTTCCCTGCCCCTCTTCAGGGACCCCTCTCACGAAACACTCCCAAAGAAGGTGCTGGACTCACTCACATGGACAATTTCCACCAACCTTCTAACAGGCATCCACTTCCACCAGCCTGAACCATCCAGGCAGATGACCACAGATGCCTCCTTTATTGGCTAGGGCACATATCTCCTTCAATACACAGTTCAGGTCAGGTGGTCAACACACAAGTCCTCATTAAATATCAACCTTCTGAAGTTCAGGGCCATGAGGAATGTGTGCAACCATTTCCTTCACATACTTACTGACAACCTGACAACCATGTTTTGCATAGACAAGGAGGAGGTTGCTCCCCATCACTGTGCGCTGAAGCAATCTGCTTCTGGAATTGGTGCATCCATCATGGTATCACCCTGAAGGCCTCATACTTACCTGAAATAAACAATGTTCAGGTGGATGCCCTCAGCCTCAGTTTCAATTCCAACCACGAATGGGAATTATGCCCAGCCATACTCACCTCCATCTTTCACCACTGGGGGTGTGCCAAGTATGGACCTCTTCGACTCCCAACAATACTAAATATCCTCATTTTTGCTTGAGAGCCACTCTAGGCAGGGGATCTCAGGGCGATGCTTTCCTCATCCGTTGGAACGAGCCACTGCACTATGCCTGCCCACCCATCCCGCTTATACCCAGAGTTCTAAGCAAGATCCAGATCAACGAGGCTCTAATCATACTAATAGCACCATCATGGGCCAGACAGACCTGGTTCCCATTTCTGCACGCAGTGTCTGCGGCTATGCCATATCCTCTCCCATCCCATCATGACATCCTATCTCAGGATAAGGATAGATTACTCCTTCCACAACCCAGACGCTTCACCTATATGAATGGCTCCTCTCTGGTTCCAAGGTACAGAATCCCTATGTTCAGATTGTGTAAAAGCAGTCGTCCTACTGAGCAGAAGGCCATTCACCAGGGCTACCTACATGCAAAAATGGAAAAGATCCTCAGCCTGATGTCACTTGTACCATGCAGATCCTCACACCACACCACTCCACCAGATTCTTAAGTACCTACATCTCAAATCCGGGGGTCTATCAGATCCCTCCATGAGGGTAGCCCTTGCAGTGATATCAGCTCTTCATGAAAGCATAGACAGCTCATCTGTATTTGCGCACCCCACAATGGAAACCCTTTAGAAGTGTTCTCAAAATCTTTTATCGTCCTGTCAGGGCGCGTCCCCCTGTGTGGGATTTAAAGCTTGTCTTACTGTCTCATGAGACCCCCTTTTGAGCCCTTGGCCACTTGCCCAGTTCAATTTTTACTAATGAAGGTGCTAGTCCTTACAGTCATCACCTCGGTGAGGAGGGTTGGTGAAATAGGGGCTCTCATGGTAGACTCCCCTCCCCCCCCCCCGTAAACAATCTTCACTAAGGACAAAGTCATGTTACGCCCACATCCAACATTTTTACCCAAAGTCTGCACGTCCTTCCACATCAACCAACCTATAGTGCTACCAGCGTTCTTTCCAAAGCCTCACGCATGCCCCAGGAATGCCATGCTCCATACAGTTGATATACAACGAGCGTTAGCCTTCTATATTGACAGAACATGGTCATTCCGTAGATGTTCATGCTTTTCATATCCATCGCATCACACTCGAAGGGCGCGCCTATCTCAACCCAATGTATTTCCAAATGGGTCTCATCCTGCATACTACGTTGCCATGCCCTCCGCCACAAGCCCTTGCCGATTCCTCTGAAGGCTCACTTCCACGGCTTTCCTTACCAACGTACCACTTAAGATATCTACAGGGCAGCCACTTAGGTCTCAGATCATACTTTGGCTAGGCATTACGCCATTATGCCACAATTGGCTGTCGATTCAGCACTGGCTATGGCAGTGCTACCTATAGCTTCTAAGCAGTGACTCCAATTCCCACCATTCTGTAATGACTGTTCTTCGAGGTGTGTCCTCCTCCCCCCACCATGGGTGCTCCATGACTCTCCCTTCCTCCCCTCTATTCAGAGTCCCAATTACTTGAATGGAGAAAAGAAACTGACGAGGAGAGCGGGAGGGCAAGCTGCGCTTGCTCACAGACACTACTTGAAAAGCTCTGTTCCATGGCTCCGGGATGTCCCCACCCCTTTTGTGGAGTACCCACGGCGGGGACACACCTCGAACAGTCGTTACTGTACGATGTAAGGAACTCCCTTTTCTGGGTTTTGAGAGCAAATATGATAAATCTTACAATTTTAAAGTGTGGCAAAGCATACTATGATGGATGCCTCAAATCTATGTAAGATCTAAAAATCCTTTGCATATGGCAGAAAGTTTGCCATTTATTTGAAAATTCATTTAAATTACCCTGTTCGTTCATAATTTGGATTGAAACAATATTGCAACAAAAGAATCAACAGAAATTTATTGGAATGACTTAGGGTTTGACAGAAATTTTTTTTGTGATAACTTATTTTTATGGCAATTAAGGCATAGCAGAATATAATGATCAGTATTGGAGAATGTTGCTCCCTGTGGCACAGCTAAAATTGCCTATAATTTTCCCCAACTTTATATTGCTGAGGTGAGTATAAAATGAAAACATCCTTCTTTAGTGTTATGTACTATGTACTCAATACCCGGAGAGAAACTAACAGGTGAAATGGAATGCTAAAGAATTTGTGTAATTGGGCGTTTCAAAAAATTTCTCCATATGCTTCAAAGAGGGTAGAATGCCCCATCATTTTCAAAGTATTTTCCCATTGTTTAGTGAAGCAAATGGATATATAATACAGGCAGTCCCCGGGTTACGTACAAGATAGGGACTGTAGGTTCGTTCTTCAGTTGAATCTGTATGTAAGTCGGAACTGGCGTCCAGATTCAGCCGCTGCTGAAACTGATCAGCAGCTGATTCCAGGAATCCCAGGGCAGAGCAACTCTGCCTCGGGCTTCCTGTAGTCAGCCGCTGGTCAGTTTCAGCAGCGGCTGACTTGGGGACGCCTGGGGCAGAGCAGCTCGGGTGCTGCTGGGTTGGTCCAGTAGCGCGGCCGCTCCTCGGCGCTACTGGACCAACCCAGCAGCACGCCAGCTGCTCTGACCCAAGCGTCCTGATTCAGCTGCTGCTGAAACTGATCACCAGCGGCTGAATCAGGACTCCTGGGGCAGAGCAGCTGGGGTGCTGCCAGGTTGATCCAGTAGCGCCAAGGAGCAGTGCTGCGGGACCAACCGGCAGCGCCCCACCTGCTCTACCACAGGCCCCGGGCTTTGCTCCACGTCTCCCTGGTCTGCTGGGGGGGGGGGGGGCACTAGCTGCGTCCCCCCGCAGCAGACCAGGGAGACGGGGAGCAAAGCGGCGGAGGACCCGGGCCGGACCCGCGGCGCTTCCAGATCAGACGGGGAGCAGCTTTTCTCGCCCTGGAGGAGGCGGGCGGCGGGACCAGGTGTCCCGCCGCTCCAGTCCTCCGGGGCGAGAAAATCCCCGTTTGTAACTGCGGATCCGACATAAGTCGGATCCGCGTAACTCGGGGACTGCCTGTAGTTTAGGCTGTGTTTGGTACTGAAATAGAGTATCTATTTACTATGGGTTATAAGAAAGGAGCTCTGACTTGCAAAAAACAATCTTGTTTTCAAAAAACATGCCTTTGAATAGTCATATAAACTGTAGAAACTACAGTAAAATGAACTGGATTTGAAAAAAGGAATGGAAGACTTATAAGTAGTAATGTGAAAAAAGTTGAAGCCAAGAAAAAATAGGATGTGTAGAACCTGGTAAGTGGAAAAACAAACATCACATTTTCTATATGATCAGTGTGATGAAAATAAGGTAAATATTGTTTGAATGGAAAATAGACACTAAAAATTATCTGATAACAATACAAAATGCCATATGTGGGGTTAGTGTCTTCTCCACGAAAGAGACTGTTCTGAAACATTTTTATTTCTTTAAAATGATTGGTTGAAACAGATACTTTTTTCAATCTACCGTATTTTAGCAAATATAACCCGCAGATTATATTCATTTTTACAAACCCCGCACCACCCCTGCGGGGTATACTCGGGTGCGGGGTATACAAAAAACTTTTTACTCACCTAGCGGTGAGTGCTCCTGCACCCCATCCCCCGCTGCACAGCTGCCAGCCTTCGGGTGGGGGAGCGCTCATCTCCTGGTTCCTGTGCAGGAGTGCTCCCCCACCCCTTCCTGCAGCTGCGCAAGAACTGGGAGATGAGCGCTCCCCCGCTTGGAGGCTAGAGGCTAGTGGCTGTGCAGCCTCAGGAAGGGGTGGGGGAGCATGCTCATTCCCGCGCCTGGCGGTTGTGCGGCCACTCACCCCCGAGTGCTCCCCTGCCCGGAAGTTGTGCGGCTGCTCGGGAACCAGGTGGGGTGAGTGCTCCCCCATCCGGAGGGTGGCTAATTCCCCCCTCCCCCCGATCCGTAGAAGCCCCCCTCCCCTGCACAGTTTGAAAAAGTCTTGTATACCCTGCGGGTTATACTCACGCGCAGGGTATACAAGATTTTTTTTTTTACTCAAACTGCAAAAACCGTGGGGTATATTCGGGTGCAGGTTATTCTCGGGTGTGGGATGTATTCGTTAAAAGACGGTAACTGGAAAGTTTTGACAAAATGGTGAGGAGGTGTAGGAAGAGAGATGAGCATTGGCACTGCACTGAGGAAACATGGAGGATTTATTTTTCAATATAATTGATTCAGAGCACACTCCACTATATGCACAAACACTGAATGAAAACACTGGTATGTGATTTGGCCACCTAAATCATGTAACTCACTCCAACAAAAGGAATTTGGAATGAATTGAAGGTCTTTGTTGTTTAATAAAAACAAGACCTTTACAGCAACAAAACAACTGAAGCACCATTTTGTGGATGCATTAAAAGCAGTTATCTTCTATTAGCAAGAAATATATAATGTTCTGAAAATTACTGCATTGTGAACACACAGATATTTAATAGAGTGACTACAAGAAATTCTAGTCAACTTTTCAATCCCAACTTGTCCAAACATCTGTGGACAAATTCAAGTGCTCAGGTAAATAACTTTTTGCAGATTCCCTTTATTTATTGTACTGTCATGTTGAAGGATTCACTAATTATTTAAATAACATGGAGAAGAAAAACTAGTTGAGAGGGGAAAATCTTGTAGCAAGTACAGCAATAGTTTTCTAGGCTGTACTCTGTGTACTTATGAGGGCAGTTTGTTTCTCTAATACTGCCCCAACTCACCAAAAACATTCAAGTAGAGGATCTTACTGCCTTTTAAAAAGTTTTGTACTGATAAAGCATATGTTCAAAAGCTGACTTTCAAACTGAAATGTAAAGTATATTTATTAAAGATTTATTTTAGGATAGAGGCAACTGTTTCAAATCTTGGAGCAAAAGAAAACATGCTCTTAGAATATTTTAGAAGATAAATGTGGTAACTATATTTTGAAAGGAGATTACAGGCAGTCCCCGGGTTACGTACAAGATAGGGACTGTAGGTTTGTTCTTAAGTTGAATTTGTATGTAAGTCGGAACTGGTACATATTGTAGGGGAAACTCTAGCCAAACATTTCTCCAGAGCTCAGTTTTATTCTCCCACACCTCACTTCCCTCAGTTCTTTATTCTCAAGCTGAGGTGTCTGCTGAGAAAAGCCGCTCCGCGTCTCCCTGGTCTGCTGGGCGGGAGGTGCTAGCTTCGCGTCTCCCTAGTCTGCTGGGGGAAAGCAGCTAGTGCGGGGTTGCTTCACCCCGTTTGTAAGTAGGGATCTGATGTAAGTCGGATCCATGTAACCCGGGGACTGCCTGTATGTGAAAATGTGGTTTATTTAAGTGGAAATGTGCTATATTGAATATGAAAATACATTTCTGTTTAATCATTACTAACACTACAACAAATCTGAAAGCCATCATTTTAGACATCTTCATTTGTGTCTGGAAGAGATCTTTCAACTGAGAACCTCAAAATCAGTGTCTTATGTTTTTCCGAGAAATCATATCAACATATTTCCCCTTTTGTGAAGCTTTCTTGTGATGCTTTTCCACTTCGCTGTATTTCAGTTACTTTCCTACTGAGTGACAGGCATAGACATCATATTAATATTTATGTGTATTTCATTGTGTATGCTTAACATTGGTACATGTAAAAAAATCTGGAAACTAATTATTCAGTAAAAATGTTAAATAAATAGTTGATGACAAAGATTATACATTCTGGTTTAATTTGAGCAGAGCAATTTATATTTACTTTTCTGAGATAACCGTGGAATACATTAGCTTCGGGCAGATACTGAGCAGGTTTGGACAGATTTACTGGCCATTCTGAATACAGAATAGCATTTTTACATTACTATAATTTAGGAATTCTAGAATTAACTGAGATTGCTAGAAACATTGTTTGAAAAGTACTTTTAAAAAGTGGCCTGTGACCTCAATCTCACAACAAATTTGTAGCTTTTAGATGGTAGCAAGTGTATTCTTCAATTTTGACCATTCCTTAATCAAGACCTTCTGCCTCCACTAACACAATGAGGTGCATCCTGCAAAGCAGAACATTCAGATTCCCAGCATCGGCTTAATCTATGCTGGTTCCCTCCTTGGCATGAACTCATGGTATGAACCATCTTCACATCCTGATTCCAGATCTGATGGTTAGGTCAAACCCAATAGAGCAGACAGATTACATTTGGGTATACAGGTTGGACCTCCCCAGTCCAGCACCCTCGGGATCTGACGGGTCCTGGATGAGGGATTTTGCCGGACCAGCGAAGGTCATTTCTGCCAAATCCCCCACGTCTCTTGCGGCTGGCCCTCAGCGAAGGGCTCCTGGACCCACTGCAGCAGCCCCACTACCACAAGCACAGCTCCTACTGGGGTCCAGTTATGCTGCCAGGCAGCAGCCCCACTTGCATTTCAGCCTCACTGGGCAGTCCCTCTGCCCCACCGGGCAGCCCTGCTGCCGGGTTTCCAGCCCAATCACCGGGCCACCCCACTGCCTGCCAGTCTTGCTGAGCAGGTTTGCTGCTGGGCTCTAGCCCTGCCAGGCAGCTCTGCTGCCTCTTGCCACCAGGCTTCCACCTAGTTTCACTGCCACAGGGCAGCCTCACTACTGGGCTCCAGCCCTGCTGCAGGGCCACCAGCCCTCCACTGGAACTCTCTTGCCCCGGATCATCCCTGATCCGGAAGACCAGAGAGTCCTGGTTAAGAGAGGTTCAACCTGTACAAGCAAGTGAATGGGGGTTCCCAGAGGTTCGGCTCAATTTTCTCCATACAAGAATTCTTATTTGACACATGGCTGGAAACTAATTCCCCAGCACAGCTGTTCCAAGCCCCTAGGTAAAAGTTAGGTATCATTCAACTGGAAATCAGTGAGTTGAGTAAGCATTAATAAACCCTGTTCATCAAATATCTTTTCAATCCATTATGCTGGGCAGTCATGGGAGATGTATTGATTTTCCTTAAAGAGCTTAATTCTGTCTTTGAAGAATAAAGGAGAGGTCTTGTAGGAATTGAATGGCTGTGTCTCTAGGTGAGAAGAGGGGTTTTTGTCTAGTCTTTCTCTCTGATACCTTGTATGAAGAAACTAACTGGAGGGGATAGAAGCTGCTGGAAAAACGATTGAAATGCCACAGTGGGAGAGTGGGACATTTAGAAGAGCCAGAGCTAGGAAGCAGGCATAAAGTGTAGTGGGGGCATAGAGCGTGATCACCTTAACATAGCCATACTTACCATACTGGGGGAAAGATCAGCATGAGCAGGTATAATACAGAGACCTGACTTGAACAAACCCACTGAGAGCTAGTGGGAGAAAAGCCAAGACCCAAACACTCCAGCTAGACAAAGAGAAGGATCAAGATGTCTAACCCATTATCTGTTTCAAAGCTCAGGTGTGAGTGAAAAATGATTTCTGTTAATGTCCTTTGTCCTTTAAATATATATCAGTGTGTAATACTACAGTTCCTTTTATTTGGTCCCTAAGGACAATTTAATTATTCCCCCTCTCCCCCCGCCAAAAAAGGGAAAATTAGACCTGTACTTGAAAAGGTGAGCCTGGATTTTAGAAATTGACTCAGAACTTAGAGAGGAAAAGGAGTAGTCATCAGAGGTTGCACCAATGGACTGGTTAATCTTTGATTTTCAATTAGGCAACAGATTGAGAAGTGAGAGTAGCATCTAGAGAAGGCATCTGGAATTTTTTCTCTGGTGCTCCTGAGAACTTAAATTTATAGCTCTGCTAAACACAGTAAAACATGGATTGAGCAGACACACAGGTTGTAAGGATCATTTTAGCATTTTGTATCCCCCTCCCCATATTACCTGATAGCTCTTGGTTGCCAACTTCTTCCATTTCCTAAAGCATGCAAATGTGTTATGCTGAACAATCTAATCCTGGATTGCCCATTTAATTTTAAATGGTTGCCTGCAGCATGTCACCCCTTCTGCTTGACACTCTGTCCCAGTTAGTTGGTAGTGCAGTCACTCTGGTTACCATCTCAGACTTGAAGAGCAACTGAAATTCCAAAGTTTGTGCTTTCCATGAACAGAAGTTGACCCAATAAAGTATATTCCCCCACCTAATTTATCTCTTGAAAAGTTTGTCACTGAGGCTGAGTACACTGTCAATACAATGCAAAGTATAATCATGGTGATAGGGGTGAGGTTCTGGCTGTACTGTTTATGTGCTCAGATATTTTCCCAGCCTGGTGGTAAAGATGGGAAGTGGGCTAGGACAAGTTCTGAAACTTACAA
This sequence comes from Pelodiscus sinensis, assembly GCF_052426305.1. Taxonomy (NCBI): domain Eukaryota; kingdom Metazoa; phylum Chordata; order Testudines; family Trionychidae; genus Pelodiscus; species Pelodiscus sinensis. Next base: position 45,341,270 of record NC_143055.1, read on the forward strand.
CTTTAAGTTTCTCCCTGTTTGATACAACAGTTACCATTTCTCTCTCTTCCTGAATAAAGTACCTGTAAAAAAGCTCCAAGTTTGTTTCAATCTAAACCTAAAGCCTGTGTTTCAACATTCAAATCTGAAGGTAGCTGTTCAAGTTTGGTCCTTCCTGAGGTGCTGCTTCCCAGACCAAAACTAACTCTCTTCCAGCCCTGCCCACAGGTAGGGTTGGACCCTGCCTTCCTCCCTTTGTCTCTCTCCCTGGGAGGCAACCTGTCGGACAGGTTGGGAGACCCTTGCCTAGTGACTCATCCGCTGTCCTGCTGGGCTGTGCTACGAATAGCCACCAGTGGAGGTCACCCACAGCCCACTGCCCAAGCCTAGCCACCAGCAAGGCACCCCTACTACCCCACAACTGTCCCCCCTCCAAGAGTGAACTGAGCAGGGTCACTTTGCTTGTGGCCTAGGAAAGTTCGGGTCCCCTGCCCAGCAAAGCTGCCACGGAGACTCTGGTGCTCCCCTTGGCTCGGGCTGGCCGCGGCAATGCCCTGCAGGGGCCAGCTCCCCCCTGTCCGGTTGCTGCACAGCTCCGGGGAGAACCGGCACAGGCCTGTCTTCTGCGGCTGTACCAGCCCTTCCACTGCCCTTGAGCTCTGGCTGGGGCCATGAGCTCAGCGAGCCTTCCCCAGAAAGCCAGGACGTCCTCCACCCCCAACTCTCCATCCATGGAGGTCTCCCTCTCCTATAACTCTCTCAGCAAGCCCAGGGGGTACTTTCCCTCTCTGCACCCCGGCTTGGTCCGGGAGAGCCTGGCAGCCCCTTGGGGTGCTTCCCTGTGTGCAGACAGCAGGTGGGGCAGGTACTCGTCCCAGTCCTGCGGGTGCTGGTGCACAAAGGCCTCCAACATCTGCTTCAGGGTCCCCTGGAACTTCCTCACCAGCCCACTGGGCTGGGCGCCATACGCTGGGGCCCAGGTGAGCCAGGCCCTGTGCTTCTCCCACAAGCACCAGAGCAGGGCTGACATGAAGCTGGACCCCTGGTCTGTGGGGACCTCCTGGGGGAACCCCACCCTGCTGAAAATGGCCAGTAGTGTGTCTGCCACCGGGTCTGCCTTGATAAGAGGGCAGAGCCACAGCCTCAGGGCAGTTGGTAGCTGTATCCACAGCTACCAGGATATAGTTGTTCCCCGTCTGGGTCACCTGGCCGACAGGCCCCACTATCTCTAATGCTTCCTTGTGGAACCGTTCCTCTATACAGGGTAGGAGCCCCCAAGCAGCTTTCCTCCCATTTTAGGCCTTCTCCACCCTCTGGCAGGAGTCGCAAGACGGGCAATACTGCTGCATGGCTGCAAATATCCCTGGCCAGTAGAAATTTTGGAGCAGCCTCAGCTACATGCACCGGATCCACTGGTATCCCCAGAACGGGATGTCATGGGCCAGGTATAGTAGCTTGCAGCGATACTTTTGGGGGGACTACCAGCTGCCGCTGGACCCCCCCATGCCCTAACGCACCATAACGCGATTATGCAAATGCAGTGAGATATATTTAAATCCCGGCTTCATTTGTAACTCCGGTATGCCTACTTTGCATTCTTCTCTCGAAAGAAGACTGCAGTGTAGATATACCCCACACTCACAACCTCCTTGCCTTGCCTCCTCCCTTGGGTCCTGGAGCTACAGGGCCCTCAGCACAGTGAGAAGCAGCTGCTGCCACCCCCTGGCCTCTTGTAGGGAAGCTTGGGGCCAGTAGGGGGCCCTGGAGCTGTGTCTACACTGGCACGATCTTGCGCAAAAGCAACCGCTTTTGTGCAAAAACTTGCTGCCTGTCTACACTGGCTGCGAGTTCTTGCGCAAGAACACTGACGTTCTAATGTATGAAATCAGTGCTTCTTGCGCAAGAACTATGATGCTCCCACTCAGGAATGAGCCCTGCGCACGTGGCCAGTGTAGACAGGCAACATGAATTTCTTGCGCAAGAAAGCCCTATGGTTAAAATGGCCATTAGAGCTTTCTTGTGCAAGAGAGCATCTACACTGGCACAGATGCCCTTGCGCAAAAGCACATGCCAGTCTAGATGCTCTCTTCTGGAAGAGTTTTTGCACAAGATCTTTCCAGTGTAGACGTAGCCAAGGTGTGCTCCCAGAGGTGGTGGTGTGGGGAGACAGAGGAGAACCCTGAGCCATGGCAGACCTCTTTCCCTTCTGGGGACTCTGTTGAGATTGGGGGGTGGGGTGATGTAGAGTGATGTTACTCTGTGACCCCGAAGGAAAAGTTTTTTTTTTTTAAATATATAGCGATATTTAGACCAAACCGTGAATACAGTTGTTTTGACACAATGACATGTTTAGAAAACTGGACAAACCATTAATCAGAGACTAACTTTTATTGTGCATTGTTATGCAACAGAACAAATGGAACTGGAGGTACGTAATAATAAAACCAATATTCAAATTAGGGATAACACCTGAAATAGTTAACTCTAGTAACAAATGTTTTTTATAATTAAAAAATATTGACTTTAAAAACCGTCTAACAGTTTTAAATTTTTAAAAGAAATGTGTGTCGCCACATAGAAAACAATTCACACATCCTATAGAAATTGTCACAAAAAACTAACTAGTCTATATTACACTATGCACTCTGTTGTACAGTATCTGGTATTAGGCTATCCCTAACTTGTATTTACTCTACACAGTACAGTCATCAATAGAAAGTATTCATAGAATTAACTACACCTTAACAATAAAAATATTAGGATTAATGGGTTTTTAATCACAGTTTCTCCACAATTATTTGTCATAGAAAATAGAGCAAAGGCAGATTGGCACTAATGGGTATGCAGTACTGCTACACACAGTTTCAGAGAAAGTAGATACATAAAGGACAGCAAGAGTAAAGAATTTGTAAGACAAGGATCTATCTTCCAGAAGGATGTTAGGACTCTTTTCTGAGTGAGGTGAAAATTACTTCCTTCTGTTTCAAATTTTCCATGAACATATAGCACCATAAATTAACACAATACTTTACAAAACACAGAGCTTTAACATGGATATCTAGTTGTGCAATGGCTTATATGTTGTCTGTTATTTCTGGTCCCTAATGTTCCCTAGAAATTATTCCTAGTTTCCTGTAGATGTGTTCTCAGTAATGCACATGGATTTATAATGCAATGAAAATATATGCCTTGGACTAGTTAGAATAAATAGCTGTGAAAGGTTATAAATGAAGTGAATTTGGTCAAGAGCCAAAGGGACCATAGTTCACATCATTAAACCCAGGACAGATTTTGTAATCTGAAACTTTAAAAAAAATACTTGGGGGCCACGCCCCCTGCTCGCTACACTCGCCAACCCCCCTCTCTCTTAGGAGTAGGAGGGGAGGAGGCAGGAGCAGGCTGGGGCTGCAGGGTCTTAGTGACAGAGAGGGCTGGGGGTGCAGGGTCTCAGCAGAGGGTATGCGTGAGAGGGTGGGGCGTGGGGTCTTGGCGGAGAGGATGTGTGTGTGTGGGGTGGGGGGTTTGGGGATGCAGAGTCTCAGCAGGGTGATGAGTGAGGGGGACCCCACACCCCAGCCTGCACTGGTGCTCCAGCCTCACCCCCTCTCCTGAGGTTGAAGCCCCAATGCTGGCTTCTTGTAGGGGGATAGAGACGGCTGCAAGGCTCCCCCGATGTTGCTGCTTCTTTCCCACCCGCTGGCTGGGCGAACAGCAGTGGGAAAAGCCTCCTTGAAGCGTGTCTCTGCACTGCTGCTCCCCCAGCCGGGGAAGGGGAAAAGGGGAAGGAAAGCAGCAGCAAGTGCAGAGCCTTGGGGCTTTCTCCTCCTCATCCCCTGCAGGAAGCCAGTGCTGGCGCTTTAACCTTCCGGGGTGTGTGTGGTGGTAGTACTATGGTGTGTGAGGGGGTTAGAGGTGCATGGTCTCATCTGGGTAGTGAGTGAGGGGGGCAGGGTGTGGGTCTTGGCTGGGGGGTGTGAGAGTAAGGGGGTTGGGAGTGGCATGACGAGGGGCTGCAGCCAGTAGGGCTGTGGGGGAACAGGCTGGTTAGTGGGAAAGGCAGGGGTGCATGTTCTGGGCTTGTTCTGACCAGCTGCAATGGTAGCATGGCATGAAGAGTCTGCAGGTTGTGGGGGAAGAGGCTGGTTAGTGTGGAAGGTGGCTGGGCCAGAGGGCGGGGGCAGAGGCTGATGACGGCAGCCTAAGATGACCCCCTCTTGTAGGAGAGCAATGTAAGGACCAGATGAACTACCTGGAGCTGAGGGGTGGGGCAATGCTGGTGACATCACTCTGTCATCCCGCAGGATATATATTTTTTTTATATAGAGAGAAAGCAAACACTTCTAAATTCTGGCCTCTGCTCATCTGTGACTCCAGTTTGCTTCAGTGCTAAGTGCACTCATGCAATTGAAGACAGAATTTTGGCATATATAGGTTTGATTCTGAAAACGCATGTACAAAGAGAAACAGTCTTTACATACACACATAGATCAGGCCACACATTTGGTTAGTTTGCACAATAGGAAAGGGCAGTATTGTGAAGTCAGACCAGCATTTTAGGGCAGAAGCCTGACTACTCTTTTGTTTACACCAAAAATAAAACTAGGCTTCCTGGTTACAAAATTCCTACAATATTATTTGAGAGAAACCTGGTAATGAAGTGATATATTTTTTCTGTTATTCAAAGTGAAATGTTTTCACTTTTAATTTTATACAATTAAGCATTTGAAATAAACCATCACAATGTTTACAAAAATACATGATACATATATTGTTTTTACAGTATGCTGACTCAGGTTGTAAATACTCACGTATAGTATAATGCTGACATGTTTTACCAAGTTCTGGCCAGGGTCATCACAATAAGACTTTCCTGCAGGACTTGCACTGCCTGACCACTATCTTCTACTATAGCAGAATGTGTGTCCAGTGGATGGACAGACACATGCTGAGCTTCTTCCAAACAGGACCATCTTGTGCCATTGATCTATGAGCAGAACCTCCTCTTGACCACAGTAAGGGATTCTGTTTGAAAACTGATGGCATGGTCTCATCCAATGTAATTAAACTACTACTTACTTTTTAGAAATTAAATTTGTTATTCTAAGTTAAATAAAGATTTAAAAATCCCCTTATAAACATTAGAAAAAAATAAAATTAAGAGGTATTGGAAGTTGAGGGGCTGCAAGCCTACATTGTATTAGACTGTGTCTACAAAGGTACGTACAGCAGACTGTTTCCTGAAAAACCATCCAGGTACAGCCTGTTAATTGACGCAAGGAAAATCCATCTTGCTCAATGGATGCACTGTGCTGATGATGTGCTTCGTCTCACTGACTTGACTGGAGTGGGGAGGGCACTACATACAGCAGAAACCATTCACAATGGCAGACAAACAGGAGACAGATGAGGAAGTTATTGCATGGGGAATTAGTATATGGGAGGGTGCCTCTGTACTTCATCCTCAATTCAGTAGGAGTTATAGGAGCACCTTGGTTCAGAGGCACCCTTCATGGCTGTTATGGAGACTGTTGTGTCTAGGTTTCCCCATCCAGTAGTCACCCATATAGCGGGCAGAAGTGAAGAGATTAGTTAGTAGATGCTCTTTAGGTCCATGCCCCCTGGTTAGGGATGGGGTAGAAAATACTTAGGAAAACAGGCAAAGATGAGGTAGAGGTAAAGGCGATCAAAGATAGAGAAGATGCACCCACACAGAAAGAGTTCAATATGTCTAAACAGGTAATATGATCTCCAGAAAAAAAAGCTGATTCAAGAATCCAGTAGTGATGGAGAAAGACTGACTCGCCTAAAGCAGGAGGACCGGAAAAAGGCTAAAAATGAGGGGGGAGGGTGTTGGTTCTTTGGTGTTAAATGTTTCTAGATTGCATCAGTTATTCAAAGCTGTCCCATTGTGACGATGCACCATAAATCTGATACTGAAAATCTCCAGTAAATTGAGATTTTTACCTTGATATCTGCTTCCAATATTGTATTCCATTGTGAATCAGCTTCATTTCTATCACAAATATTTGCTTACAATTCTCGATCAGTCCGGGACCTGTGCTTTAGTGCCCAATAGCCAAAAGGATAAATTGGACTTTTATTACAGAATCCCTACCTCTATGCACCATTGAGTATCTGAGCATTAGGACCAGCACCTGCCATGAAACAGATCAGGCAATGAGAAAAAAACACAAACAATAGCACAAGCAAATGTACCCTTAAAGCTATAAAATACTGCTGCAAAATAAAGAGACTGGCTCCTGAAATGCCAATTCATGGTATAGCAATCTCATTTTTAGGAAAACTGCAGTGATTACCTAAATATTTTAGATAAATATAGTATCTACCAATTACACAGAGAAATTTTTATTGGTGTAGAAATGCCTGTTACTGTTTTGATATTTCCTAATTGAAGGATTCTGTTGCCAATGAATACTCTTGTTTTAGCAGGGACATTTAATATCCCGGTATTGCTAGACAGAGGAAATATTATTCAGAGCTTCAGTACATAACCTGAGATGGAAACTTCCACATTTTAAGATAACTTTTATAATTTTTCTATACTACTTTATAGTAAAAATAGAAGACTACTTCCTTTGTCAAAAGTCTCTGGGTTTGATCCTAAACCCCTTTACTCAGGCATAACACATAGTAATGAGGAATTCTGCCAGAGTTCAGTTCTGCCTAGTAATTCAGAATTGGGCCCAATGTCAGCCAGCAGACAATACAGTAACTTTTTCTTTATTTAGAAATTTGAGACTTTAAAAAAAATTCTTTAGAATTAGATGAATTGAAATTGCAGTTTTCCTTTCAAGAATCTATGAAAGGCTTTCAGTTTATAGGCACCAAGAGATCCCATAGATGGGCCTTGAAATGAATCATTCTCTGTTGACTGGAGCACTGAGACAGGATGGGAAAGCTGGAATGTTTGCAGTGTGACTTCAAACATGCTTTGGATTCTTAAATGATTTCAAGGAAAGTATTTCTAGTAAAGTATCTTCTAATTAACGGGCTCTTTTTCTAGTATAGATTCCCTCCACTGAGATCAATCTACAGATCCCTCTTGGACAGTTCTGTTGAAGATTTCTTCTTGTGAACCCTGATGGTCAATTCCCTCATAATATGAGTTACCATTGTGAAGAAAAGTCCCCACTGCACGTCCTTGACGAGCATGTCCTACTGCATCACTGAAAACCTTGTTTATTTGTTCTTCAGATGGCATCCACCAATCAGGGTTGGAAGTACAATGCATCCTAATGAACTCTGTAGAAAACAGACAGTGATACGAAACAGCTTATTTTTGTAGCACACAGTGTTACTGCCCAACTAGCAAGAGTTCACTGCAAGTAATAAGTAGAGCATTAGAGTGACTATTTAAACAGGAATAAAATCTTATGGGAAATGTCATGATAATGCCAATTGAACCCATTTTATTTCTAGGCACACTTATTTCACTATAAGTAATGTGTGTGCAGCTACAGAGAAATTTCTCTTTGCTGAACCCTCCCTCCCCCCAATACATTAAGAGAATTTTTTATGATAGTGTGCAATGCATGTAAAGGTTGGTATGAAATCGGAAATGTATTTTATTTGAAGCCTGTAATCCATACACACTTTTAATGTATTTGTGCTTACATTCATGGGTCTTTATGATCTTCCTCTGCTGCCTACTTTAACATCTGCAGATTTCAGCCAGGGAATGCTGTTATCATGAATTGCAAGCTATCTGATATTTTAGAAAATAGGGACATACGATTTTTGGCATAGCTACTCCAGTAACATGCCTTCAAAAGTGGAACATATTTCTGTTTTACATTCTGCTTCCTATAAATCTGTGCAACCAATACTGTCCTTTGCTGTTTAATTATCCTTGCATGCAGCTTCATAAACTGGGATGTTGATCAAGATAATGGTTACTATGTGTAGAAACAGTGCTACAGTTTAGGCATGCTGGGCTTTTTTTAAAAAACTTAAAGATGGTTCTGGAGAACTCTCCAATTCATCAAGCACTCTCCTTAGCACTCACAGGTCCTCCATTGTGCTGGCAGTAAAGCTGGTTAGAAATGGCTCTCTGAAATCAAGTAGTTCTTACTTCCTGCCATTACCCCAGGGTTCAGTCCAACACTGGGCAATGACAAGGATCACTCCTTACACACATACATTACCTTGCTTTTAAATGGGTAGGGGCTAGAGAGGCTCATTTGGATCCCAAGCATTGCTGACTGTTGCATTGCCAGGCCAACTCAAGACATACTAATTTATAAACTGCTCTGGAGAGATCTAACAGGCACAATAGACCCCAGACATTTTGACTTCCTGTGCAAGATTCTAAATTATTTATGGAATTGCCATTTTTCCATAGAGCACTAATGGATACACACATCTATTTTACATGTCTAGTGCCTCAAAACAAATTATGTTCCAGAATTTGGTCTTGCCCATTGGCCTTTAAGTATACATGAGAACCTTTAAAGCCAGCAGATATGAAGGTGGCACCACCAATGCCTTATCTCCCTGGTCCTATCTCTGTTCAAAACCTGACTTAGCAATTAAGGAAGTGTATAGTGATGGTAGAGTTGGTATTACATTTCTGCTCATGTATAATTTACCAATTGAAATTTAAGAAATCTTATTAAAGCCTGATGCACTTCTTTTCAACTTTTAAGTCCTTAGCTTCCAGGGAACTTGACACCCTAAGTGCAGCGCGCTCTTGCACTGAAATGCATTGTCCCCACTTCCTTTAAGCTCTGATAATTCATTTTATGTTGCTTAACATCTGGTGAATCTTTTGTGTAGCAGAAAACACTGTGCCTTAGTCTGAGTTTATGCAAAGTAATGCTTTAAATAAGTTATGCAATTATGTAAGTATATCACAATTAAAAGTCTGCTCTGCCAGGCAATGTTAATTACTTCTCTAAATGGATAGAAGTTCAGTCTCAAATGTAACCATTTCTGCTTCTGGTGTTTCCCTTTTATTTTATTTTTTTCATTGCTTAGTAAGAACTTTATAGGTTTTGTGTTGTCAGTTGCTTCTGAATGATTTTTGCACATGTAGTGCTATGAAAGATGGGTTCTATTAAAAGAATGAAATAGATACTATATTTGTGGAGACACCAAGACTAATTCCAAGGGTTCTTCAAACCAAGCTAGTTAAAATGTTTTATGTGACCCATTATAAAGACTGACAACGAGCCTTAAAATCTCAGAAAATCAAAATAGGAATTGCCAGTTCAGCTTGTTCAGTGTGTTTGCAAGAAACCCTGTAGTGAACAATTATGAAATACCCCTTCACAAGAGGAAGTTTCCAGTCCTGTTTTGAAGGCTAATAAGCTCCTGGCTTAAATGGTATATTGAGGCATTCAGTTCCCTGGTTAATTATGAATTGTGAATGTTTCCCTATTCTTACTGTATAAGAGGATAAATAGGATTATTTGCTTTACCTTCTCTACACCATCTTATGATGAAGCCTCTTATTTGACCCCTCTCTAAATTAAACAATTCCAGTCTCCTCAATTTCCCCTTAAATGGAAGTTTTTCCATATGTCTAACTACTTTTGTCGTCTGTCTTAGAAACCTCTCTATTTATGCTGCAGTAAGCTGAAAGCTTATACTGAGCCAGAGCCAATGTGGTGAAATGAGATCACATATGGTGGACACTGAGCGAAAAGATGCAGTACCTCTGAGACATGTTACTTTTACTGGATCCAGAGGACGTCTTTCAGGACCTGTCTCTCCTGACTGCACTGACCTTTTCCTTTTCCCAAGGCCGCATGAGTACTTAAGCTCATCGGTTGTGAAAACAAATCTGATGAGATATCGAAGTAGCCGCCTTCCATCTTTCTTTGAAGAATTAACAGCCTCATCCCACTGTTTACTAGTGATGTAGACAGGATAGTTGTTCAGCAACTGTTTGCTTCCCTGGAAAAATTAAATATTTCTATTATTTATTTTACAAGGCAGATAAGTAAAGATAATGTTAGTTGCAAAGAAAAATGCTTTCAACTAGCTGAGATGCTGACAATGAACTTCCTACAGAAGTGAATAATTACTCATAATGAAAATGGGGACTTTTAAAATTCCATTTGCATTTTCTATAACAAGACCCAGTGAGGTCTGAGGAATGCTTTTTCAGTGTGTGGTTATTTATATCTTGAACTTTAACAGGTAAGCTAAAAACTGCAGAGATCCAATGATTGGGGATACATTTAAATATAACCTTTCCTTCTTAATCTATTCAAATGTGCAAAAATGTCTTTGAAGAGTGTGATCAAACGGGTCTCTTTAAGGCAGCTGGCAGTTCACTACTTCAGAAGTGACTTTTTACAGTCTATTTTTATAATAAATGTATTACTTTTTGTTGAACACACCTAAAACCTGACAGCAGTTGTGTTACTGTGAAAAAATATAAAGAAAATAAAGCCGAACTGTAAAAAACCTAAAAGCTTCATTATTATTAATGAATGCCACATTAATTCAAATTATAGCTTTATACGAATGCCACTATGTCAAATGGAAACATATCTTACTTTTAGCCTTCATAATTTATATGTACTTTAAAATTCCAATACTAAATAGATGCAGAGGGACTAATTATGTTAATTTCTGTAACCCATACAACATGTATAAGCCAACTTTGGTCAACTGCACCTAAACAAATTTACTTTAATTCTTGTTGCCTGTAAAATTCTACAGCATAGGACAAATTAATTAACCCAAGATCTCAGTTTTAATGGACTCGTTCAGAGGTAATTAAAGTATTTAAAAAACAGTTTCCTAGAGACTCGTTCACTTTTACAGCTGCATACATTTATTGCAACTTATAAATCTAGCACTGTTTCACCAAATTAGGCCTCCTTTGTAAAAGCACTATTACATTAAATACTTTCAATGGGAGTTCAATAAGAAAATGTGTTAAGTGAAATGCTACTCTTTTGAATTAGTGGCATCTGGGGCACTCTACTGTGTTACTTGTGGTCCCTCTCTCCTAATGTAACACTATTTATTCACTAACATGTAGTGCACAATGTGAATTTTTTAAAATACAGTATAAAATTCTTTCCTCTCGCCCCAGCATCACCCACATGTTTATAAAGCCTATTGGGAGATGACTTTGGGATTTGTGCATCAGACACCCATTACTTTTGATTTTTTATAAGCGTAGTAAATCTGTGAAATTCAGCAAAAGCTCAGTGGGGTCATATTATATGGCTAATCTGCAAAAATCAAAGGTTGGATTCAGTGTGCAAAGGTAATTGGAAACTAACCTTGGCACTTTATTCATCCTAATGGTACCTGTGATGGGGTAGACCAGGCCCAGAGACTCCCTGCTGGCAGTAGGGAGGAGGAATGGACTGAGCCCCTGTGCTGGTTCTGTATAACCAGATCACCCTTACTCTGAGGTGATCCTCTATGGGCCAGTTCCACCACTGAGTGACCACGGGAATATGTGACCCTCAGTTTTGATCAGTAACTTGCTCATAATCCTGTATGTATCAAGCTTGTTATCCTCTGTTTCTAGGCTATTGGCATTTAATTGTTAAACTATTAGATATATACAAATTCTGATTAAGCTGGGAGGAAAACAAACCAATACTGGGTGTTTGTACTAGCATAACATACAAACTCCAAGAATGACCTTTGACACCAAGTAGCACCAATTAGGACTATCATCTTGTCATCACTCTCAAGTAAAGAAAAATCTGGCATGGTTAGTATTTGGATGTGATCCTGCCACCTTTAGTATGGATTAAGCACTTTGCTGAATTGGGGACTCATTAGGCACACACAAGTTATCCTAAAAAGTTAGCAGGGAGTGGAAATCATTGTGCTGATGGAAGTGCAGTCTTTAACTGCAGTGTAAAAATCTCTGATTGCATGTGGTCATCTAAGAGCTCATGACACTTTGAGCAACTGAATTGAACTTAATTCCAGCTATACCTACCCATATCCCCCCACTGAAATTTCAGTGTTTTAGTGTATTTTTCTTCAATATCTGTGAAAGGGGGCTGTAATATTGAGGTGCTCTGTTAAACAATGGCTATATTCTAATTCAGACATAGGTACATCAATTCCTATGTATTTAAAACACTTGGGGCAAAAGGCTCTTGATTAGAGCTGTTGATTAACTGTAGTTAATTCAAGTGATTAAGTAAAAAAAATTAATTGTGAATAAAAAAAATTGTGATAAACACTAGGATCCCAACTGAAATATATTAAATATTGGATTTTTTCTACATTTTCAAATATATTGGCTTCAAGTACAGCACAGAATACAAACTGTACAGTGCTCACTTAATATTGTTTTTATTACAAATATTTGCATGGTAAAAAAACAAACAAAAGTGAGTATTTTTCTAGTCATCTCATACAATACCGTAATGCCATCGCTTTATCGTGAAAGTACAACTTAAATTGTAGATTTGTTACATAACTGTACTCTAAAACAAAACTATATAAAACTTTATAGCCTATAAATCCACTCAGTCTTACTTCTTGTTCAATCAATTGCTTAGATGAACAAATTTCTTTATATATATGGGAGATAATGTTCCTGCTTCTTAATTACAATGTCACCTGAACGTGAGAACAAGTATTTCATGGCACTTTTATAGTTGACATTCCAACGTGTTTACTGGCAGATATGCTAAGCATTTGTATGCCTTTTCATTCTTTGGCAACACTCCAGAAGACATGCTTCCTTGCCAAAAACATTAAAAATTAATGCATTAAAAATTAATGTAAGCTCTAAAGTTTTACAGTGTTTTATTACTGAATGATTTTTTACATAATTCTACATTTGTAAAATCAACTTCAATGATAAAGAGATTGAACTAGTGTACTTGTAATGGGGGAAATGACGAATATTTCTTTAGGTATTTTTACATTGCAAATATTTGTAAACAAAAATAAAGTGAGCACTGAACATGTTGTATTCTATATTGTAATAGAAATTAAGATATTTGAAAATGTAAATAATTGCCAAATATTTAAATAAATGGTATTGTATTATGAAGAACATTATTAATCATTATTTTTTTAATTACTGTTGATAAATGTAAGATGCATTTTCTGCATCTGACAGTAGTTAAGAACAACCAATCTAAAAAGAAATCCACTCTCAAGAAATATAACAAGTGTATACTGGAGGAATGACTCAAAGTACAAATGAATTCATGTTTATATCTGTACATGATTAAACTTTTAAACTTTTTGTAAGTTTTAATTCAATCAAAATCCTCTCGCATTATAACAAGCTGTCCACAATAGACAGTTACAAAACATTTAGTTTTTACAATGGCTTCAAAACTTCAGTTAAGCAAAAAAAGGAGAGAAGGAAAAGGAAAGCTTGGAATTTTTACTGTGAACGATTGCCGATAAATGCAGCTTTCAATAAAATGAAACCACTTGGCATAAAATATAGTGAGAAGCAAAGTGGGGGCACACACACTTGGGGGCAGATTCTCAGATGATGCAGACTGACTTCAGAGGAGCTATAGCAGTTTGGACCAGCTGAGCAGTGTGCACTTCTTGCAGTGTATCTTTCATGTATAGAGGAGAAAAAGTCTGGATGGCAGAAGTTCAGAATAACTTCCCTCTAAGTTGTGTGGGTGGTAGACAGTAGGGTGGAAGTATTTGAAAATATTTATAGGAAGAAAGGTGTCAACTTCAGTTCTGGACATTTTAAAAAGGCTTATTACCCCTCTCCAAGCATATTCTTTCTAGTTCTGAGTTGAAACATGTTGATAGGGCAATATCAGGAAAAACTGCTCTAGAGTGGATACATAAGACAAACTTATTCTTTGACTAAGTGGAGGTCTTAGTAGCCAAAGCTTTCAATGCAGTACTTTTCAGTAACAAAACACTTGCTTTGAACTATCCCCCATACCTCAAACTCAGAGACAAGCATTTTTTGATAATGTCCATCACTGTGTTTTGAATCCATTAGAAATGCTAGAGAGCAAAGTCTGTAATGTAGGATTGTTTGAGATCTAAAGGAAGTCTTATAACCACCTTGCAATTTCAAACATCTAAAATCTGACTATAATATCTGTCTCTGCCTGAGGAAAGATCAGAAAAACCAAACCATTACAAGTATAGTGTGTATGGGGAAGAGGAGTGAACATCACTGGATGGAACAATTTTGGATCTTCTCCCGGACTCTCTGTTCTGACAACATCAGACCATGCCTGTTGTTGGACCAGAGGGCACTGGTCAGCAGAGGCAGCAGCAGCCACCCTACCAACCTAGTGCTGTGGAACCCTGGCAGTCCTGGGGCTGTGGAGCCCCGCTGGAGCTTTGTGGTGGGAGAAGGGGAGCCCTCAGCTGATGGACCGTGGGAAAGCCTGGAGTCTGTCAATGGAGGAACAGAACTGACCTCCCTCTTTCAGGACTGGTCAGGTCCTGTGGGCCAGGGAGGTCCAGCCTGTAGTGGCACTACTCCATTATTCTTAGTATTATGTAAATCCAATCACTTGTGGCATATGGGAAATGACAGTTTAATGCTAGATTTTATCTATTTTACTAGTAAATATAATCTTCCCGTATCTACTGATTTATTGACCTATACATTTCTTTTTTAATTAAATTTCAAATGTAAGTATATAAGGCTTATGTTCATCATATACTACCTCTGCTGGATGGTCTGTTGGCTGTGGTACCATAAGTTGGTTGTGATGCTGAAGTACAGTCTTCAAATAATCTAAAACAGTCTGGCAGGGAACTGCATGAAACAAAGTGCAATTACTGTATATTAGACATCTAGCACAAAGTAAAACAGTAAGCTCAAGTCAAGCAAGATCTGTTATGAATGCCTATAAGATTTATTTACAATGGAAAATAACCCTCCTTTTGGCTTATGCAGTCATTTCATTCAATATATAGCAGTTGATATATTTTTTTTTGTGTTGACCTATCTGAGGATTATTTTGTTTTCTGCTTACTACATCTCAACGAGTTTTTCCATTTAAAGAATATAATGCTTATAAGTCTGAATTAGGTCAGCATCGATGACAGTGAAAGAGATCTCTGCACTCTGTAAATAGCCTAAAGCACATGCAGGACAAAACATTTCTTAGACTTATATCATACATTGAGTATTAACATGTAAACAGTCTGGAATGTTTCTGGAACTGCAGACTGATCATAGTGCACACATTTAAGAATATGTAAACATTGTATTATCTCTTCTCTTTTGTTCATTCCTTTCCTCCTCCATCAAAACATTCATCCATTTCAGTAGTGTTACCACCATCCTATTCTTTTTTCCTGAGGTGATGAGTTAATTAGATCTGATTCAATTATTGGTTTCTCTTAAGCAGATTCTGCCATATCCTTGATTAAGTCTGGAGCATTTTTTTTTAAATACAGTGCTTTATTCCTGAGTCCGAATCATCGTGGGAGAATTAAACTGATAGCATTATGCTTGACTTTCGTAATAATAAATAACATTTTTATGTATCAGTTTTGTAGGAGTTGTTCTTATATGTGGCAAAATACTTAGAGGTCTTGGTAGCTTTATCTAACAGTCCAGGACAAGATTTTTAAAAGTTGCTAGTGTTTTAGTACTCTATTTTTGGTTGTCCAAGCTGAGATACCTAGAAGAGACCTGATTTTTCAGAGTGCGTGCTCAGCATATTATGAAAATTAGATGCTTTCAAAGCATTGTAAGCCAGAAACCCCAGAACTGAAGCTCTCATGTCATTGTTCATTCCTGAAAATCTTGGCCCCAATTTATGATGTCCCTATGGGCTCTGACCTTCTGAAAAAAAGACACACTTACTTTGCGCTGGGTTTTAGACCTCAGCACACTTATTCAAGCTTCAGTTTCTTAGCATCCTCATATCATCTTATAAAGTCATATGAGATAAGTAGGTTTTTAAGTGAGCTGCTTTCAGCTCAGTTTCTCTGGTGATCTCCCTGCTCACTGGTAGCACACCAGGGTATTACCCCAGAAGAGAGTGTAGTGACTACAGATCAATATTGTAGAAGAAACTGAACAAGAAAAGGTGGATAACTTTATATATGAAGACATTTCTATTTGTCCATTCTTGCTAGTTACCAAGATGTTTGTAAGAAATTAGAGTAACTATGGACACCTAGCTGACATGGAAATAATTTTATGAAGTGTCTTCAACTTTGGTAATATGCTGAATGCTCCCACCATAGCTAGCCTCCAAAGGGCTGATGAGAATACTAATGTAACAAATGTTCCAAATGCCCTTCCCAGTCTGGCTATCAGACTGTAGCATATTGATAAGCTGAGAGAAAACTGTTACAAAAATTGTAGTTGATCTTTAAATGCGCTGTAAATATTCCACTCATCATCTCAGACCTGAACATAGAAGTCTGGTGGTAAGCTGAGAGAATTATGAGGCACTGGATATCTGGAAGAGAAAGTGGCAGAGAAAGTTTATTTTTGTGTATAGGAAGGTTAATTGCAGGGAAGAGAAAAGGATATATAGAGTGACTATTTTTAAAAAGGTAACTGGGATGCTTTAAAGGATAAGATTATGTTTCTGGGAATCTCTCTTCACATTGTTTGTCAATTCCCAACATGACCTATTCTACTTGACAAAGGAAAATGAGATTCAGATTCACTATCTGACTGGGATGAGACACTTAGGGTACGTCACACAGTAGTGCATACCTCAAAATAAGCTACACAATTTAAGCTATGCAAATTGTGTAGCTTATTTTGAAATAGCTTATTTCAAAATTTGTCACTGTCTACACATCACTTATTTCAAAATAAACCAATATTCTGCTGACTTTCTTAATCCTTGTACAACGAAGTTGACAGGAAGTTGGAGTAAGAAGCCTGTTATTTTGAATGTATTTCTAAATAACGGGCTTCTTGTGTAGACAGCACATAATGTTATTTTGGAATAACGTCCATTATTCCAAAATAACGCTGCTGTGTAGGCATACCCCTACGCTACAGAAATTGGAGATGTGTGTGTTAGGGATATTGTTTGGGTTTGATGTGCACTGTGGTATTTTATTTGATCTACTTGAGGCTTCCAAGTTCAATGTGGGGATCTTTTGGAACATATTTGTTGTCTGATGTTTATTTTAGGAGAGTAAAGAGGGGAAGAAGAGAGATGGTATGACGCATTTGCATTCTTCCCATTGAGTTCCCACACATGTTTAATGGCTGCTAAAGTAGCTGAAAGGATTCTGAATTGATGCCATAACTTTGGTAAGGAAAAAGGGAGGACTCATGTTCTTTAATCCCTATAGGAGGGCAAGACAAGAGAGAACCTTTTTAGACAATGGCAAAAATGGATTACATTTATCATCCCACTGGTCTTAGTATATATGTAAGGCTTACGGACAGCCAATAAACCTGTTTGGACTGTGGTGTTATCAGTAGGCTGATAACATGCAGCTCTAAATCTATTTAATCAAATTCAGATAATGATATGCTGGTGCTTTCCCATTACCTGCCAGAAATCTGAAGGAAAACTGGCTGAAGCTCATGTTTATAAATAAACAAACTCTTCATTTTTCATAAAGGTAGAAATGCTTTCAGTCCCAAATTGGATGTTAACATTATTAAAAGAACTGTATCTTTTGCTGCTATTGTGGGACAAACATCCTTTTATCTCTCCAATATCTGAACTGCCAAATGGGGTTCACAAAGTCAAACTTCCCTGATTAAACTTAAAAAAACAAATAATAGTCTAGTAGCACTTTAAACATTAACAAAACATGTAGATGATATAATGAGCTTTTGTGGGCACAGTCCACTTCTTCAGTTATGCTGGTTCAGAAAGTACATGTTAAGCTTTCAAAAGCACAAATAGGGCAGTGGAAACACCAATGCTCAAAGCTTTCATTTGGCATCCATAGTTCAATTTTAAGTTATCTGGGCATTCTTTTATTACTCAAAGAGTATGACTTTAAGAATGAACACTCTCTTTGCTAAAACAGTGAACGTAAAGAATCACTTAAATTAGACTAATTAGTTTCTGGGAGTTAAAGTCATAACCTAGAGCTCTGACCTCCCTTAAAAACAATCCACTATGAATAATAGCCAATGGAAGAGAAGCCCCCATAGAAGCAACAGTTGGTTGCCATGATTTAATATCTGCAGTAAACTTGTGGGCTGGGATGAATTTATGTCACCATCTTGATTTAATGAACAATGTCAATGTTTTGGAGAAAGTCATATAAAGGTGGCAGGAGAACCCGAAGGAAAAAGCTCTCAGGTAAATACCAAACTTTTTCCTGGCTATGGCCCAGAGCTAGTAAAAGAGCAGAAGGATTTCTGAAGAAACTAAATGTAAATTGAGAAAACTGGGTGTTAACATGTATTTTAGAATATTCAGCAAAATTCACAGAATGACTGAGAAGCAGACAAGCTTTGTGGAAACAGGACATGCATATGGTGATGTTGGAACATCACTGTTCATTGATCAAAGTAATAAGATTTTGCAGTTATTCTAAGGAACTAGCTGTATTAAAGTCTGCCTTTTGGCAAAGACTTGTTCAGTAGTGTAATACTCATTGCCAATTAAATGTTTTTGTTACTTTCTACTTCTCATTTTCCTCTGCCATTTTCACAAGATATATGGCACTATTGTAATTTTATGACTCAGATCTTATGATACTCTCTTTAAATACCACAAACACAATATCTACAATATCTTCATTGGGTCTTACTCCTAAAAGAGATGAAGAGACTTCTATATTCCATCTTTGGAAGAGAATGTATTTTGCAAGTGTCTGGTATCCTGTTTGCTGGACCTTGAATCATAGAATCATAGAATACTAGGACTGGAAGGGACCTCGAGAGGTCATCGAGTCCAGTCTCCTACCCTCATGGCAGGACCAAATACTGTCTAGACCATCCCTGGTAGACATTTATCCAACCTACTCTTAAATATCTCCAGAGACAGGGATTCCACAACCTCCCTGGGCAATTTATTCCAGTGTTTGACTACCCTGACAGTTAGGAACTTTTTCCTAATGTCCAACCTAAACCTCCCTTGCTGCAGTTTAAGCCCATTAGCTTCTGCTTCTATCCTCAGAGTCCAAGATGAACAAATGAGAGAGCCTTCATTTTAGGGAATGTCTGAATTGAGAATTGAATGTCAAAAAAACCAATGTCGAATGAACAATGTCTATAAAACCCCTACTTAGAAAGTACACAGTAGTACAGATTTTTGGTGATGTAAGCGGAGTTGCTTCTCAGCCTGATATAGTTGTACAGGTATCCTCAATAACTTGCATTGTATTATTTTTGTCAAACTTTTATTTCAGTAACAACTTGCACTCTCAGAATAATGTTCATCTTGGAGCCTAGTTTCAAAGAGGCATAGTGTAGGTAGGAAAGAACTGATGCAGTGAGGAGAAGCTGAAAGATGGCTGGAGTTGCATGTATCAGCTTATGAAGAAAAGTGATGGAGTGCAGTAAAGCTGGAGAAGAGGTGATGAGAGAAGTCAGAGGTTAAAGCAGTATTGGGGAAATAAGGCTGTATATCTGCCAGGAATTCATGGTTTGCATGTTTGTTTTAAAAACTACTGACAATTTGGTATTTTTGCAATTTGATGGATGAATGAATAAGAAAACAGTACACATTTCACTGAGAAAAGCACTTAGAAAGTTAACACAGAGCAGGAGAATCCACATGAGCAGAAGTGGGGCATAGATGATCAGACTAGTTGCCCTATATTGACAGTCAAAATCTCTACACTATCAGAGACACACAGGAAAACAACTGGCAAAGCATCCCCTCACTTGAAACCTCCATATCCTACTGTTACTTTCTAGGTGGCTCCTGTCACCTGAAACCCCCTTGCTCATGTTGTCATTCTTGTCCTTCCTTATTTTTTCTCCCTACTGACTGGTTTTCTCCTCCTCTCAACCTTTACATCTCAGGTTAGATGCTGTGGGAGAGGCTTTTCAGGGCAGGGACAGTCTCAGTAAGCCCCTTTACACATATTTATCGCTAATGAATGATAATAAACCTTGAGCTGCAAAAGATGACTAGGTAGAGAGGAGCAGTAACTACTATAAGTTTAACTACAAGATTAGGAGTTGCCCCCACAGAAACTAAATTTGAGGTACAGTTCTCCAAAGGGACTTCATTCTAGCAAGACTGATCCAGAATATTTTACAAATTTTGCTCTAATTTCCATGGTTTGCAATAAAAATTCTCCCACATCAACTTTCCATAAATTTACCACGCAATGTGAAGCATGGAAAAAGTAAGGATAATAAGGTCCAGAGCAGCAGAAGTGACTGTAGCATGTAAAAGAACAGGTGTGTATGGTGTAAAAATTTGTGTATTTGGGATAGAATGTTTTGGTACAATAAACTAGCACTATGAAGTCGCAAAGCAAAGATATGAGAGCAGCTATTGCATGCAAATTCAAAGGTTATTCTGGTACACTGTTCCTTGCAAAACACTCATTAATTTAATTCAAGTTTTGCTTTGTAAGATGACTTCACACTTTGAAGCTGAAAAGCTGATCAGATGAGGAGACATCAGATTAAAATGTCCAAAGCACCAACATAAACTCAGACAGTGGTTCAAAGGGAATATCAAGGCTTTAAAAAAAAAATCAATTGGTTTTTTTTTCATATTTTCTGTGGCTGACCAATCTACCCTGCTCACCATCTGGGTACTGCACGCATCATCTTATCTTTTTAGCCCCCACCTCTGTCAATTTCTTCTTCCACTCCCCCCACGAAGAAATAACTGAAGTACTTTCTGTGGCTGGGCAAAGGAGATGGCTATCCCTGTGTTACCTCCTGACAACTCTCTTCCCATTCATTGCCCGGTAACACTCTTTCACACAGGTATGTGCATGTATGCACACTGAGGCTGTGTCTAGACTACATGCCTCTGTCGTCAGAGGCATGTAGATTAGACATACAGGCAAAGTCAAATGAAGCCACGATTTAAATGATCACGGCTTCATTTAAATTTACATGGCTGCCGCGCTGAGCCGACAAACAGCTGATCAGCTGTTTGTCCGCTCAGCGCGCTAGTCTGGACGCTCCCCTGCCGACATCAAAGCCCTTTGTCGGCAGCCCCGGTAAACCTCGTGGGATGAGGTTTACCGGGGCTGCCGACAAAGGGCTTTGATGTCGACAGGGGAGCGTCCAGACTAGCGCGCTGAGCGGACAAACAGCTGATCAGCTGTTTGTCGGCTCAGCGCGGCAGCCATGTAAATTTAAATGAAGCCACGATCATTTAAATCGCGGCTTCATTTGACTTTGCCAAAACAACAAATCTACATGGCTCTGTCGACGGAGCCATGTAGTTTAGACGTACCCTGAATGATTTGCCTAAGCTCATGCAGCAAGATAGGAAGAGAACCCTGATGTCCTGACTCCCAGACCTCTTCTTTAATCACTTAGCAGTGCCATCTCCCTTTTGGTCATACTGATAATGGAAGCAGCATGTTGATTATTATTAAAGCAGTGAGGCATTCACAATTTGTGAAGCTCTATGTAAGAACTGAATCTGGAGCACTTAATATATATTGTGCCCCAGATCCAGGTTGTACATGAATTCCAAGGACAGAAGGGACCATTGTGATAATTTAGTCTGACCTCCTGCATAACATAATTTTCTCCCTGAAGGGAGAAAATCATTCTGATACAGTTGTAAAAGATAAGGAACAGACTGTTGAATTTGTGGAGAGTCACATTTCACTTTGAGGGCAGACCATATATTTCCCATTTAACCTCCTTTAAAATTTTTGTATTTATTGTATTGATCTTTCTTTGGAGCTAAAAGCAGCAGTCAAGTTCCATACATCAATGAAGGTGAAAAGTACTAAGTTAATAAACCACTCTTTCAGTAATCTGATAGGACATATTGTTTCCTAACAGCAGCTCTTCGCTTGTATTACTCCTAACAAGTGCCCATGGTACACAGACTACCTACAACAGATGAAATACCAAAGAAAAAGTTTGGAGCACTGCTGGGAGCAAAGGGCTTTTATGGTATGACACTGTCACAAAGAACTACTGAATCTTGTGATGAAGTTTCTTTGGTTCTCTCATAAAACCTGCAAAGTCTTGGTGAGCAGAAGTGTTTTGGATAATGAATCAAGAGTGGTCTGATCAGATACAGAGGAGAATATCTCAAGCTGTGAGTGTGCTAATTAGTCTGTGGATAATATCACACTGATTCTCTGACTAGATAGTTAACCCCCATGCTGGCAGGACCTCATTGGAGTGAGTCAGAATGTGGGACAACAGATAAGAGATCCTTTTCTAGTTGATTTTTAAAACAGATTTACTCCTTGGCAATTTGGAGAGCTTTGGGCAACAATGTGGACTCAAGTAGTCCTTGGCAGCAAAGCAACTGTGGCAGTACCTCGAGTCCATAGATTTCCCTGACTCCTATCATTTTGATTTTAGGCCTTTGTAAGATGTTATGCAGACAGTGCTGGTTTCATTGTTGATCTCCTGCTGATTATATGGTAATGATCTATCCATGCACATTTATTCTAGATTTTTTGTATTCTTTAATAGAGCATAGATAAGGTGTTTCTGATGTGCCTACTATCCCTGGTAGGGCTATAAAAGAACTGCACTTGAATGACCCTTACTTTTTAAAATAAAAAGGCCAAGCCAGATGATTCTGGCAACTTGGCCTGATATCAATATAGGACAAAATAATGGAAAATTAAAAGGGATTTAAT
Source organism: Pelodiscus sinensis (assembly GCF_052426305.1). Classification (NCBI taxonomy): domain Eukaryota; kingdom Metazoa; phylum Chordata; order Testudines; family Trionychidae; genus Pelodiscus; species Pelodiscus sinensis. The sequence goes on from NC_143055.1 coordinate 45,363,914, forward strand.
TAATTAAGAACTAAGGATAGGAATTATAATTAAAGCCAGTTAACATGGTTTTATGGAAAACAGGTCTTGTCAAAACAAACCTGATTTCAATCATTGATAAAATTACAAGTTTGGTTGTTAAAAGGTAACATTGTCAATGTAGTATACTTGAGCATTTGTAGAGAATTTGACTTAGTACCATACAATACTCCAGTTAAAAATAGGCTTTATAAAATATCAGTGCACAAAAGAAATGGATTAAGAACTGGTAAGTGAAAGATCTCAAAAAGTAGCTGTCAATGGTGAATATCATTGAAGAGCATTTTCTAGTGACTTCTGCAGGACTCAATACGAGACCTGACATTATTCAACATTTTCTTCAATGATTTGGAAGTACATATAAAACAATGGTTGATGTGAGCCACAAATGTTTTTGTGATTTGCCAAATATTTGTGTGAATGGGGCTGTCACACACTCATCTGGATCACAGAATAAATTGGTCCCATTCAAACAAAAATGTGCTTTAATACAGTCAAATTCAAAGTTATAGATCTAGGTACAAGGAATGCAGGTCACAACTGCAGAATGGGGGGCTACATCTTGGAAAGCAACGACTCTCTAGAACTTAGGGGTCATAGAAGATGAGCAACTCAACATGAGCTTCCAGTGTAATACTGTGGCAAAAAGGGTGAATGCAATTCTTGGCTATATAGACAAGAATGTAGGGAGCTTATTTTATCTATGTATACACCTGGTGTGACTGATACTGGAGTAGTACATCCAGTCCTGGTGTCCACATTTTATAAAGGATGTTGAAAAAGCGGAAGGATGCAGATGAGAACCACAGAAATACTTTGAGGGCTGAAGAAACTGCCTTTCAGTGAAAGATTTAAAGTATCCACCTGGTTATCTTATCAAAAAGAAGACTGAGTGATTATAGGATATAAATACCTTCAGGGGGAGAAAATACTGGGTACTAAAGGGCTCTTTAATGAAGAAGGGCATAGCAAGAGCTAATTTCTGGCTACTGAAGCCACACACATTCAAATAAATTAGGCACACATTTTTAACAGTGAAGGTGATTAAGCACTGGAACAAACTATCAAGGGAAGTGATAGATTCTGTCTCTTGACATCATCAGATCAGGACTAGATGCCTTCCTGTAAGATATGCTTTATCAAAACCAAGAAATGATTAGGCTCAACATAGGGGTAGCTGGATGAAATGTAATAGCCTCTGTAATATACAGGTCAAACTAGATGAACTGATGGTCTTCTTGTCTTATGCTCTATGAATCTATGATCTGAGAGGTGGCATTGTGAGCTCTGCAGTGAGGATTCTTTCATTTTGGTTACCCCAGGGTTAAATTTTGTCACCCCTCCTGTCCCGAAATGCATACAAAGCTGTTAGTGTGAGTTGCAGTGCCTTTGGAATGTACTACATTTTTGTTTCATTCAACCTGGACAGTGTGGCTGATCAGATTTGCTAGTAACTAGTTGTAATGCTAAACCAGTGAGGATTAAGCAACCAGTAGGCTGAGTGACCTCTAAAGCAAACCTGAAATGATAAATGGCCATTCCTTGAAGATAGTTATCAGTCATGTTAAGTAAACTTTAATATGTATGCATGTATTGATAAGAGAATCAAAGGGTAGACACTAAGTATATTTTGTCTGTGATTACGTATATATAATTCGAAGTTTAACAGTGTGATCTAATTAGCTTATGCATGCAAAAATTCTGTTCCTGTCTCTCAATACTTCATTACTGTATTATGTTGATTCAGAGATCAAATGCGGATATTATCATTTAGGCAAAACTTGCGATGTTATAATATTATTGTCCTCATTTCTCTTTGTACCTTATAATTCTACACAGTAAACCTCTAGTGAACCGTCTGAATGGTTAATTGCCTTATGCTAAAGAATACAAATAGTTACCAGTGTATGCTCAGGAAAGAGATTAGCTTCAAAGCAACAATATGTATTATCTAAAGGAAGCTCTACTACAACCATCACTTTGTGAAGAGGCCTATATGCTCACCTTCAAGTATAAAAGACACTTTGGGCCTAATCTTCCCCTCCTCCCCCCAAATTCTCAGATCTGCTTAAATGTTGATAGGGGAAGTCTACATTTCAAAATGAAGGTCTCCAGGTTAGTCTGGATCCATCCTGGAATTATTATGGAAGAATTTGAACATGTTCTACACATGGACTGCCTATTGAAATATAACCTTTTAAACTGACTCTCAAAGGACTTTTTACAAATCAGCAACCTCACCATCTCTGCTATGAAACTGACCCAAGAACTTTACTCATACTGGTATGTATATTGCCTTTTTAACTCCCTTCTCTTTTTGTATTAATAAATCTTAGATTAGGTTAATAAGGATTGGCTGTAAACATGTATTTGGGTGAGATCTAAAATATTCATTGACGTGGCAGGCAATGTGTCTGGTCCTTTACGATTAGCACAATTTTAAGAATGGTGAATACAGTTTTTAGTAATCTCTCATTATATTAGACAAGGCTGTCTTGATAGAAGCCAAAGGTTGGACTGCTTAAAGGGGACAATATTTGACATTTTGGTAACCAGTGTGGTATTATAGAAAATATTTTATTACTGGCTTGGTGAATCTAATTACAGAATAGCCCACCAGTTTTTGTAATTGTTTGCCCTATTCCTTGCAGTTTGCATTGAGTACGCATTCTCAGTATAGCCTTTCTAGGTCAAATGGTCAAACTAGCTGAGAGCTCACTGATGGAGGATCAGGACAGATAAGAAAGACACAATGCTGGCAACTGAACGAAGAACTAGAGAAACAGTGAAAGCTATGTAAGCTGCTTTGATCACGTTTGTTCAGATTTGTAACTTGGGGTCTTCCAAATCATCATCTGGATGGTCAAACAACAGCTGTGGCCAAGTTTTTTTCCATTTGTAGTTAGCTAGCAAGTTGTGATTTTTTTTCCCTTCTCATATGCAGCCATCCATGCCTTTCTCATGTATATGGTGGATTACTGTTACATACTGCTCTAGATGGGAATACACCTGAAGAACTTTCAAAACCTTCAGCAAACACAGAACATTGCATTCCACTAGTTTGTGTGTGTCCAAAAAAGTGCATGTTGCATGTGTGCTTTAGTCTTCACTAGCTTCCAGTTTGTTTCTGGTATTACTCAAGGTGTTTTTATCTTTATTTAAGGTCTAAAGGATTTGGATTCAAGATACTTTAGAAACATCCTTTGTTCTTATGAAATACCACAACTCAAACACCTCAGCTGATCTCAAGTGCCAATAGCCTCCAGGTTTAAAAAAGAGTGGAGAGTGTTTTCAGTGAAGAATTTTCTATTGTGGAACATACATTGGCCTCCTTCTCCTTGTTGTATTCTGATAAAGTTCAACTTTCAGGACATATTACAGAGAGACTCTTTTTTTCCAAGCTCTTCCTGGAGATGGGTGTGAAGAGTGGGAGGAATGTTTTAGTTTTGATGGTTTGGGTATGTTTTAAGAGGATAAAGTTCAATTTAAATTTTCCATCCACTTTGTTAAAAATATTGGCACATGTGAACTTTGAATAGATGCTTTTTAAAAAAAGAGGAAATAAATAGGTTTGCATATTATAACTGCCATTTAAATAACAGCAGAGGCAAGCAATATGAAAGCATGTATTTTAAAGTACCATGACAACCTACTTGAAATGACTTAGATGCCCCCAAACTAAGCAAATTCTGAATTATAATTGCATTTTATCCTGAATGCATGTGTGACTATATTGCAGTTCATATGGAAATTTATCAACAAATAATGCAGTATATAGTGTACAATACCAAATTAAGCGTAATAGTTGACATAACCGTAGGAGTTAGGGTTGGAGCCTTAACACTGGGTTCCTCTGTTTTGACAAGTGATAATTAAACTCCTAACATACCATTTAAAAGCTTATTTTAATATTATAATCTTTGCTACAGTATATTACATAAAGTAAATTTGATATTAATAAATAAAATATTACATGGCCTGGGAATATTTACCTGGAATGCTTTCCAGTTTTCTCCGGAGTTCCTCATTTTCTTGTTGTAGTGAAATTACCTCCTGCTCTAGCTCTTGACATCGGGGACAGTATCCCTCCTCTTCCTCTTCCTCCTCGGGAAGTGTAGATGATGATGGATGACCATGGGACTCAGAGGTTGCTGGGGATGTCCATCCACCTAAAGTGTGCACTGGAGAGGTTGACAGTGGATCCACATCTGCCAAATGGCCAAAATCATTTACTGATGAAGTGTTCTGAGATGCAAAGCTCCCAGAAAGCAAATAGTTTTGAAGGGAATCAGTAAAAACCCTCAGAAAGGCTGAGGTTTGCTGTTTCTTTTGCATATACTGCATCTCTATATCTAAATTGTCTGATGACTGACTATGGACCATTTTCCCCAGCTGACACTGCTCTTGTCTTTCATTATAACTTGTATTTTCCTGCTTTACACAGGAAATCATGGACTGAGAGTGATTGTTGTCCAGTAGTTTTCCACCACAATTTAAAAGACTAAGAACCCGGCTGCATTGTTGGGCAAAGGCATCCAGAATCATACGACTCTCTGAAACAGAAAAAAAAGAAAAGAAAAAAAAGAGAAGATGAATCACAACAAACTAAAGCAGAAAGGATATGTCAGATGGTACTAGCTAGTCTAACCCCTTCTCCCCCCCCCCCACACACACAACTAGTCTAATGATTTAGAGCATCTTACAATGTTTTTCTGAACATATTAAAATTACATTTTCTGCTCTAATACTTAGGTAATATTGAGATTAAACCCATCATTACTTTGCTTCTATTTTGGGAGTACCTCTATGACCTTGCTATTTAATCAGGACTGCACTAGGATGATAATCCCTATGAACTAAGCAGTGAATAAGACCTGAAAATGGGGAAGAAAACACAAATTTGATATAATTTGTTACAAATATATAGTCAGATAAATGCTTGTCATGTAGCTAAACAGAAACTGTTAAATACAGTTACTTGTTTTCAAGATTTCATGTTATGTTTTTATTTTTGTTCCCTATGCTCCCTTCTTCCCACCAAACCTTCTAAGCATGAGTTTTTCCTTGCTGTGCTTGGTCTTCTCTTAGACATTGCATCTCCTTCGTCCATGCTGGACTCTGAATATTCAGATACCACTGACTCAAGTGTAAGCACATGAATCACGCCTGAATTTAGAGGAAGATATGTTAGCTTCCCTTAAGTTCTGCTCTCTCTCTGTATGTATATGTGGATGGGGCCCAACACCACACAGATGGCATGAAGAAAACAGCAGACAGCCCCCTCCACACACTCATGCGTTCAAAAAATGGTGCTTCTCTTGGCTACATAAGACTGTGTCTATTGGTGGAAAAATCTACTTGCTCCTAGTGAGATTAAAACAACTCTCCCCGAAGAGCATTTGAATCAACATGAGTTAAGTTGCTCTCCACCATTCTTGCCCCTTTACACCAAGTGAAAGGGCCAAACCAGCATAAAGGTCTCTAAAATTCCTGGATCCAGCTCGGGGAGAAATCTCTCAGCAGAGGAATTGAGAATGACAGTCACATGCTGTCTTCTGAGACCCACAAACTCCTGTATAGGCCAGAGGCAGGGTTAGACTAAAACATATAGTAACTTTTTCCTACCACCCTTTCTTTGTTTAAAAATGCAGGAAAACCTCCAATCCCCAGTAGTTAATAAAACTAACACTTAGTAGTTGCCCTCTTTTCAAATAATAGAAGGTGCCACGCATTCAGCCTCGTATAGGGTTGGCAGATGGTTTAACCAAAAATACGGACCCCCCAAAAAAAGAACACTGGGGAAAAAATTCTGTTGGGGGGAGGGAGAGGAGTCAAAAGTTGTTGAGGAAAAAAAAGGACCCCGAGAGTTAAGCCAAAAAAAACAAAAAACAAAACAAAACAAAACAAAACAAAACAAAAAAAAACCCAGCATAAAACAGCATGGCCCCTTTAAGAAAAGTCTTTAGGCTTTTTGCTGGTGGCCATCTTGTTTTCTTGATCAGAGCCAGAAGGCAACTTTCCTGCAGAACCAGCTAAGTGTGTGTGGGGGGGAAGGTTAGAGGGGCTGTGGGCTGGGCCTGGTTGCTGAGTGTGTATAGGGTTGCCAGGTGTCCGGTATTTTCACCTCCTGGCAGGGGAAAAAGTCTGAAAATATCAGACATTTTAGGTGTCTGGTATTTTCTGAATTTTTTTTTTTTACCAGACAGGAGGCAAAAATACTGGATTGTCTGGGTCAATACCGGACACCTGGCAACCCTTGTCTCGTACCCAGTAGCAAAATACATTGAAGTATATAGGTATTGTATGTAATCACATTCCATTTTATTTACTCTCTCTACTAAACTCTCACTTATGTAAGTACTGCTATCTTTAACCTTTAGAATGATGAACTAGAAACAATATGGTATAGCCTACCAGCTACAATGTAAACATAAATACTTAGAGCAAATCCAGAGATGGAAACAGTGATACTGGAGCTTTCTAAATGGAACATTCTGATTGACATACAAATCAAAATATTTAAGCACTAACAGTCTCAAGATGTGGTATCTTTCCCTCATTTCTTCGCCTTCTACACTTCCGTTAGTTTAAAAAAAATCAAAGGATAATATTGATTGGAATTTTGCAGTCCTAATACACAGCAGTTTTAATCCCATAATCCAATTCCAGACCTGAAGTTGCATTTACTGTTTGCATTTTAATCACCGTGATCCCAATTGGCAAAGCAGTTACTCATTCTTTATATATCCTTGTTGCAAAAGGACAAAAAATGAATGAAACAACTGAAATGGGATTAAGCACTGTACAAATACTTTTCTTATGATAGGAAATATATATATTTGATATTTTACATTTAAATATTGGAGAATACTGTATTGAACATTAAATCAGTAAAGATCAAATCTATAGGATACTAAAAACTAAATATTTACCATACTCAATATGACAATCACTCAAAATGTAAAGGAAATAAGAATATAGGCTTCATCTTGTATTTAGTATCAGATCTAATACAAACCTCAGTAACAGCAAATATGGAAAATATTTAAATTTTTCATCCATTTTAATGATAAACATCAAAGTTAACAAAAAAGAATTAAAATACTATAATGAAAAGTATTGTTATTACTTATGATGGAAAAACAAACAGAAGTCTGCCCATTTAGCACATACTACAGAAAAACCACCGACTCATATAGTTACCTACATGCCTCCAGCTTCCATCCAGAACACACCATTCGATCCATCATCTATAGCCAAGCCCTTTGATACAACCGCATCTGCTCTAATCCCACTGACAGAGACCAGAAACTTCAGGATCTCTACCAAGCATTTATAAACCTCAACTACCCACCCGAAGAAATAAAAAAACAAATTGAAAGAGCCAGACCAATACCCAGAAACCATCTACTTCAAGACAGACCCAAGAAAACCAACAATAGAACACCACTTGTCATCACCTATAGCCTCCAACTTAAAACTGTCCAACACATTATCAATAAATTACAACCTATACTGGAACAGAATACTAAACTCCGAGAGGCTCTGGGAGACAGACATATAGTCTCCTATAGACAACCACCTAACCTCAAGATGATTCTTACCAACAACCACAGGACAAACCACACTAATACCAACACCCCGGTACTTTCCCTTGCAACAAACCCCGTTGCCAGCTTTGTCCACATATTCACCCTATTGATACCATTATTGGACCTAACCAATTGAGTTATAAGATCAAGAACACATATTCCTGCTCATCCAGAAATATAATTTGTTATCATGTACTGAAAGTTTCCATCTGCTATGTACATTGGACAAAGGTCTCAGACACTTCGCCAAAGAATCAATGCCCACAAAACAGATATTAGACAGGATCACAAAGAAAAAACAGTTTCTTGCCATTTCAACCAGAAAGGGCATTGTCTCAACAACTTGATGACCTGCATCCTGCTTCAAAGACCTTTTTACACCAGACTTTCATGCTTAAATTCGACACTTTACATCTCGGTCTAAACAAAGACATTAATTATCTTATCCGTTACAAAGATAGCTTCCCCAATTATAACCTCTAATAATATTAGCTCACAGACATTTACCTCCTCCTCCCCTCATCCCCCTTCTGTTCTGAAATTTGATTTGTCCTTTTTATATGTGTTCATTTTTTTGATTGTATCCTTTGGTATATATGGTTGTGCCAATTTTCTTCCACATATTGATCTGAGGAAGTGGGTCTGGCCCACGAAAGCTCATCATCTAATAAACCATCCTGTTAGTCTTTAAAGTGATACATAGTCCTGTTTTTCAATCAGTATTGTAGCTTTTGCAGACTGCAGTTAGAAATAAAAGCACTGCGCAAAGTTTATCATCACTTAGGGTGAAAAGTTTTGTTTTTATATGAATATTGAAGTGATACATTATTCTTAATTGATTTTAATGTTATATATTACCCAAGAAAAGTGTTCTGTTGAAATGACTGCATTGAATTAAAATTGGATAATTAGTTTATAAAGATGGTGTTCAAGTGTTATTTTAGCTCCACCATAAGATTCACTAATCATGTAATTCTATTAGGCCAAATCCCCCAGTCTTTACTTTGAAAAAGTTACCTTCAACTACAGTCAGAGTTTGCCTGAGTATGGACTGAGCTATTGATCGTCAGAGCTCATCTTCTATGATGCCGTTTGTCATGATTATGAGGGTTAGCCAGCAGCCTGGGGATTAAGGGTTAACTACACCTAGCCAGGTGGAGTGACCAGTAGGAATGTAGGTGGGACTTTCAAACTGAGACAAAGGAATTTGTTTTTTTCCTTTCTTTTTCCCCAAATAAACTTTCACTCTGGCCAGCCACTCCAGACTGCTCCAAAGGGTCACTTTCCCGAAATAGGGCAAGGAGAACCCAAAAATCTGCCCAAAAATCTGACTCCAGCCTCTCCTCTGAGGCTCCAGGCAGATATTTAGAGGCCTCACTCACAGACACACAACTATCTCCCTCAGGTAAACACTCAGAGAAACTTTTATCTTGCTCCCAGGACAGACTAGTCATGGACAATTTCCCAGAGCTACCCTCACCCCATTCACAAACCTCATACATGTCCTGAGACTGGATTAAGGTATCAGCCTGATTATACATATTAGCCATGCTATAATCACGCCACTTCCCCCCATGATTGTACACTGAACTCCTGGGAGGATACAGTCTCTGTGGTTCTTCCATTCATCTGGTCTCTGCCTTTATTTCTGCTAGTCTGGCCTGGTGTTCTTGTTCCTTGAGCTCCTTCTCAGCTTCTGTTGCTGCTAGGTTGGCCTGGTGTTCTTGCTCCTCACGCTCAGTTTGTGCTCGCCTCTCCTCTATCCGTAGGATAAGCTCAACCTCTTTCTGAGTTAGAGGTCTACCAACTGCCTTACAGGCAGCTTCCCATAGAGAAGGCAGAGGTGAGGGAGGAGCAGCACTGCTGTACATTGCTCCTGCCCTCTCCTTGGGGTATGAATCTGTCCTAGAGCTGGACATTCTGCCTTAACTACCCTAGTTAACTATCCAGTTGTCCCGAAATCTATAAAAAAACAAAATTATTTGGGATGGTCTGTGTCTGGCTTAAGCTTCTGTCTGCCTCTCTCCGAGGCCCCACAGAAACAAAAGAAAGAAAAAAAAAAAAAGGAAAAACTGCAAAGCTTGTAACTCAAAGAAAAACCTGTGTCCTTTTAAAAATCCTGGGTTCTCAAAATAATCCCACCACTATGCCACCATGTCATGGCTCCTTCCCCACTCTGGCATGATAAATGCAGAAGTGGGGGCCAGCAAGTGTACCCCAAAGCCTTATCTACCAGGCTTTGGTATAAAACTTCCCCCAAAATCTTAAAAACCTAGATTTTGGGAATAAAACTTCTGCTGCCACCACCCAAATATTAATAACGAGAGTAGGGGAAAGATCATTTGGGAAATCTCACCCCTATTATAAAAATCAGGCACACAGTTAACCGATGCCAGGTTAATAAAAAGAAAAGAGAAAACTTTTATTATTACAACAATATTCCTGTTGCAAGCATAAGGATCAGATGGAAACGTAACAAAATATACTCATGGAGGAATTACTCCATAGGCTAGAACTTAGTTAAAAAGAAAAGCCAAACATCTCTTAAGCAGTGCCAAATATCAGATCCCATACCCAACCCTTAAAACAATAAAGCCTAACGAAACTACCTAACCTTTACCCTACTTACAGAAAATGAAGAATGGTGTCTTGGGGAGAGAGAGAGACATGCTTGTCCCTCTCTGTAACTGCAGAGAACTCTCTGAGAGACACAAAAAAAGAAAGGAAAAAACCCAAATTCCTTTGTCTCAGTTTGAAAGTCCCACTTACATTCCTACTGGTCACTCCACCTGGCTAGGTGTAGTTAACCCTTAATCCCCAGGCTGCTGGCTAACCCTCATAATCATGACACTGTTGATAAGCAACTAAGGCAATCCTGATTACAGATGTCACAGCAAAAATCTGCCATCTGTAGGTGTAGTACACTCTTTTCAGGTCCTATGCTTTTCTTGTAATGTCCTCATTACAATGTTTCATTGACTTTCAAAATGTTTGAAAGTCTGTACAATAGTTTGCCATCAAAACAGTCTGTCCTGAGCTATGATTTCCAGGTCACTGGGAGATAAGATTCATGACTTCACATTGGCTTTTAGGATATCTTTATAATGTTTATATGGACAATCAATAGAGCATTTTCAGTGAACAAGCTAACCATAGAAGACCATCTTTGGTATCTGTGTATCAGCCATCCTCATGACATAACCAATCCAGTAATACTGTTCATAAGCATTGCTTCCACACCCATGACACCACACACCTTAAGGACCTCTGTGTTAGGAATTTTGTCCCCACAAGTCACCTTGGCAATTTTCCCAAGGCAGCACATATAGTTTCAAAACATGATGATGATATAAAGTCCATGACTCCGAGCCATATGGTTGGATATTCAGGACAACTGTGTGATAAAATTCATACGGAGGTAACAGTTTAACACCATGATCATTACATAAGTGCTTGGTCAATCTTCTGAAGGTAGCACTGGCCTTGGCTAGTCTAGCAAATATATCGTAATCAGTGTTTATGCTGGAGGGGAGTATGCTTCCAAGGTAGTAAAACTTATTGACAGCCTTAAGGAGGTATATCAGCAGCAGTTATCACTGGAGTGCTGGGATCTTTCCACACAGACTGAGACATAACCTCTGTCTTCTTGAGGCTCTCAGTGAGTCCAAAACAGTGAGCAGAAATAGTAAAATGATCAAAAAGCTTCTGTGTGTCCTCGACTGAGTGAACCAACAATGCACAGTCATCAGCAAACAGGATGTCATAAAAGTTGTAGTGAACATTTTGGTGTGAGCTTGAAGTCTTCAGAAGTTGAAAATGCTACCATCAGTTTGGAACTGAATAGGTATGCCCAAACTGCAATCCTTAAAAACAAACAACAGCAAAATAGAAAAGTAGATACTGAATAGGAGAGGAGTAAGGACACATCCTTGTTTTGTACCATTTGATACTTCAAAAGGTGCTGATGTCACCCAACATACAACCCAACATTCCATCATGAAAAGACCAAACTATACTGATAAATTTTTCAGGACAGCCAATTCTCCCAAGTACCTTCCAAAGCCTGTTTCTGATAACCATGTCAAACACCTTGTTCCAGTCAATGAAAATCATGTAGATATCCTGATGTTGTTCTCTACATTTTTCTTCGATCTGCCTGGCTGTGAACATCATGTTGGCAGTGTCTCAGCCGGCATGCAATCCACACTGTCTTTTAGGAATGATGCCATGTGACATGTAATGACAGCCTGTGGTAGAGGATGAGGGCCTGATTTCACCAGCTATAGATAGGAGTGTAATGGCCTGGTGGTCATCATAGCATGCACAGTCACCTTTTCTCCTGTATATGTGTACAATAAGGACATCTCTGAAGTCCTGGGGGACTTTCTCTTTCTCCCAAATGGTGATAGATAAATAGGTGAGACGGTGCATTAGCTGGTCACCAGCAGCTTTAAAAACCTCTGATGGGATCACATCACTGCCAGGTGCCTTTCCAGATTTCATCTTATTGACATCTTTTTGTATCTCATCAAGAATTGGCAGTATAACCAGCTGTGAATCATTACCTTACTGAGGAATCTCCTCAAGAATGCTGCTGTCAAAGTTGATGTCTGATTTAATACATTGTGAAAATGTTCAACCCAGAGGTGAAAGATTTTAGCATTATCTGTAATCAGAGTGCTGCCATCAGCAGAGCACACTGGCAAAAAGCCAGAAACACCCAGTCCATAGACTGCCTTCAGCCCATCATAGCATGCTTTAAAATTATGTCCATCAGCTGCACCTTGAAGTTTGACTGCTTTACATTTCCACCAGTCCTCTTTCATTTGACACAATTTGACTTAGGCAGAAAGTATATCTCAAATGTTTACTGATTTACTGGAGACTTTCTCTTTATCGTTGATTCAGGCCAGGTGCGTCACGTGCATCTTATCAAGAAGAGCCTGGGCATTTTTGTCCTTGTCATTTAACTAGTCCTTTTGTTTGCATTTTCGGAAACCTAGTATTTTGACAGCAGTTTTACAGTGGTTTCCTTGATGTTAATCTAGTCCTCCTCAACAGTGGATGGCTGCTCTGGACCTTTATTGTTGATAAATATGGAAGCATCAAGACTAAGTTGAAACAATGCTATTGTCTCGGACATTTCAAGTTTACCTACAACCAACTTTTTCCAGCATACAGCAGAATGGCAGATAAAGGCTCAAGGAGACAACACTACATATTGTGTAATGGTCAGACCAGGAGCCCATGTCATTCATTGCATGAGTCAACTTAACATCAGAAAGATCTGTTTTGTAATGAAATAGTCAATCATTTGCCAGTGCTTAGACTGAGGGTACATCCAAGTTGCTTTATATTTGTTTGCCTATTGGAAGAATACGCTTGCAATAGCAAGCTCATGCTGCACACAATTTTGAAGAAGGGTACCATTTGAGTTCTTGCTTCCCATGCCATGTGGTGCAGTCCTGACCTACCCTAGGATTAAAATCACATAATGTGTATAGCTTGGATATTTAACTTTCCTGAGTAAGAATTTGTGAGATCAGGCACATAAAATACTTATAGATCATCATCAGACCAATAAAAGAATGACTGTTCCAAGCTGAACTGTTTAATCTATGCATACAGACCAACAGTGGATAATACCATTTTAGGACAGCTACATTTCCCATGTGTGTATCTCATCTCTACATCTTGTTTTTAGTGGACCCAAGCTATGTGGTTTCTCAACTTGCCCAGTGCATGACCAGTATAAGGGCTTCAGTAAGAATGAGGTGTCTGAAAAATCAACAAGACCAGATAGTAGTTATGCTTAGGTGTCGGAGGAACTAAGATTGATGAGAATTCTTGATGAAAATGGTGGGTGTAATATCTGCTAACTCTACACCAGAAGTTCCCAAACTTAATTGGTTCACATCTGATCTTAAATATTCTTGTGAAGTGTTTACTACTGGGCTGCGTCTAGACTGGCAAGTTTTTCCACAAAAGCAGCTGCTTTTGTGGAAAAACTTGCCAGCTGTCTACACTGGTCAGTGTTCTTGTGGAAATGCTATGCTGCTTCCGTTCGGGCAAAAGCCCTCTTGTGCAAATGCTTTTGCGCAAGAGGGCCAGTGTAGACAACGCGTTATTGTTTTGCGGAAAAAAGCCTCAATCGTGAAAATGGCGATCAGGGCTTTCTTGCACAAAACCGCGTCTAGATTGGCACGGATGCTTTTCCGCAAACAGTGCTTTTGTGGAAAAGCGTCCGTGCCAATCTTGACGCTCTTTTCCGCAAATGCTTTTAACGGAAAAACTTTTCCGTTAAAAGCCTTTGCAGAAAATCATGCCAGTCTAGACGTAGCCCTGGTGGAAACATACCACAATTTAGGAAACTATAGGGCTTTTTTTCAGTGTAGAGTACGGATATTCTTAGGATCAAAATATTGGATTGGGACTCAGATGCAATTTTAGCTCTGACACAGACCTCCTATGGGACCTGAGAAAAGTTGCTTAGGATAAGATTTTCAAACCCACTTGGAATTTGGATGTCCAATTCTCATTAGGTTCCCATTAGTTTCTAATGGTTTGGGGGCTTAATCCCATATTGATTTTGAAATTCCTAGACTCATAGACTTTAAGGTCAGAAGGGACCATTATGATCATCTAGTCTGACCCCCTGCACAGTGCAGGCCACAGAATCTCACCCACCCCTCCCAGAATAATCCTCTCACCTATATCTCAGCTATTGAAGCCTTCAAATACTTTGAAGACCCCAAGATGCAGAGAATCCTCTAGCTGTGATCTGTACCCCATGCTACAGAGGAAGGCGAAAAACCTCCAGGGCCTCTGCCAATCTACTCTGGAGGAAAATTCCTTCCCGACCCCAAATATGGCGATCAGCTAAACCCTGAGCATGTGGGCAAGACTCATCAGCCAGACACCCAAAAAGTTCTCTAGTAATTCCTATCATCCCTCCATTGACCTATTTCTCACTGATAATGAATGGTCAATTAGTTACCAAGATCATGTTATCTCTTCAAACCATCCCCTTCCTAGTCTTAGTGTCTCTGTCCTTCAGTTCTTTTCATAAACAAAATGGGGATAATGCTAAATATTTTTGTCTTTGTTGAGTACTTAGATTGTGAGATTCCTGGGACAGGGATGGTCACTTGCAATGTAAGGACCTAATGGAGTTTGAGGTTTCTAGTAAATACTAAACTATTCTTAGATTCTCAGGTAAGAGCAATGTTACTTTTTCTACCAATATCTCTAGGAGTTAACTGTCTTCTCAGATAGGGACCTTGCCACAGAGCTTTTGTTACCTTTCAGCTGGATTTGAGCAAAATGACCTACAAAGCATCTTTAAAAAATACAGCTAGTAAAAAGTGCAGTAATCTGCTTGCATAATAGTGATGCATAGCTGCATCATCCTGGCTTTTGACTAGCCAGGATGTTCTAGAATCCTAAATTTTGAACACTAGGTTACTGGCAGTACAGTATTTAATGACAACCCTTGACTCTGCAATTCACTTCCTCAATTGGTCCAACAAAATCCTTGTAGTCAATTTCAGGTCGCACTCCAAGGTCTTCCTATTCACTCAGGTCTTTCCGGACTAAGTGGGATTATTATTATATGGTTCTTGTTAGAGTAAGTGTGCCCAAGTATTATTAATATACAGTTTCCCAGCTCAGAAAAAAATAATATGAATGAATTATAACACAAGAGTAATATTTTAAATGGGGAAACAGAGGTATTGCCAGTTTTTTGTGTTTGTTAATGCGTGCATCTTAATCCTGCTCTGAATTTGATTCCCAGCTCCCATAGACATACCTGCAGAAGTTCTGCTCCAACTAGTAAGCTAAAAATAACTGTGTAGACATGGTAGCTTGGGTGGTGTCTTATGCCCAAGTATGTACCTACTTGAATCAGCTAGGTACAAACTTAGACGGCCTGCCTGAGCTGCAGTTTGTGTTACCCTGACTACATGGATCTATTTAGTACACTAACTCAAGTGGAGATAGCATGTATGTATTTACTTGAACTAGGACCCTCATCTCTCGGCTCAAATGAAGACATACCACTTATATGAGGAACTAGTCAGTAATTGAGAGAATGAGTGTTTTTAGTATAACTCCCTACTTCTGATTCTTCATAGCTCTGTGACACTTTCACTTTGCAGGATAGAATTTACCTGACATTTCTCCCCATAGGTAATTATTTTTTGGAAGCATCATGAATCAATTAGAATAAAATTGTTTTCTGAATAGCTATATAGCTGAAAGATTTGGGGGTAAGAAAACTGATATACAGTGAGGAAATAGATCTAGTCAAAGGATTTGAGCGTTTCAGTACTATTGTCTTGAATTTGACTGAGTTGTGCCTAAGACTGGATAAAGGCAATCCAAGGTCCTAGATATATTACAATACAGTGCCCTACCCCTGTGCAGTGGTCTGGTGACTGGGGGTGGAAGGGATCCTCTACTCCCTAGCAGCAAGTCCCTTAGGAGCAGAAGTGGGGCTTTCCCTTCCCTTGGGATCGGAACAGTAGAGGTGACATTGGAGCCCTGTCCTCCCTTTGGAAGCTGTGGGTGAGCCTTCCCACTACACATCCAGCAGCCAACTTACTTTGTGTATAAGCCAGACCAGACCCACTGCTCTATTCTCCTGATGCACAGGTCAAGTCTAACAGGAAAAAAGTGTGTATTTACATGTCAGCTATCTCATTGTACATACACACTTTTTTTCTACCCTAGGCTTAGCTACGCACAGACCTCTGCTGGGAGTGTCTTGGCAGTAGGTCTTGGACTTAACACTACATTGAGATGTGTGGACCAGCTTGCATCTCTCAAAATGATTGTTTCAGGCTATCTGCAACAGGCAGACATCATCACTACATCAGTTCATGTTTTCAAAATTTTCTTCAGAGTGATGAGAAAGTGATGAGACTTTTTTAAAAAATGAAAGTTGAAATTTTGATATAATTAATCATCATTTCAGGAGGCAGAGTTCTACATATGGGCCTATAATGCATGTGTCTTAATTTGGCTCCGCCTGTGACCTATTCTTGCTTTGCATTGGGTTTTCTTTGATTAGCTCATAAACTATAGAGGCAGTGTTGTGCGTGCTAGTGTAGGTAAGGCTTAAGAAAAGTGGGACATGGGTGAGCCGGCAATAAGCTCAGTTCAATAGCGCTTAACTCTGCAAACAATGTTCTTAAGGTATAAGGGTGGGGTGGGTGGAATTGAAGTGAATGGCAAAATTTAGGAGCAGGCCCTATATACTTGCATGATTCAATAATATAGCAGAAAGTTCACACTTCTGCTTGTCAAAGCATAGGACTTCTGCACAGAATGTTTTGTTGTAAATAAGGCCTTGTACATTTATTTACCAGTATACATATCTTCTAAAGAGTATTCCATGTCTGTAGAGAAATCATAAGTATCATGTTTATTAGTAGTTGTTTGACTGTGTTCCATAAGGCAGTGAAATAATACTGTTAAATTATTTAACATCAATAGTTTTGCATAGGAAAAGGTATGATCTAATGACATGGGTTATGGGGTTTGTTCATCAAAGTAGTCAATTGTCAAACTAATTATATATAAAGGATAAAACTTATTTTGCGGTATGCTAAAATTATTTGTAGAGATTTGATGGAAGAAGCAATGTGTTAAATTGGAGAAAAAACATGCATTAAAACAGCTGTATATTCTAACAACTAATCTATCATGCTGTTTAGTAAAGAAATGTCATCACATTTGTTACAAAGGCAAACATCAACATACCAAAACAGGATCCAATTTTTCTAAATAATTTTTGATACATCATTGATTTATTTAACAGATGAGTTAATATAACCAATGTTATCAAAACCAGATGGTGCTTCCTAATATTCATCCTGTTCAGTCAGACCCTGAATATTTTCTGGACCATCAGTATATAAAATAGGATGCTGCAATTTGTGATGCCAAACAAAAGCAATCATGCCTGCCAAGCACATACTATAACAGGCAGCATTTCAGCTCTGCTAGACAGAAAGTAATTAGAATGCTTTTAATGTCCAAAAGAATGATGCTGATAGGCTGCCACAGATGTGTAGATTTATGAATATTTATATGGTGGTTTATAGCTGACACTTTTATCAGTTGAAGAAGATAAAATATCTGCCTGACTCAGAAGCCTGACAGTCAGGTTAATAAAATCTCATTAAAGAGAATGACCTATGCAATTATATAGGATTTATTGTAATTCATTTTTGATTGTACTCTGCTTAAAGATGCAATTTCCCATTTCCTGATGCCAAATTTAGGTTGCATATCAAGATCTATGTGGGTTTTAACTCCAAACCAGCACTAGAAGAAAGATATGCTTTTAACATCTTAGTATGTTACACCTTTAGAGAAAAATTATTTTGATCTCCTGTTCCTTTGTTCATTCTGTGAAGATAAGGCAAGGAAGCTAGAAGTCTACTTTTCTTTTTCTTAATTACAACTTCTTAATAATCAGTCCATTATCATCTGCTTTCTATGACAAATGGCCTAAGACCATTTTCCTTCCCTGATTTGCAAATTTCACTGAATCAAGCCACTGAGGTCCTAGGCACCTGGAAGATTTCTGCCCTGTCACTTCTCTGTACATTGTTATGTGCAGTCCAGAAGTAGAAATCGGAGGCTGTACTTTTCTGAGGCATCAAGATTAGCTTTCAAGAAAGCCCTAACAGAAAAAGCATCAGCAATCTGCGATGCAGCTTTTTATGAAAGGGCTTCCTTCTGAAAACTAACCCCTGCATGGCAAAAGGTTGAGGCGGGGTGTGAAAGGTTTGCTGCGACGTCTGAACTCAACCAGGGCAATAGGGAACCGCCCTTGCTTTATAGCAGAGAGCTCTCCTTTCGGGCAGGTTTCATAGGTGCGAGATACCAAGATTAACTTGCCAAGGGCGGGGTCGCGTGCAGGAACTTTAGTTGTGCAGCGTGAGATCATTTTGCCTGTAAAAGTCACTGAGGGGGGCGGAGAGAGAGCGCTCCTCGCACCGCGTCTCCCCTCACCCAGTGCTGAGCGCACGTTCCCCCCTGCCCGCTGGGGAGCAGCCTGCGAAAGGGGGGGAGGCGCTGGGGTTGGAGAAGACGAGCAGGGGAGCAGCATCCCCCAGGTGTAGGAGGCTAAAGCCTCCTTCTGCAGCGTCTCTCCTCCCCCTCCCCCGCGCCCTCTTAGCAAGTGCTGGAAAGGGGCGCCCGCCCCCGGTCTCGGGTGACTGTCCGCGTTGGGGGGAGCCCCTTCCGCTCAGGCGCCCGCCCCGCCTGCCCCTCGCGAAGTGCGGCGCGAAGTTGCCGGGAAGAGTTGGTACCTGCGCTCAGCTCCAGGCTGCTGCTGATGCCGCCCTCGCCGCTGCCGCCGCCGCCCCCCGGCTGGCCCTGGCCGTAGCGGGCCGAGGAGGAGGAGGCTGCCTGGGGCCCCAGCGGCGGGGCGGGAGTCCGCGGGTGGCTCTGCGCGGCGGCGGCGGCGGCGGCTCTGGCGGGCCCGCTGGGGTAGTGGTGCGGCTCGCTGCTGCTGGAGGCGGCGGGCGGGAAGGGCTGCCCCGCCGGCCGCAGGTGGGGCAGCTCCACCATGGTGGGTCTCTCGTAGCGCTTGGGCAGGGCTGGCCGCCTGCTGGGGAAGGTCTTGAGGACGCTGTAGGGGCTGCGCTGCCGATAGAGCCGGGGGAGGCTGGGCCCCTCCTCCGCCGCCTGCATCTCCTCCTCCATCATCATCAGCATCCCGCCGCTGCGGCGGCGGCTCCCGGCCCCTTCCCGCCGGGCTGCGTCTGCCGCCGCCGCCGCCGCCGCCGCCCGTCTCTGTGGCACGGCGGAGCCCGGTGCGCTGGGGGGCCGGGGTGATTGACAGGCGGCCGCGCCAATGCCTGGAGGGAGACGGGAGGCAAAGAGCAAGGCTTTCGGGGAGCCGCCGCTAATGATAACGGGGCAGGGGGGCGGGACTTGGCGCGGCCGCCCCTTGCCCCTGTCCCTGCCCAGCCGCGGGGCCCCAGCTGCGCCCAGGCAGGTGGGCGAGGGCCGCGCTCGCCAGGCGCCTCCGCTGCGCCGGACCCCGGCCCTGCGCGGGGGGCTGCAGCGCCTCTGGCTGCGCGGCGAGCTGCAGGGCGGGAAGGAGAAGCGCCCTGGGTCGCCCCCCCGGGAAGGGGCGGGGGTGTCAGCGCTGCCGCTCGCCCCGCCACGGGCGCCCCTGCCGTGTAAACGGAACTTTGAGGCGAGCCGAGGGGGGCCCGCCAAGTTTGGCGGGGCGCGACAGCGGTTGCGCCTGTGGCTGCCGCTCGCCGCCCCTCCGCTCCCTTCCCCTCTCGGCGCGCTACTGGCGGCGTGTGGCTCAGGTTTGCACGCACAGGCACCTCGCAGGCTACCTCAGTGTCTAATTGCCATTCACCCCCCATCCCCGGGTGCCTCGCGCAGCCCGCGATGGCAGCAGCCTCTGTGCCCATGTATTAGAGATGAAATAAATAATGCCATAAATAAAAGTATTTGCGAGTTCAGGGACTGTCAGAGCTGATTAGGGCACAGAGGACATTTTCTTTCTTATTATGCAAAAGCATCGCATGGCGAAAGGAAAGCGGTTTCACTGTAACTCATGCATGTCAGATTTCTGGGAACCCGAGAGATTAATCACATTTAACATTATTTGCAGTATCTCTCTGGCTCTGCTTTTTGGCGAACTGCTCACAGGAGCTGGACAGGTGGATCACTGCCATCTCCACTCTGCCCCAAACCGTTAGAGGGACAGTTAAGAAAGAATGAAATACTGGTGAAAGACAGGAAGAGAATGAGATGCCGTAGACAGACACTTCTGAGAAATGGTGGGGATCTGGGTGAGAAGAGAGACAGCTGAAATCGAATGATATGTTAGCGAAAAATGAACGATAACAAACCGCTCGTTCCTTCTTGCGGGGCAATTTCATTGTTTGCATTAACAGTTCCTTTCAGCCTTCAGTCCCAGTCCTCTCCCGCTTCTGCTGTTATAATTTATCAGCATTACAAAAAAATCTCTGGTTTTTCAGAGTAAATACAAAACACCTTACTTAGATTTAAGGGAGGGATCCGTATCCTGTCATCACATGAAGTTTGTTGCTGTTTATTGTGGTCATGGCTCTCCCATTTCAGTCTTATTTATTTAAATCGTACTCAATGAAATGGAAAAGTAATCCTCCTTACTGAAGTACTTAAAGTCGAAAATCTTCAGCCAATCTCATCTTTAAAAGTAGAAAAAACTTCTTAAAACTGGACTTTGACTAGAGATGATAGATTTTTGGACTAGCAGAATCACTCCACTCTTTGTGGCAGCCTGAAATGTCTAAATAAGGCTGCAGTTAACAGTTGTTTCTGTTTTATTGCATTAAAGTCGATCCTATTTTGTTATTGTCTGATAGACTGGGATGTTTGACCAAGTGTTTTTCTTAAACATTTTTATATTTTTAATCTTTTTCCTATAATAGAAATGAAGCAACAGATACTGATACTGATCTTCCACAGGAAAATGAAATGTTTTGATATCAAATGTCACCATTTCAGTGCTGAAGCACTTTGAAGGAGGGCATGAATGTGATTATTTGATAGAAAATGTATAAACTCCATAGTTAGTATCCTCTCTTCTTCCCTTTGCCTTGTTGTTCTGCCTAGTATAAAATACAGCCATGTTTTAAACACACT
Organism: Pelodiscus sinensis; assembly: GCF_052426305.1. Lineage (NCBI taxonomy): Eukaryota > Metazoa > Chordata > Testudines > Trionychidae > Pelodiscus > Pelodiscus sinensis. The sequence continues at coordinate 45,385,195 of NC_143055.1, forward strand.
TCTTGGAAGTTGACAGTTGACATTTAGGGCCTGATCCAACTGTAATTGATGTAAGTGAGCCTTCTATTGGCTGTAATGGGTGATAGCTCCAGCCCCCTTGATATGCTGAGCCACCGACTCTCAAGAAAAATGTTGATTCATTGGAGAGGCTTCAAAGAGGAGCTGGATGTTTTTCTAGAAGATGTTCTCTAGGGATTTTTTGGGGAAGTTCTATGGCCTGGATTATACATTAGGTCAGATCATATTATCACAATAGCTCCTTCTGACTTGAGAATGTAGGAATCCTGCCAACCTCCCTTCCAACACCACCAGAAGGGTTTCTGAGTCACCATTGTCTTCTTGGAAGCCCAGCCATGGTCTTTTCTCTTTATACAGCTCCCTTTCCATCTCTGGAGTGTCTAACATTAAAGGAATTTATCAATATTGAATGGGCATTTTCATGTTCCTCTTCCCACCCTCATGGTTTTCCTGCATAGAGCCAAAAGCCATAGTGGGTCCCTAGCAGGCTGTGGGGGAGGGCAGCTCCATGCTCCTGGAAGAGCTGGGACCGGGGGAGAGGCAGCCATCACCATAGCTTGGAGTGTGCCATGTCACCCCTCCACCCAGCCCTTAGAGCTGTCCAGAGTGCACCATGTAGGGTGTGTCTAGACTACATTCCTCTTTCAACAGAGGAAATTAGACAGTTCGACATTGCAAATGAAGCCGGGATTTGAATTTCCCATGCTTCATTTGCATATTCATGTCATGGTGCTCTTTCGAAAAAGCGCTATTTCAAAAGTGAAACCACAGTCTAGACCCGGTTCTTTCGAAAACAGAAGCCTTTTTCAAAAGATCCTGTAAACTAGCTCTGGCTAGTGGTGATTTAAAGGACCTGAGGCTCTGGGCACTGCTACAGAGGCAGTGGCCAGGATCCCCAGGCTCTGTAGAATTGCTGGGCCCTGGAGCAGTTGCACCATTTCCTGTCCCCCGTCTGCAGGCCTGGCTGTGTGAAATTATGGATGTCACGAGTGGGCTAGTGTTGCCTACTGGCACATATCAGTCAATGACTCTCAAGTCTGAGTTTTTTAATTCAGTTTTTCTCCCAAAGAAGAGCTTGTTTAGTTTACAGGTTTATTATTAATTATTATTATGTTTACAGACATTTTTTCTAGTTGATTAGTGTTGGTTTAAATGTGCTAGACTGAGAGCCTTCGGGAATGAAGTGTTTGGTTTCTTTAGGTCAGAACAGATATAGCACTAGTAACTGCAGTTCAAGTTTCTCCACACTTATGAACATGCCTCAGCTCTGATCTGGAAAGAGCACCTCTGGATGGAAGAATTTTCATTCATCTTCATTGCCCATTCCAGTCTCAGTTTTACTGTTAAAATTAAAAAAGAGGGGTGACAATTAGTGCCAGTTGTGATTCTATTTATATCATTTTATAAATTAATACTAATTTTCACCCACGTAAGACCATTACAATAGTTAAAATATACAATAAATGAACTCAAAAGCTAGGTTTAAATAAATAAAGGTAGCCAAGAGAGATAAAGGAATAGTAGTGTTATGTGCTATATTAATCCATCTTTGGGTTTTCTATTGTGCCCATCATGGTCAGATCAAAATGCTTCCTTTGTATATTAGAAATGCATACTAAGGTCCTTCATTGTCTTCACGGAGCCTTCTGTTTTCTCTCTTCCCACATAGGATATTCTTCTTAGGGTATACATCTGTATGTTTTGTCATTATTTTATCCCTTTCCCTCTGGCTATGGTGCAAAAGAGAAGAGAAGGATGAATGCAGGACCTTACGTGTGGTTTATTAGTATAACCTCACAAAGCTCCTTCCACAGCCAAAGCCAGTGGAGTGACCTTCAGCTGTCATGATCTTTGCCCAGAACTTTATGACTTGCCTGGGTCCAGAGGAACATAGTTAGTACGTCATATAGAAGATATAATCACTGATATAGCTGCACTGATCCTTCTTTGAAGTTCAGGATCAAAGATTTGAATTGACAATAGAAGCAGACTCGGAATCACTGGTGGGATCAAAGTACAATGGTGATTTGCTTGTACCAATCTATTGATGATGTGGGTTGCTACATTTTGTGTAGGCTACTGCTGGAGCTCACTATTGCTCCATCAGCTTTAATTTGAGTGGTCTCATGTTAAGCATCATGGACTCCTACACTTTAAGGTCAGAAGGGACCATCATGGCCATTTACTGTGACCTCCTACATACCACAGGCCTCAAAACCTCACCCCTCCACTCCCTAGCCTCTGGTTGGGTTACTGAAGTCTTCAAATCATGATTTAAGATTTTAAATTACATAGAATTTACAATTTACACTAGTTTAAACCTGCAAGTAACCCATGCCGCATTCTGCAGAGAAAGGTGAAAATCTGCAGAGTCTATGCCATTCTGACCTGGGGGAAAATTCCTTCCCAATCCCAAATAATTAGATCCCGAGCCAGACCCAGCTTCCAGGCATCTGGGAAAGAAGTCTCTGCAGTAACTCAGAGCCCTCCCCATCTAGTGTTCCATCACCAGCCATTGGAGATAATGGCATCTGATGATCATATAGTCTTTGGACTATTAGTTGATATTTATGTTAGCTATCTGCATCACAGCCCCCTTTTCCAAGACAAGACACAATATGGCTACATTTGAGGACGCGCTTCTTGCTCTGATGCTCTTACAACATAAGGAATGACGAGTGCTCTTCAAAAGGAACAAAACTGATGCAACAAACTCATTTTACATAAGCTTCCAAGCAGCCTTAACACTATAATAACTTTCCATCATTGTCATTTGGAGCAGACCCAGAAGTGAAAGGTTATGTATTCTATTACCAAACCACTGAAACATGTTTTCCACTGTTTGCTAACTATAAGGATTCAGAATACTGTAGGTTACAAGAGTGGTATTTTGAATGCAGGTATGTGGAGGCCCTCATTACAGCAGCTTTTAATTAAGAAAAAGAGAAAAGATGGAAAGAAAGAGACACCAGGAAAAATATGACAACACTGCAGTATATACTTTCCTCCTCAAAAATACTGCAAGGAGCATATTTGTTAGTAGAAAGAAAAATATCCACATTAGATACAGACTATCAATGATCAACTACGCCTCTTTTAAAGGTGTTTAAAGGCACAACACTCAAAAAGGCAAGTGAGATTCATCTCCATCTTCTGAAGCCAGGGATAAATCTTTCTCCTTTACTCATGGGTGTCATTTTAATGCTAAGCAAGATTTGGCTCCCAAATGCCAATGCTACTTCAGACATTTGGAGCCCCCGATGAACACTGAGATTGGCAACTCTCCCTTTTAATATAAACCATTCTGCAAGCAGAGTAGCCACAATTCGCTTCCCTAAATATTTAATCACAGTTAGTTAATATAAGTTCAACTCAGCTGCTCCTGTTTTTGCATAGAGAAACAAAATAGTATAGATAAAAAGGAAAAGGTGATTGGGGGATTGATAGGTAAATGTTATTTGAAGTGTGGGCATTCAAAACAAAAGGCCTGTGTTTATGAAAATGAGCCTAACAAGGAAATGAGATTGACATAACAATTCTCTGTTTTTGTTGTTCCCTGAGGTTAGAGATTATGCAGTGCATGGTTCTGTTTTTAGCCTCTTTGGTTATTCAAACTGTGAGAGACTATACTGTGCATATTTGTCAAGGTTACACTCTGATCAGATGACTCAGGAGCTTTTTGAGGGAGAACATGAACCACAGTTCTCATTTAAACCTTGTTCCATGTTCTGTGTCAGAGACCCATCAGCCAAACTGAGGCCTTGTGTACACTGAAAGATAACGTCCAATTTCAGGTCAATTTTCTAGCACCTGATTTTGTAAAGTCAATGGTGTATGTCCCCAGTGTGCACAATAGTTCAACATAGTGCATTCCCAGTGGCTACCATTGACTTTGACAGCAATGGGTAGCTATCCCATAGTTCCTGCCACCTCTTTGCATCCTGGGTTATGCTCCCAGTGTCCAATGGGATGAAAATAGTTTAGTGGGTAGTTGTGGGTACATGTCATCAATATCCTATAATGCGCTCAACTCCCCTCCTACCCTCTTGAAAGCAATGGCAAACAATCTTTTTGTGCCCTTTTCCCCCTGGTTTTCCATGCACATGTCATAGTAGGCTAAGCATGGAACCCCATTCAGAAACAAAGTACTATGGCAACTATATTAGCCATCTTGTACCATATGCTTGAGTATGTCTAGAGTGTATCCAGGGTCTTCTGGAATGAGGAAGAATCTCAGGGGGCTGTGAACATACTCTTCTGTGAAGCACTTGAGGTAAGTGATTGGCAGATGCTAGTAGTATTCAATACGCTTGTTACAGTGAAACGCTGGTTCTGGTACCATGAGACAAGCACAGACTGATGGGACTGTATAGTGATGCAGCTTTGGGAAGATCAGCAATGGCTGCAAAACTTTTGCATGCATAAGGCAACTTCCATGGCAGTTTGCGAATTGCTTTTCTCCACCCTGAAGTGCAACAATATCAAAATGAGACCTACTTTGACTGTTGAGAAGTGAGTGAGAATAGCCCTGAAGAAGCTTACAATGCCAGACACTTACCAGTCAAAAACAACAAATGGTCTGGTAGCACTTAATAGACTAACAAAACATGTAGATGGGATCATGAGCTTTCGTGGGCACAGCCCACTTCGTTTTGGGAGTGGGGGAATCTACAATTGTGGCTGCTATGATCCAAGTAGACAAACAATCAATACTATCCTTTTAGAACTCTAGTCTCTTCAGAAAGTTGTAAGATGGAACTTTCCTCCCAGACCAGAAAATTAACTTTGGAGGTATTGACATGCCAATAGTGATTCTTGGAGACCCAGCCTACCCCTTGCTCCTGTGGCTCATGAAGCTGTACACACGCAGCCTGGACTGCTGTTTGGTGTAGTTCAATGACAAGCTGAGTAAGTGCAGATGGTGGGAGAATGTGCTTTTGGACATTTAAAGGAAAGGTTGTGAAGTTTACTGACTAGGTTAGACCTCAACAAAAGCAACATTCCCATTGTTGAGGCTTCCTGCTGTATGCTCCATAATACCTGTGAGAGTAAAGGGGAAAGTTTTAAATCAGTCTGCTTAGACATTAATTATGAGCAGTGCTTGACGAACGAGCAGTGCTTGAAAACCGCTCACCAGCCCCACACTGCACATGTGCAAGACCTACATTGCACATGTGTGCGCCGCAAATGAACAGGGCGCCTGGCTGAAAACTACTCACCACGGGCGAGTAGATTAAATACTTGGTCGAGCCCTGATTATGAGCAAGCAGACACCATGGCGATAAGGGGAGCACAGAGAGGGGCACTTCAAATCAGAAAGGCTTTGAAAAACAGTGTTGTGAATGGACAGTCAGTGATATGACCATCTTGTGCATTGCCCCTTCATTAAGTGTGCTTGTCTATAAACCCTGTTAACTCTCTGATCGACATAAGTAATTCATCGATTGTTGTTGAGAAATCATGCATTTTTTAATTTAGGGAAAACAGGGACAGAAAAGGATTCAGGCAGAAGCTTTGAGTGGGTGGCGGGAGAGAAGGGAAAGTTGTATATTACAATCCCCCCGTGCAGCAATCAATCAGGTGTGAGGACAGTCTTTTGTCCCAGGACATATCCCTAGTAGGCTTGACCAGTAGTAGTAGTTATATAGCAGAGGTGAACAAAAGAGCCTCCATGGGCCACATTCAGCCAGCCAAGTGGGTTGATTCAGCCTGCAGAGGCCCTGCTGTTCCCCCACCCCCAGACCAATTAGGGCCTGGTGCAGGAGAAGCGCACAAAGTTTCCCCCATCCTGCCAGGAGTCCATGGCACTTAGAATCATCATGCACTCCTGGCAGGGTGGTAGAAGACTTCATGCGCTGCCCTGTCCCCAAGTCCTGATTGGCTGGGGGTGGAGGGAGCATGTGAAGATTCCTCTGCCCAGCTCCCACCCTGCAAGGAGCACGTGGTGCTTAGAAGCACCAGGTGCTCCTGGCAGGACAGGAGGATACTTCATGCACTCCCCTGCCCCCAAGCCCTGATTGGCCTGGAGGCAGAAGGGGGAGTGCACAGTCTCCTTCCACTGCCTGGGCACCTAGAAGGAACCTTAGGGGTGGGGAGCAGACTTCACGTGCTACCCTATCCCCAGTCCAATCATGGTCTGTGGGTGGGGAAACAGGGAAGTATTCTGGCCCTGCCCCTTCTGCTTGAGGCCCTGCCATTTCTGGTGTGGCCTGGGGCTGTTTCAAAAATTTCTGAAGTGGCCTGTAGCAAAAAATTATTGTCCACCCCTGTTATATAGGCTTTATTGTATAGCTTTGTTTTATATAGTTATATAGATTTTGTTACATAAGCTTTGTTTTATACCAGCTGCTAGGTATTAAAATATATTCTAGGCATTATAAGTTAGTAAGAAATTTTTTATAGGCATGGGCAGTCAGTGACTACACCTGCAGTGCTTCCCTTCTTCTGGGGCCCTGCCCCTTATGGGAAGCCAAGCCACCTCCCTGATCCCCCACCACCTTGGGGCAGTGCCCTGCATGTGTGTTTCCCACCACCATGAGAAATTCTGTGAATGAGATACACCAGCTGCAGTCACTCATAGGACATTGATCAAAGTCACCGATGACGCATGGCAATGGAAGCAGCCTTGAGATAAAACAATTAGATGACTCTAGCATGACACTGCAAAAACAATCTTTTAAAGTTGGAACTTACAACTTTAAAGTGCGGTGTGTAGTCAGGACGCTTTGGGTTAGCTCTCAGAAGACAACTTCAGAGCACTGGACCTCGGTCGACAGAACCCATTTCCTTCCTTGTGCCCAGTCTAATTGGCCACTAGGCTGACAGTACCAATAAGACTTGGTAACTTTGTATGTGTGTATGTGTGCGTGAATGAACGTTTCTATTCTGTATTTGCAATAATTGGTGTTTTGCCTCGACCCCCCAGAAAAAGGTCCCGTGTGCTTCTTATAAGCATAACACTTGGGGGTTGAGTGTGAGGCTGCCCTTCACTGTCCCTCTCCCTGCATTCTAGGATGCCTGGGAGAGGAAGCAATGGAATTTGGTGAAGAGGGAATGTGGTTCCGTAGGGGCCGGAGTGCTGCCTGTGCATCTGGATGTCTTGTGAGTCCACCTTGCACATCATAGTTTCTGCCATGACCTTCAAGACGTTCTCCTGTATCTTCACATTCTCTGCATGCTCTTCTGTCCTCACGCTCTGCTTGCACCTTCTGCAGCAACATTTTTCTTCAGTCACTTAATCGCACGCTGTCCAAGTGGGCAAATTGCAGGGCTTGCTACTGTTCCTGCTGTAACAAAAAGTGAAGGGCAGACTTCACAGGAGATAAACTGTGGTGCATAAAACCTAATCTCTTAGCATAAAGGAAGGTCTGTCCAAAGACAATAGGCATATGTTATGTAAAAGGCTACAATTATGCTTTAAAGTGATGTCTATGTGGCAGATATACTACAGAGATCTTAAGGAGACAGCTGACTCAGTTTGGTGGAAGATATGGTAAGGGATAGGTTGGAGTTAGCTGTTTTGCTTTTGCAAATACTGCTGGCTTGGCATGGTAAGGTGTCCTACTATGGAGGATGGAATAAAGCAAGCCCCCAAGAAACCTTGTGAGAAAGATTAAAGAGTTCCTATGTGACAGCTTCATGGAGATGTGCAGGGAGCCATCTCCAGAGATGTTAACAAGCTGTTCCGGAGCCAGCACAAATCACACCCAATTGCCTTAACCCACCTGTAGCATGTCAAAAATGCCCTCCCCACTTTCAGAGCCTACCAGTGAGATAAACTAGGAGGGGGTTGTCTCCAAAGTTGGTTCTGGCAATTGGTGATATTAGATACTCCACTAACCTGCTGACCATTCTCCTCCTTTACACTGTCCTTCATACTGCTGCCCAAGGCTGCCAGAGGAGTCTTTTGGGAGGAATCCACATCCTGACTTAGGAAATTGGTTGGGTCCCCCACTAGAATCCCATGCAGCTACTCATTCAAGTGATGTCACATTTGTGGCCAGACCATCTGTTTGCCTCCTTTGTCTTCTGGTACGCTTGCCTGAACTTCTTAATTTCATGTGTAACTGGTGGACAACCCTAGTGTATTCTTTCTCCGCCATGTCTTTCCGGAACTTGGCATAGAGATCAGCATTATTTTTGCTGCTTCATAGTTCTGCCTGAACAGATTCTTCTCCCCACACAGCAATGAGGTCCAGGATCTCCTGTACATTTCATGATGGTCCTCATTTGTAACCCTGGGCATTTATGGTCAGGTGTGCTGCCTGCCTGCTCTGAGGTCTCTCACCATGCTAGCTACACAGGAAATGAAATTCAAATTTTCCCAAGGCTTTTCCTGTGCACCTGGAGAACAGCAGAGTTGAATGTCCAGTGTAGGACACCTCTCAGTAGCTAAGAACATTGACTTTCCCAACGCTGCACCTGTACTACCCTAAAATCAACTATGCAAGGTTGAATTTAATGTTACTCCTTGAGAAAAGCAGGAATACCAGAATTGAGTTTAACAACCCTTAAAATTGACAGATCAGTTTGGTGGTATGAACTCATTGTTTAGAAAATCAGCCTAATACAGTTAAATTCGACCTAACTCCCAGTTAAGTTGAGTTTTTGCGGCAGAAAATATGCTTATGAGGGACTCATTAGCATAAGTCATGACATCATTAGCATATTTTCTGCTGTTTCTTTTTGTGCAAGGGGATTTTGCACAAGCTTAATTCGACTTTATCCCTGCTGTGTAGATGTACTCTTTGAGACCTCAGTCTTGAGTCTTTCTTTCCTTGTAAACGTTTAAGCAGATGAGAGAGAAAAAGGATCAGGGGCAGGGCTTCCTTTATAGGTAAAGCAAGGGAGGTGTTGATCCACCATGAGGGCTTTGATGAAAGCAAGTGGACAGTTTGATCTATATTCAATGGCATCTTTCTCAGACAATACATTCAAGCCATCAAAATTACTAAAACAATTCACAATAGTTTACTATGCAGAATTACAAGGTTGAAAGAGAAATGAGGACAATAATAACACCACAAGTTCCAGCTAAATGATAATATCCTCTTTTGATCTCTGAATCAACATAATATGGTAATGAAGAATTATGAGACAGGAACAGAATTTTAGCATGTACAAGCTAATTAGATCACATTGTTAAACTGCTTACAAGATATAGGTAAACACAGACAAATACTTAGTACATACCCTTTGATTCTCTATCTGAACATGCATACATATTAAGGATTCTAGTCTATTACCAAGACAGTTTCCCCAATTATCACCTGTAATACCATTAACTCACAAACATCCCACTCTCCCTACCTTTAATATCAGCAATTCACAGACACTTACCTTCCTTCCTCCCCCTTCCCACCCCCCCGCATCCCCCTTCTGTTCTGCAATGTGATTTGTCCTTTTCATATTTGTTCATTTTTTTAATTGTATCCTTTGGTATATATGGTTGTGACTACTTTCTTCCACTATTTGATCTGAGGAAGTGGGTCTGGCCCACGAAAGCTCATCATCTAATAAACCATCTTGTTAGTCTTTAAAGTGCTACATTGTCCTGCATTTTGCTTCAACTACCCCAGACTAACATGGCTACATTTCTATCACTAGTCTACTTAAATGACTGATAACTATCTGGGAATAATGGCCCTGTTTACCATTTCAATACTCTTCTAATATGTCCTTAAGAGTCGCTTCTGGGTCACTCTGCTGGCTGGTTGCTTAACTCTTATTGGCTCAATATTACAGAGACCTATTGGAATAATTTTTAATGACTGATTGGCTTCAGCATATTATATTTGTTTCTAATTAGTCTAAGATTGCTGAGCGGATGGAAGACATGATAAACATGTGTGTGCTTTAACATAACTGTAACTAACTGACTTCTTAGGTTGAATAAATAAAAAGTGATAGTTGAGGAGAAGTATATAGATTTAAAAAGATCATAGTGTCTAAAAAGAAAAGCACAGTGTTCTCTAAGGCCTGGAAAATGGATAAATGAATTATTTAAAAATAGTCAAAAGGAGATATAGGAAAAAGTAATGATTTTGACATCAGATGAGAGGAAAATATTAATATTTTACAGAATCAAAATGTGAACACCTGGAAAAGCTCATTTTAATTAAAGACAGCTAACATAACATAGGTTGAAACATGAGAAAATGTCATCTCATGCTCAACCCTTGGAATTTTGATGGTTTGTATAAGGAAAAATAACAGAGATAGAAGTAGGAATCTATACTCAGATGTTCAGCAAACATTTAAAAAGTATCACCATCGGTTTAAGTGGCTCTGTGAGTTAATACTCTAGCTTTATCTGCAGAAGCTTAGGTTTGCCTGTTGATTAAGCCACAGGTTTGGTCATGACAATCAAAGTTATTACTTTCATTAACACAGATGAATAAAAGGGGTTCAGTTCTGGAACATGGAAAAATGGTCATGTGAATTAAAACCTGCTAAAGAGTAGAGTACAAAAAGTCTAGGACATATAGCTGTTTTGATATTTTTCAGTGACATGTTACATTACAACTTAGACCCTCTACATAACAGTACACATGCAGAAATGGTCAGGTTTTTGTCAAGTAGTTGCAACTAGTTTGCAGAGTTTAAAGGCCAGGAAGAAGGGAGAGAAAAATTTGCTTCCTTCAACTCATTTAGTTAGATGAGGAATATGAATTGTTCTTCTAATTCTGAAGATAGATGATAATCTACTCTGAAATAAGAAAATGAAACCTCAATAATAATTAACAATGAAAGGAAAGAACTAGGTCTGATACATATCCAGGGAAGCACCAACACTGAAAGCATAGGAATTATGCCTGCTTCTTTATTGTATCCACATTTTAATCCAAAAAGATCTCTCTTTCAGCCTTAAAGACCAGCTAGAAATTCAAGAATATAAAATCTTGCCTTTGTTTCCCATAGATCACTGTCCCATTTTCCTATCATTGCAATCAACCCTTGAACCATACATTAAATCATGACAATGCCTTATTCTTAGATGTATATTTCACAGAGATGAAATAAAGGACTTCTTATAATCCTTCAAAGTAATATGGGTAATCCTGTGGAGAACAACTCTCATGAGCATAGTAATTACCTTCACATTAGAAAAGAAAAAGCACTAGACAAAAAAACGGTTAAATATCTGTAGACCTTAGTTGTACACTTGGAAGTACAGCACAGAATGAACCAGTCAGGAGAGGTGCTAAAAATCTGTTGCACACATGAGAACTGAACAACATAAATGAAAAACATAAACTGACAATACAAAAATGTGAACCTGCATAGGAATCGGACATGAAGACTACTCTGGTTCCAAATGCAGAACAAATGCTGTTAACCTGAAAAAATTGACACCTTGCAAAGAGAGGCCTATAAATATGTCCATCACAAGTTTCACAAGTTTAAAAAAAGTTGTAAATGATATTTGTTCATTGATGAGTACATAGTCTTGCAAAAGAGACTGGGCCCTCTGTACAGGGGAAAGAAAATGTATCTGGGGAAATGCACTATTATGCTGAAACAACACTATTATAATTATGCACTATGACATTTATTAGAATTTTACTGATTAATAAAATAAAAAGCAGACTCAGAACATTATGTAATAAGTCTTTTTGGATGCCTCAGCATTCTAACACTATCAAACATTTAGGGTTCATTCTTGTGGTTACTATACTATCATTAAAATCTCTTGATATCTCTGGAATTATCTTGATTACTTTGCTAATATCACCTGTTTCTTTGCTAGAAGGCAGTTGGTTTAAGCTTTAAAATGGAGGGACTGTTCATCAAAGTCAATGAAGCTATGACAATTTCTTTGCTCTAGAGCAGCGGTTCTCAAACTTTTTGGGCTCTGGAGCCCTTTACATGCGTAAAAATTTATGCAGAGCCCCAGCAGTCCACTGATTGTATGTGTTGTACCTATTGATGTTTCCAGTTCGTCAACCTTGCAAGAGCCCCCAGAGATGTCTCGTGGAGCCCTGGGGCTCCGCGAAGCACAGTTTGAGAAACACTGCTCTAGAGTATCTTTAATTTTAAAAGAAAACTATGTATTATTTTTCACCATTAAGATGACACAAGGAATCTGCTATCCACGGTCCACTATCTGCAACCCTTACTCAAAGCAAAAGATATCAGAATCTGGATGACTTGTATTGGTGTAAGTTAGGTGTAACATTTAAAGCTGATCAAAATTTTTCTAGCAAAACATTTTTTGAACAAATGTTTTTTCAAGTAACCCTAACCCTCCCCATAACATTAATTTTCATAAAAAAAGTGTTTAAGACTAATTTTCTTTTTTTAAATTAAAACTTCAAAATTCTGACAAAAAATTGGGTTTTCATCACATTTTTGTGGGATAAAAAAGTCATTTTTAATTGTATCCTTTGGTATATATGTTTGTGACTATTTTCTTCCACTACTTGATCTGAGGAAGTGGGTCTGGCCCATGAAAGCTCATCATCTAATAAACCATCTTGTTAGTCTTTAAAGTGCTACATAGTCCTGTATTTTGCTTCAGCTACACCAGACTAACACGGCTACATTTCTATTACTATTTTTGAACAGATCTACTAATAATGATTTCATTAGAATTATTCCTAATTTATACTCATATAACAAAGATCAGAATTTTCTCTAGGATCTTTCAGATGGTGATGCGGAGTTATGAGGAGATATTTTATGTTAAAAGTCACTTAGGAAAGTTAGATGTCAGCAAGTCACCAGGTCCTGATGAAATGCATCCCAGGATACTCAAGGAGCTGATAGAGGAGGTATCTGAGCCTTTAGCTATGATCTTTGAAAAATCATGGCAGACAGGGGAGATTCCAGAAGACTGGAAAAGGGCAAATATTGTGCCCATCTATAAAAAGGGGAATAAGAACAACCCAGGAAACTACAGACCGGTCAGTTTAACGTCTGTCCCAGGGAAGATAATGGAGCAGGTAATTAAGGAAATCCTATGCAAACACTTGGAAGGTAATAAAGTGATAGGGAATAGCCAGCATGGGTTTGTGAAGAACAAGTCATGCCAAACTAATCTGATAGCTTTCTTTGATAAGATAACGAGCCTTGTGGATAAGGGAGAAGCGGTGGATGTCATATACCTAGACTTTAGTAAGGCATTTGATACGGTCTCGCATGATATTCTTATTGATAAACTAGGCAAATATAACTTAGATAGGGCCACGATAAGGTGGGTGCATAATTGGCTGGATAACCGTAGTCAGAGAGTTGTTGTTAACGGTTCTAAATCCTGCTGGAAAGGGATAACAAGTGGAGTTCCTCAAGGGTCTGTTTTGGGACCCGTACCTTTCAATATCTTCATCAATGATGTAGATATTGGGATAGAGAGTACGCTTATTAAGTTTGCGGATGATACCAAACTGGGTGGGGTTGCGACTTCTTTGGAGGATAGGGACATAATTCAAAATGACCTTAGCAAGTTAGAGAAATGGTCAGAGGTAAACAGGATGAGGTTTAATAAAGAGAAATGCAAAGTGCTCCACTTAGGAAGGAACAATCAGTTCCATACATACAAGATGGGAAGCGACTGTCTAGGAAGGAGCATGGCAGAAAGGGATCTAGGGGTCATAGTGGACCACAAGTTGAATATGAGTCAACAGTGTGATGCTGTTGCCAAAAAAGCAAATATGATTCTAGGTTGTATCAACAGGTGTGTTGTAAGCAAAACTCGTGAAGTCATTCTGCCGCTCTACTCTGCACTAGTTAGGCCTCAGCTGGAGTACTGTGTCCAGTTCTGGGCTCCACATTTCAAGAAAGATGTGGAGAAATTGGAAAGGGTACAGAGAAGAGCGACAAGAATGATTAAAGGTTTAGAGAACATGACCTATGAAGCCAGGCTTCATGAACTGGGCTTGTTTAGTTTGGAAAAAAGAAGATTAAGGGGGGACATGATAGCGGTTTTCAAATATCTAAAAGGGTGTCACAAGGAGGAAGGAGAAAATTTGTTCCTCTTGGTTTCTGAGGACAGGACAAGGAGTAATGGGCTTAAAGTGCAGCAGGGGAGGTTTAGATTGGACATTAGGAAAAAATTCCTAACTGTCAGGGTGGTCAAATATTGGAATAAATTGCCAAGGGAGGTGGTGGAATCTCCCTCTCTGGAGATATTTAAGAACAGGTTAGATAGACATCTGTCAGGGATGGTGTAGATGGAGCTTGGTCCTGCCTTGAGGGTGGGGGGCTGGACTCGATGACCTCTTGAGGTCCCTTCCAGTTCTATTATTCTATGATTCTATGATTCTATGATTATTGTTTGAATCCCTTCCCCCAGTTTGAGAACCTCTAATAGACAAGATGGTAAAAGTCAGTAAAACTGTAAGAAGAACAAGTAGATATATATGGCTAATATGTGCTTATATATATTAAACCAGGCGTGGGGAACCTAAACTCTAGGGATTGGATGTGGCTCCCGAGACTCAGGGCTTTCCCCTAACATTGGGGAGCCTCTGCTGGTGCTCCACCTCGCCTTTCTTCCATCTCGCCACTCCACTGCGGGGCTGGAGCTACTAGCCTGGGCCCCCGTAGGTTCCGGTGTGCAAGGGGAATACAGGGAGTGTCTTTCTCTTTCCACATCAGTGAGGGTTTGTTTGGTGTGGTTTTGTTTTTGTTTTTTTGCTTTTTAATTGTGTGAGGCCCCCATCTGATTTTTCTGTGGGTCAGCGCCCCCCCCCCGACCTAAAAAGGTTTCCTCCACCCCTGTATTAAACAGTTCAAATACTATTTCACAAATTTATTTGCTTAATTTTGCCATTTTGCATTGAATAGTTTATTCATTAGATCAATTTTTCTAGTAGTCAGACGGGCTACGTCTAGACGATATGGCTCCGTCGATGGAGCCATGTAAAATGGTTTATTCAGCATAGTCAAAGAAGCGGGGATTTAAATAATCCCCGCTTCATTAAAATAAAAATGGCCACTGTGCTGTGCTGACGATCAGCTGATCCAGCATAGCACGGCAGTCTAGACGCGGCATGGTCAACAAAGGAAGCCTTTGTCGATCGCTCCGGTATGCCTCATTATTTAAATCCCCGCTTCTTTGACAATGCCGAATAAACTATTTTATATGGCTCCGTCGACGGAGCCATGTAGTCTAGATGTAGCCACAGATCTCTAGCAGGTGTAATACTTTTAGCTAGCTAGACTGTTTGATTCTTTTTTCCATTTTATTGTCAAATACTTTGTTAGAGGAATACATTTTTGGACGATTGTATCAGCTATTGTGTATTGGATAGACAGTGGTGCCAATTGTTGCCATCTACAACCGTAGCCAGCTACTGACATGAGTGGATGCTGACTTCTGTTCTGAGTCAGGTATTTTATAATCCTGAAGCATGTCAGGTGTCTTTGACCAGGAAATAAAGACCAGTTTCTTACCAGCAGTCTGTTGTGTCTCACCTTAACAACAGTACCCATATGATATATTTGCATTCACTCTTTAATTATTTATTGATTTACTTAGAATAATAAAGAGAAGCACTTACCTGATATGCTAGCACTTCTGAATCTCTTTGCAACACTCAGCCCTTCTCTGTCAGGAGCACAACTAACACTTCAAACCTCTAAGCAACTGCAAAACAATCCCTACTTTACACTAGGCTGCAGTGCAAAGCGAGGAATAGTCACTTTGACACAAGACAGTGCTAAGGTAAATGATCTAATAGCTCCTCATAGCTAGAAAAGGGATTTGAGAATATATCCCTGGAAAATGGAGATTCCAGCTGTTCTATTTGCTAATTGTCAATGATGATTATCGCTGTTTATTTATTGTTAGTCATATTATCATAGTTCCTAGGAGTCCTACTTATGGACCAGGACCTCATTGTGCCAGGTACTGTACTAATACAGAGCAAAAAGACAGTCCCCTCCCTAATGAACCTACAATTTAATCATAAGACAAGAGACAACAGATGGATACAGACAGACAGATGGGGCTGAGGCACAAGGAATCAATGAGACAATATTGGTCAGTATAACAGTGGCGGTTTCAGCACATCAGTCATGTAACTGTTGTCAAACGTTTTTGTAGGGATCATGACAAATGAGCATTTTGAGGAGGCTTTTGCACGAGGTTAAGAATTTAGAGGTTTTTAAAAAATATTTTGGGGGAGTGCCTCCAAATGTGAGGAGCAGCATGAAAAAAAATATGATGATGCTTGTTTGAAATGTAACAAGAGGTACTTTCTTTACCTGGTATATGGTCCTGAGCTATCAGACCTTTTAAAACTGACATTGTTATGTTTGGAAAAGTTATTTAAGCCATTTTTAGAAATAATGTCTCAGCTGTTGAGGGCCTGAAAGCTTGAATTTGCAGTAATCAAGTCTGCCTGGATTTATAAGCAGAGGATTGCAAAATCAGTTTTAAAATGTTTAAATATATTTCTTTATAGCTTCTCTGAAAAATATAGAACATACAGAGAATATACAATGAGGAGATGTTGTATAAAAGTTTTACTGGATCTCCTATGGGATGACTTGTGTAACCTCTCTTGTGCCTTCACCATTAAAGAGTAAGGCAGTTCATGCTATACTAAAACCTTTGTACCAATTTATTCCATATTTAAATATAAATCTTATCTATCTATCTAAATAGACTATATGACATTGTATATACAAATTATATTAAGAAAACATTAAAATTAGATAGTTAAGAATTTAAAAGTCAGGAAATTACAAAATTAAGCCTATAAATGCAACATTAACTCTTCCCCCTCATGCATATACCTAATGATAAAGCCTATAATTACATTATCAAATATAATTTCTCAGATTACACAGTCTAATATATAGTGTTTTTATATAGTTTGGTAAGATTCATCTTGCAAGGTGTACAATGAATAGCAGGATTAATATAACTATATATGCACATTGTTTATACAAACAACTTTCATGGACTCTGTCCTATGTACCCTGTAGAAGAAAATCATGAACATTACTAATAGCCAATATTTTCTGTACACTGATTCCACACTATAATAATAAAACATTTCAGGATTCTTCCCACTTCTACCCTACCTTCCTCCACTCCATGTAGCCATAGAAAAATAAATGTGTTTATGTCCCCTTGGAATCTGCTTCTACCCACCAAATTGAGATCTCATACAGAAAACATTTACTTACAAAAGTAATCTTTATGCACATAAATAATTCCAGTGATACTGAACTCAAAATAATTTGCAGGATTACTCCCGTCATCTCTGAAAATTGCTCCACATAGAGAAATGTTTGTGCCTTGACAGAATCCTAGTGCAGGATTGGGACCTAAATTTATAAACAAAATTTAGAAAGATGGTGTATTATTTGGGAAACAGCATGTGATTAAGTAGTTAGGGTTGTATCATACAACATACATGCAAGGGAGCAAAGTTAAAGGACATGTAACCTTAATGCCATGAGAAAAATTAATGTTCTTTTGGTATAGCTTTTGCAGGGAATTTTTCACATAGATATTTTGTGTACAGTGGATATATAAAATATGTGGTGGTGATAACCATGAAAGGAATTTCAATTCTAATACATTTCATCTGCTTGCACATATTTTACTGTGTCACTTGTACTCTGCCAGCTAATTCATTTTAGGTGGGATAATTTTATCTTAACTTCAAAGAATTTCCACAAAATAAACTAAAATTGTCAAAGAAATGTTGTTTCTTTCCCCAAAATCTGGAATATGCTTTTCAGATTACAGTAACCCAAAGTCTAGGACAGACAGTGTCCAGTACTGTTTCAGAGACAGTTTTAAGGTCTGATATTTTATTATTCATCATGGCTAGAAACCAGTATTTTAAACTAAGTGGTCCTTTGGCACCTTAGAGACTAAAAAAAAATATATAGAACATGAGTATTCATGGGTAAAACACATTTCATCAGATGAATTGGAGTGGAAATAACACGGTTATCCTACAGAGTGTTTTTTACTGTTAGACATCCAAAAATCTCCTCCTAATGACATAAAGATTTGTTGAAAGCTTTGACCGACAGCAGGGTTATGGACTTTTATAATTTAGATGTTATATACAAAAAGATACTTTAGCTAAACTAGTATAGTATAAAATGTCATATAGTATAAAATGTCATACTGATCATTTTGTCTGGCTTTGAGGCCTGTACAGTGGGACTCTTGGTAGCAATGAGGTTTAGTGTTATAGATAGCAGGATACAAAAATAGCACTAATATTTTATTTTAATTTTTTTAAAAATATGTAATGCATGCAGAATATGTGAAGGGCTGAATAAATGGATTTTATAAATGTTTCATTGGCGCTCCTTTGGATGTCCTACGTAACACTCTTGTGACTTCACCACCAGGAGAACTGTGGCCAAATCAAACTCACAAAATCTTTACATCTGTCCAATATCTAAAGATCACAATTGAATGAAGCACTTTGTCAAAGTCTATCTGATTTTTATCACCTGAAGATTAATGCTACATTATTTTTGCACATTTGGGAAGAAGAGTCTCTTTCCAGTACCTGATGTTTGCAACCTCCAAATGTTACTTGTCCATATGTGAGGTTTCCAGTGATGTTTAATAAAGGAAGAGAAGGGAAAATGAAAGAGGAGGGATAACTTTGTGATTAGGAGACATTACTTGGAATTACGAGACCAGGGCTCAGTTTTTACACAGACATATGGTGCCACATTGTGAAAATTTAAAACACTTGCTCTCTGATGTGACAGTGTTTGACACCCACTTTACACTGGTGTAAAGGACTAGACAATGTGTAAATTAGGCTCAATGAGTCCGAGTTCCCCACCAGTGAAGTGAGGATAATAATTCCTTTCTCCCACTCTGTGCCTGTCTAGTTTGTTTAGATTGTGCAAGCTCTCTTGGACAAGGGTTATAGATTACTAAGTGCAATAAGGACATAAACTTGATGATCTCCTGAGGTCTCTTCCAACCCTATGATTCTATGTTTATAAAAGACTATCATGTGGGCGGGGAGAGGTTCCTTCAAATACTCTCTCCAGCTAAAAGAAAAGGGAACAAAGCATGTTGTGAATATGAAAGCTGTATTTAGTACTTTACATTTCAAATTCTTTATCCATTTTCCTTTTTTTCTTTATCTTTAAAAAGTTTTAAAAGATGCTTGATGGTGTGTTTGCCATGGTGCTAAGCAGGCTGAGGTCTCTGTATACCAATTTCCATATCTTGGTTTAACACTGTTTAATATTGGATAGTGACTGTGTTATATGAACAGCTTTTGGCCCCTATTTTCCATCTAAGTTAATACAACGGTACTACTGTGATACTAATAGTAATACTAATTATTATTAATAAATTAAGGATTAATTATTCAGATCATCTGTTTTTCATTAGCTTACAAAGTCATTTTCAGACATGCTAGGTGATACAAGATACATGCTCTCCTCATTTATACAGTACACACAAATATTATTTATATATATAAATAAATTCTAGTACTTTTTACTTAAAGTATTTATTATGTTTCATATTTTACTGATACAAGGGTATGTATTGAATATTATCAGAGCTATAAATATAACTGGAAATGTTGGAAATCTGCTGCCAGTCACTGTGGACTTATATTGAAATTAAGAAGATCTAATATTAACTAGCAGGTACTCCAAGATTCCAAACTGTGATCCACTAATGCATTCATCAGTGAAATTCTGAATGAAATGCCATGGTCTGCTTGTAATTTCTATAAGTAAAATGCAAGTTTAAAACACTCAATTCTATCTTGTCTTCTAATGGTCTAGTAGCACTTTATAGTCTATCAAAACATGAGCTTTAGTGAGCACAGACCATGAAAGAAGTGAGCTGTGCCCACGAAAGCTCATCATACCATCTACATGTTTTGATAGTCTATAAAGTGCTACCAGACTATTTGCTTGCTGTTTTTATCCATAACAGACTAACTCGGCTACCCCCTGAAGCTCCTTGTATTCTAATGCCCTTTTCATATTGCAGCCTCTTGTGTACTGGGTACTGCAATCCATACCTAGCTAATTATCCAAACAACCTCTTTACTGAATTAAGTAGCGTATAGGAAGTCAATATATCTTCAATCTATCTGTACTAAGAAAAATAGTATCTAACTCTTGGATCAAAGAAGAAAAGAAGTTCCCAATCCAAGGGACCCAAAACTGTATTCCAAGAAGATGAATGAAGTCTATTTTTATTTGGATTATCTGTCTATTATTTTACTGCATTTCAGTGTCCTATAAAGGAAAGAGAGACCCCCCAAAATCTTGAGCCTATATCTATCATACTAGAAAGTTTGCATTGCTAGATCTCAGAAATTGAACTAGTATTTAAGGAGGCAGAAGCTCACCGAGATACATTTGTACAAACTGATAAAAACCATTAAACATTTACAAGCAATTTCCCCCCATAACATTACATTTTATAGGAAAAAATCAGTTGTAAGACCTGATTGTAAGAATCCTAACAGCAGGAGTTTGCATGAGCTGAAGACTACAAAATCTGCAATTTCATGCAGCAAAGAGTTCTTATTAATTTATAATTTCTATAGCATCAGATGTATACATTTAGCAAATATAAGAAGACACAGTTCTTGCATTACAACAGAACCTTAGGTGAGATGATTACAGGAAAAGTTGAGATGAGACACAGAGCCTTGAGAATTGTGGGCTAGCACTCATTTATAGATTAGGATTTTTATTTGAAATAAGAAGAGATTGAGAGAGGATAGTTATAGTAATTCAGTTGAAGAAGAAAGGAATAATTGCCACATCAAAAACGAGAGAACATGGGCCAAACACTAATGCTACTTCAAAGAAAAAAAGGATGTTCTCATAAAAAGTGTTAATATGATATTCAAAGAAAGAACCAGAAAAAGGACAACGTTCATACACTGATGGCAGCAGTCAGAGTTATGGGACCGTTGTCAAAACTGATACTCAGAAAAGATTTAATACTTCCTAGAAAGAAGGCAACCCCCATAAATTCTTTCTTAGAAATATTCACCTTTAGAATATGATCTGACATCCAGTTATGGTCTGCAGTAAGAAAGAAATACTTCAGTTACTGAGCACTTACATACAGCATTTTCTGTTGTTTGATACATTTCACAGGTTGTATTTCCCTTAATCGGGACTGCCTGGTCCAGCAACATCCATGGTCCGGCATGGACCATGGCTGTTCCTGGACCACAGAGCCCAGGAACAGGGAGCTCTGGCGGCAGGGCAGGAGCACTTTAGGGGACACAGGCGACTCAGCCGGGAGCCCCGTGTGTATGTGTTTGGGTTGGGGGAGGATGGACGCCATGGTGGGGAATTCTGGCCCCAGCTGTGGTCCCTGGCCCCGGTGGATGCGGAGCTCTAGATTGGCAGTGGCCATAGAGCTCCAACCCCAGCAGCAGTCAGGGAGCTCTAGCCCCGGCCCTGACCATAGAGCTCCAACCCCAGCAGCAGAGCCTTGTGTCTGTGGAGCTCTGCCAGGTTGCAGAGCTCTGCCCCTGGCACTCTAGCCCTGGCAGTAGCATGACCAGAGGCATCTAGAGAGCCCTGGGGGTGCCTTCACCAACAGTGGGGGCAGGCTGGAGCCTTAGTCTGGTGAGAGCAAGGGCCAGGAGGGGAAGAACCTTTCCTGGTCCAGCAAATCCCCTTGTTCGGGACCAGTGAGGTCCCAAAGGTGCTGGACCAGTGAGGTCCAACCTGTACAAACATTAATTATTCTTAACATCACACATGCAAGTCAGGCATCATCCCCCTTTTAGAGTTTCGGTAACCAGGTTTGGTTCTTTAAAGGATTTGAAACTACGGAAAGAGGAATACTTCTTTTTAGGGTTAAACAAAGATTTTCATTTTCTATTTACTTTATAATTAATTTTTCATTTAAATCAACTCACTATCTTTGATTCTTTTAAGACAGCGTAACATACAAATAAAAAATATAAAAAAGTACAAATAAAATGAGAACAATAACTCCTCCTACAGCTATACCCTCCAAAGTTACCTTTGAACAATTTGTGGAGTTATCCGACATACCTATATAATACTTACATTAATAATACACTAAGACGAACAGCAGCATTGTTTAGATTCAGGAGATATTCTTTTCTATGTTTTTCCTTTCGGATTTTTTGTTGCAACTTATGACCCGTGTTCCTCTTTCGGAGCTTACAAGCAGCAGCGAGATTCAGCACCAGGGAGGGAGCCCTGGTTGATCAGACCTGGCTTTTTCAGATTTGCAACCTGTCTGCTCTTGATCTGTTTCGTTCAACCTTATATACCGTGTTTTGGTAATTTTCCTTTCACCTGGCTATGCTGACAGTTTTTGTTGTTTCATGCTGCCTTATTTGGAGTTGTTGTTTAACTTTCTTTCGTCTGCTTTTATTTCCTTAAAACTAGGTTATCAATACTCTGTTGCTTTCTTTAGCTTTTTGTCTGCTTATACTTCCCTAAAAGTGGGATTATTGTTGGTTATCCAATCAAATTTTGTTTTTTTTTTGCTTACGTCTCCTGTATCTTAACAATGCTGCCTTGCTTTTACACTTTCAACTAAACTGATGCTCATTTGACACACTCTGGGTAGGCCTTAACATATCTTTTTCACATAGAGATGGGGAAAAGGTGGCAAATGCATTAATTGCTTGCTTTTCAAAAGTCCTGAGTATCATGCAGTGCCCTTTGACTGCAGTGGGCTCTGAGGGTGCTTAGCACTTCTGAAAAATCAGGATGTATGTGATTTGTGCAAAAGCATCTAGCAAAGCAGTGGCGGAGGCAGGATTACAATTGGATCAGCTGATACGGTACTCACACCTTCAGACCATGCTGCCTTCCAATAGCAGTGAGACAGTCTCAGCATCAATAACAGAAATAGAAAGAGAAGCTGATTATCATCAGCATAGTAATGATACCTCAAGCTACAATGACAGCTAATTGAAACAACAGGGGTATTATAAATACTTAAAAGATAGATCTTAAAATATACAGAACCCTGCACAGATAAATGGCAAGTGAAACTAATACATTTGCAATTATCTGCAATATAATATTTGACCCAAGATTCCTGACAGTTCCATAATACCCATTTCCTGCTCTTAATGTGATAGCGCCTCACCCTAAAAAGAGCACAAATAATAATTGGTAATGCATACTTATAGTAATTTAAACTGTAAATCCCAGGGTGAAGATGGTCAATTCCACAAAGTTAAGACAAGTTACATCCAGTTATGGATCTAACAGCAGGTAGGTCCAAATGCCAGTGACCCAAAGCCAATGAGGCATTAACTATCAAATAAATAAATACTATTTATAACTATTGTTGGCCAGTAATGTAAATTTTATATTGGTCTAAAAATTAAGAGGCTGTTAACTGGTGGATTCTTCATGATTATATTAATATCTCTAGATATTAAGGCACCCTTTGTTATAAGCTCTCCAGAGAAAATGGAAACCATCTCCAGTATCATATACCTGGGCTAACTTCTAAGGGGACTCCTTTTTCAGTTATTGCTACTATATGAGGGTATGTCTACACTACCCCGCTAGTTCGAACTAGCGGGGTAATGTAGGCATACCGCACTTGCAAATGAAGCCCGGGATTTGAATTTCCCGGGCTTCATTTGCATAAGCTGGCCGGCGCCATTTTTAAATGCCGGCTTGTTCGAACCCCGTGCCGCGCGGCTACACGCGGCACAGGCTAGATAGTGTAGCTAGAGCCTCGGCGTACAGATAGTGCGGAATGGCTTGCTAGTTCGAACTATCTAGCCCGTGCCGCGTGTAGCCGCGCGGCACGGGGTTCAAACAAGCCGGCGTTTAAAAATGGCGCCGGCCGGCTTATGCAAATGAAGCCCAGGAAATTCAAATCCCGGGCTTCATTTGCAAGTGCGGTATGCCTACATTACCACCCTAGTTCGAACTAGGGTGGTAGTGTAGACATACCCTGAGCGAATGCTTTATTTTTTGCAATAGGCTTATGGTTTATTAAGGATGCTTTACCTATAAATGATTATGTATTTTCTACATTAGGCTGCCTTCACTTTTAGAATGTTGATAATATTTATATTAATATTCTTTGCATTATATGTGTTGTGGGCATATATTTCATGCATTCACGATACTTAACAGGAAGTGTTGAAAATATCATAAAATCATATTGTATTGATATGCATTGCTACTAAGGACATTTAAGTACTTGGCAACTGGATGGCAAATGAAGGTCACAATGATTAAATGCAAGATAGAACTGTAAGCAAAGTGATAAAAACAAGCAAATGCATGAAGTATCTTTCTGTCAGGGGTTATCCTCATTTGTCATGTAAATATTGCCTGAATTAATGTATTTACTGAAACCAAAGTTTGAAAATTGTACATCTAATACTTCTCCATTTGTACAGCTCTTTCATCTAACATTATATTATCTTTGGAGGAATCAAAGAAACTGGAGAAGTCATAAAAATAGTCTCCCTTAACCACTTGTTGATTTGTTAACCTTATTTTATTACTTGCTTAAAGTAGCATCCATTATATTTTAGGTGCTTAGATTTCATGGAGTCTTAGAATCTCTGAGTGTCAGTTCACTGCATTGCGAAAGAAGCTGTAACATCTGCTGAGTATGGTTTTGAGCAGAGAATGAAGAACTGAACTCTTAGGGTGAATTCAAAAAGCGAAATAGGTGTCTAATTGCCACTTTAGATCCTTAAATACAAAAAACAGATTCTCAAAGCCCTGCTCAGCTGCTAACTAACCCTGTAGACATCTACATTCCCAACTTTCTACCAGCAAAGTCCCCTATATCAGTGTTGCTCAACCTTTTTGATATCAGAGACCAGCTTGCTGTCACGGAGATCTAGGGGACTGGTGATGCTGTAGGTGGCTAAATTCCTGCTACTGAGCTTATGCACAGTTGTTTTAGGCTGAGCTATGCAGAATCTAAATCACCTCTAAACCCCAGAAGGATTCACAAACCAGGTGTTCCTCTGCCTGTCTTCCCTGAAGGATTTAGTGTGGTAGGTGTGTTCAGAGGTTGCCTTAATGCACTTCTACTGGATCAGGCCCCACACAAAGCATTGCTAGAGAAGGCACTGCCACTATTCAATGTGTTTTTTATCCAGTAGCCAGTCAGGGCACTCACCTGGTATATGGGACACCCAGGTTCAAATTCTAAATCTGCCTGAGAGTGAGCAATAGCTTTAACTCAGGTCTCCCCCCCTACCTGGTGAATGCCCTAACCACTGGGATATACAGCTTTTCTCTGGCCCTAGGAGCATGTAAGTTTTTGTACAGAATGGTACAGTTTCAACAGGCGATTGAGAGAGGCCCACAGTGCCTAGCTCAGTGGTTACAGCACTCATATGGGAGATGGGTTCATGCTATTGTTCCTACCAGGCAGAGGGAGTGTTTGAACCTTGGGTCTGTCACTTCCTCCATGCATGTGCTAACCACTGGTCTATAGGGTCAAAGGAGGAGACTCAGAGGTTTTATTTTAGAGAGAGAGAGACAAAGACAGAGACAGAGATATAGATTTTATTAGGTGATATACGTGCAGGTCATCTCAATGTGGGATCCATTCTGAAGAGGAAGGTGAAAAAAACTTAAATTACCTATTAATCTCTCTCTCTCTCTCTCTCTCTCTCTCTGTATCTCTCAAAACAAACAAACAAACAAACAAACAAACAAACAAACAAACAAACAAACAGAAAAAAGAAAAAACCCCAACTTCTGAGTCTCTTCCTTTGACCAAGTGAATGTTCCAGATAGAGAATTCCATAGCTTGGGGGCAAAGTCTGAGAAAGCCCTGTAGACAAGCCATTCTTATTCAGGAAGGGTTGCAGCTGGCGGACCAGCCAAAACTTCCCAAAAGCACTCCAGGCCACTAAGGAAATCTGATTTTTCAAATGTTAAAAAAAGGTACAGGAGGACTTCCGCACTGCATACCTGTTCTTTCAGGAGAAGTATGACCCTATCCAGAACAGATAACACATCACATTCCCGGGCAGATGGCTTCCTGATCCACAGGACCTTGGTCTTAATAGGATTCAGTTTCAGCCTATTCAACCTCATCTAGTCCATCACTGCCTTCAAACACTGGTTCAGATTGATTGCTGCTACACTTGGATCCGATATCACAGAGAAATAGAGTTGGGTGTCATCTGCATATTGATGGCAACGTCCTCTAAATCTCCTCACGACCCCTCCCAGAAGTTTCATGTAGATGTTAAACAGCATAGGGGACAAGATGGAACCTTGCGGGACCCTGTAGCACAGTAGCCACAGGGTCAAGCAGCAGCCCCCTAGCTCCACCTTCTGAAAACATCCCAGCAGGTCAGACCTGAACCACTGCAAAACAATGCCTGTGATACCTAACTCCACTAAGTGATCCAGAAGGATACCATAGTTGATGGTATCGAAAGCCACTGAGAGGTCCAAGAGAATCAACAGGGATGGACTCCTCCATCTATCTCCTGGCGTAAGTTGTCTACAAGGGTGACCAAGGCAGTTTCCATTCCAAAACTAGCCTGAAGCCAGACTGAAATGGATCCAGATAATCTGTTACTTCCAAGAAAGCCTGGAGTTGCAACGCCACCAACCGCTCGAGTACCTTGTCCAACAAGGGAATATTAGCAACTGGGCAACAGTTATTCACATCACGTGGGTCCAGGGAAGACTTCTTAAGGAACCGTTTTATCACCACCTCTTTCAAGGCGGTGGAAACCATCCCAGATCTAAAAGACACTTTAATAATCCCCTGGACGCAACCAGTCATCCCTTCCCAGCTTGATTTAATAAGCCATGAAGGGCAGAGGTTGTGCTCCTCCAAGCACCTTGTCAATATGCTCAGCCTGCAACAGCTGAAACTGATCCAAAGGAAAATGACTGGGCGGAGTGCTCAACACATTCTGTATCTCACTTACATGACAGCCAGAGTCCAAATCAGACCGGATGTGAATAATTTTATCTGCAAAGTCCTTTGCAAACAAGTCATAGTGGATTGCTGAGGGCTCCTGCACTTCATCAGGAGAGCCAGGCTGTAAGAGGGCTCACACCATTTGAAACAATTCCATTGGATGGCACTGTGCAGATGCAACGTGGGTGGAGAAGTAATGTTTCTTCACAGTCTGCACTGCCACAGAATAGGCTCTCCATTCGGCTCTAACCTGCAATCGCTCAGACTCAGTTCAAGTTCTCCTTTAGTGGTGCTCTAGCCATCACATAGACCATTTTGCTGCCTGCATCTCTCCAGAAAACCAGGGAGCAAATTTAGTTCAACTAGTCCGAAAAGAGTGATTAGGCACAATCATGTTAACCATCTGGGCTACTGTTCATCTCCTTGCATTGTATGGGAGCTTGGGCACTGAATCAGGGTTGTGAATTCCACTAGGCGCCTAAAAATTAGGTGCTGCAATGCTGAGCGAAAGTCCCCTTCATAAATCCTATCCCAAATATTGTCTGCTCTGATATATTGTTGTACTATAAAGGTAGTGCTCATTGCTAGCTGTTGCCTGCAGTAAAAATGTCTGAGCCACCTCTGTGCTGGTGGCTTAAAACTGCTTTGTCACACAATTTTGCTCAGAAAAAGTTTTTGTAATATGGTGGTAAAGATAGTGGAGTTGTGCCCACACTATCTATTGGTGGCATTAACTCTAGCAAGGGTACCAGCCTTTCTAATGCAGACAGGGCCTAAGCAATGAAGGTGTCAGAGGCCTAAACAGAACTAAACACCTATCTGAAGTAGAATAGAGAAAAGTGAAATAAACATCTAATCCTGACTACTCACAATGAGTTGCTTGAATAATGCTACAGACCAAGAATCATTTGCAGAAATTATTTGGCCAATGATTTCAAATGGATACATTTGAGAAAATTGTTACCTTGCAAACAGAAAAAGATAAACGAATTGAATATGTTTCTTATGAACTATTTGCCTAGCATTAATAGAGATAGGAGTGATCTGTATACCATGACTCATTCCAACACGAGGCTGAGATAATTAGGAGGTGGAATCATTATTTTTCATTGCACACCCCAAATTCCCAGTGAATTCTATGCAAGATTAGATCATTAATAAGAGACAGGATTTCATTCCCATAGTTCTCACTTTCCACCCAGCCAGATTCAGGAACTGATTGCATCTCATAGATAAGATGGGAATTTCTGAGACGCCTGTTGGCTGTATTATATATGTGTAATGATAACAGAATTAATATTAATCTGATATTTCCATCTCTGTAATTTGCTCCTATGTTTGCATATTGTTGTATTGCCAATTAGACCCTCTTACATGTGAATTTTAAATATAAAATTAGAGAGCAAATGATTTCTCAAACCCTAGTTTGCTGATTAGCAAAAAAGCAAAATTGCTGTCGGAAATGATTCAAGATGCTTCAAAGTTTTGTAGTGCTATCATTGTATGATCAGCAAAAATCATTGCTGAAATCGAGGGAAGACACAAAAGAGGAGATATCATTGAAGAGTAGCGTCCCATTGAAAAAAAGTTGCCATTTGAAAATTTGCTCACTGATCTGCAAAAAGGTGTCAGAAGCAGAGAGAGATAGTAAATATATATATATAGATGATTTGTGCCCCATGCTTCATTCAATCAGGCAATCAAGATAATTAGAAAGTATGGGAAAGATTGATTAATGGTCAAGACAGACACTTAGCTGACCTTTTCTTTATTAGTACAGCAGTGCATTTAACTACTCTCCATTTAGTGGCATTTAAAATAGAGAAGGGAGCTGTTATGATAAGTGTGTAACTAAGAATGGATAACTGGAGGATCCCTCCCTTCCTGATAGTTGTGACTCCCAGTTTATATCACTACACCATGTGATATAGCTGTGAATACATGGGTTTGAGAATTCTCCTTCAATAATGTCAGATGGGTTGCCAGATTGGGGGATCAGAAAGGATATTGCTCCAGGTCAGACTGAAGATAATTTAAGTTTTTATCACCTTCCTCTGCAGAATGGCTCCCCCATTGGATGACCTGCACATATGTCACCTAATAAAATCTCTGCCATTGAATGGGCCTTGAGCATTGGTGACCCCTTGGTCTCATCCGTTTTCTACCTGTAGCACACACCAGTTTAGTCCTGAGGACTGAAATGCTTTAAAGTGTATTGGAAATAATTGGGTTCAAGAGAGGGATACCTACATGAAATGTAATGCCTGTGATATGCAGGAAGTCAGTCTAGATGAACCAGTGGTCCCTTTTTGTGTAAACTGGCTTATCTTCATAGACTGACTTCAAACTGCACCAATGTACAACAGCTGTGGAGCTCAGCCAGTTATCTTATTTTATTGAATAACCGATGTGTGCTTTAATTTACGGTTCCAAATTTAGCCCCAGTTCTGCAATTGGCTCTGCATGTACAGAACCCTGTGCCAGCACAGATACCTGCCCGCAAAGATGCCTTTTGAAGGCCATGAGGCTCCATTGAGGTGCAGGGGTTCCTGGTAATTTGCAGCATTGGCATTTTATTGAATTCCAGCTGGGAGTTATTCTAGAGTTTCTGTGGAATACCCCCTCCCCCCAGGGATAGGAAATAATTTTTAATGGGTGGACCACTCCAAGAATTTGGTAAGTGGCCAAAGGCTGCACTCTTTCATGATATTAATGGAGGTGGTGTAGGGTCTGGGATGAAGTTTGGGTGCAGAAGGAAGTTTGGGGTAGGGGATTGGGGTGCAGGGTTCAGAAGGGGGTATGGGTGCAGGAGAGGATTCTGACCTGAAGTAGGAGTGCAGGAATGGGTGCAGGGTCTGGTAGGGGGCTGTGACCTGAGGCAAGGATGCAGGAGCCTAGATGGTGACCTAGAGCAGGAGTAGGGATGAAGAAGGTTTGAGTTGTGACCTAGGGCAGGAGGGGGCAGGATCTGGGAAGGAGTATGGGTGCAAGAGTGGGGGTGCAGAGGATTTGGGTTGTGACCTGGGGCAAGGATGCAGAAGGGAGGGGCTAGGGTGCCAGGTACAGGCTGTGGGCAGAAGGTGCTTACTTAACAGCTCCCAGCCAGCAGCCCACTGGGTCTCTCAGGCAAGCTCTCCACCCCTGCATGCAGGTTAAAGTGGCTGCTTGCAGGGGCCATGTACTCTGTGTGACAGGTGCTCTTATGGGGGACCCATCTGTGTGCTGCTTGTATCACACGATGGTCCAGTCAGCTCCCATTGGCTGGTTTCTGGCCAATGGCATCTGCAAAACTGTGTTGGGGGCAGAAGCAATGTGCAAAGCCTCCCCCACAGGGAGCACATAGCCCCTGCAGCTGGCACTTCTGAGGCTCCCGCTGGGCTGTAGGCTGGATCCAGTGGGTTGGTGGGCCGGATTTGGCCCACAGGCCATATTTTGCTTATCCCTACTATAACCAGAAGTCCAGGTCTGTTCTTTCAGACTATTGGCTGCGGCCTCCTTGGGCTTCTTTCTAGCAGGGCCTTTCTTAGGACTTCTCCTTCACAGCTTCTCTAGGTCACCCTTCTCTCAGGGCCCTCCTCTGGAGTCCCCGTTAAGAATCTCAAATTCAAGTATAAATTCAAATCAGTATCCAAATCCTGCCCTTTTATCAGGGTTTACAACTGGAGCCTGTGCCACTCCCAATGGCTTATCATTCTTGGCTGCTTGCCAGCCTTGTCCACTCAAGCAAGGATCTCATGGTTAACCTTCCCACTGGACTGCCCGTACACCGTATCCCTATTCCCAGAGAGTGACTTCAGATTCTCTCTCTCTCTCTCTACGTGTTACACGCTGACTATCAGCTACCATAGGTTTTGCCTAATCAAAAGCTATATCCTCTCATCCTGTTTTGTATCCATAAAAATGTAGTAATATCTCTTTTAATACTACTCCACTTTCCCAGGACTCTCACCAATCCTTTTCAGATTCTATTCTTTCACTTTAAGACATCTCAGTTCTTCATTAAAAGTCTCTCTTTCTTTATTCTCC
Source organism: Pelodiscus sinensis (assembly GCF_052426305.1). Lineage (NCBI taxonomy): Eukaryota > Metazoa > Chordata > Testudines > Trionychidae > Pelodiscus > Pelodiscus sinensis. The sequence goes on from NC_143055.1 coordinate 45,416,099, forward strand.
ATGCATTGCCATAACAGATGCTCAAAGGTTTCTTCAACTTAACATGCACAAAGACAGGCTGTGTGAAACATGCATAGGAGATACAAATTACCATACAGGCCACAGTGACTTGTTATCATTCTGACTTTGCTTCTTCTCTCTTAGCTGTGAAGCACAATATTATCTTTATCATATGCAGGCCATATTTCATAGACCCATAATCCCCTTTTTTCCTCCTTGGTCTATATTACTAGCCATTCCTTCTTAAGTACTCTCAAATGGATTGAGGTCCTGTCCATTCAGAGTGATCATTATATAAACCTAATTTTAAAGCCATTTTCTGCTGCTTCATCTTTCATTTTATTGCAGATATCCCAACATAGACTAGGATCCTTGCTATTGCTATACCTCATTGGACTATCTGTGTACTTAAGAACAATATTTCATTGATTGAGTTAGGCCCACTTTCTGAGGTTTATTTTCTGGTTGCCATTATACCTGATACAGTGTCTGAAAGGATAGCCACTGTAGTTGGGTGAACATCCCTTACTAAGTTCAGTGCTAACTGTATGCCCACCAATTCAGCCATCTTTATGGACCTCAGAATTGGATGGTATAGGTTGTACCTTCCTGGTCCGGCACCCTTGGGACCTGACCAGTCCCAAACCAGGGAATCAGCCGGACCAGGGAAGGTCAATGCCAGCCCCTCTGCTGCCACTGCTGATAGCTGCTTAGGTCTATGATGCTCCTGGTCCCCAGTTGTGGGGCTCTGTAGCCACTCTGCCTGTTTCCTTGGGCATCCCCAATTCCAGCTTCTCTCCTTCCCTCCCTCTTTGAGCTTGCATTCCTCTAGAAGCTCTTGGAGGGTGGGGGAGGAGTTGCTAAGTGAGGGACCGACTTTTCCCTGTGAGTGCTCCAGCCCAGGAGCACCCAGGGAAATGCTGGACCTCCAATGGTGCCAGATTATAGGAGACTGGCCCATTGAAGTCAAACCTTATCAAAGACTTCTTAATCCAAATTCAGGGGTACAAAAGGCTGTTCCCACTCTTCCTGTGTCATCATCTTTAGATCCATCAGTATAGATTTGGCAATACAGACCACATTTGCAATGTAGAAATTCATAACTATGTCCTATGAATAAAGGTTTTAATCCCTTCCAGTCTTTCCTTTTCATTCACATCTTTTATCTGCTTTTTGACCCTGTTAGCATATCTGAGTTTGTGGTGTCCAGTTGTAGCTTGTCTACTTAATTCCCAACAGTCTTTGTACATTTGTTTAATATTCTTCATTATTTCCATTAACCTTAGCCAAAAAAGATTAAATCTAACAGTTTCATCCTTACATTTACAGGCACTTCCCTTGCAGGTACCTGTATCGCACACAGCAGTGGGCTAATACTTACACTGCATTGATTCACAGACCCTTGGTTGGGCTCATCTCCAGTTTTTAAATGTTGATTTAGAAGCTGAATTGAAGATGTGGCATCCATAATCTGCAAATGGTCTTATTAGCGCTCCATAATTCATTAACACATCCTCTTATCTAACCCCATTTGTTTCCACTAATACTTTTAAGGAGATAAATTCTATATTTGTGTTTAGTCTTGATATTACCCATATCAGCCTTTCTCAATGACTAATTTGTAGAGCGATGCTGATCCTGGAGATCTCCGTGACACAGTTATCAAAAAGATTCAGAAACACTGATCTATATGACCCTTCCAAGGTTGTTTATCAAATACATTAGAATAGAATATTTTGAACAACCTGAATTTTCTCTGCATAGAGATGTTGGTTCTATAGTTCACCAGTCTTCCTTCCTATGAAGATCATTCCCTTTGTTTCAGCACATGAGAAATTGTCAAGTATCTCTCAATTCTGAAATTTCTGTAAGCTGGACCTTCCTGGTCCGGCACCCTCAGGATCTGAGCAGTCCTGAACTAAGGAGTTTGCCAGACCAGGGAGGTCATTGCTTCCCCTGCTGGCCACTGGGCTCTGTTCTGGGCCATCGGCTTGCCCCTGCATCGCCAGCCCCAGCCAGTGGGTTCCAGTCCAGTCTTGCACAGCTCCCTAGCTGCCGCTGGCCCTGGGGACAAGATTCCTCAGCCATTGCTGGCCCTGCTGCTGCCTGCCTGGCAAGTGCTCCCCAGTTGCTAGACTCCCAGTCATGAAACTCTTTGGTCATGTAACAGCCGTAGTTTGGCATCAGTGTTACCCAACCAGAGAGTCCTGGATTTTAGAGATTCAACCTGTATTGGTTCTTTCCAAAGCTCTCTTAAGTCTTTTCTGTTTGGTCCATATATCTCAGTCATTTGCAAATGCAATTATGCCTATTCCTGCCCAGACACTCTCTGGGATATCATCCATCATGATATTAAACAAGGTAGGGCTGATAACACTGCCCTGTGCAGTGCCATTAGTAAGTTTATAAATATTCAACAAAGCCATTCCCACTCTGACTTGTATGGTTCTATCACTTAAGAAGTTGCTTATCCACAAGAACTTACCATCTTCCTCTTATTCTGATTGTGGCTAGTTTATACAGCAAGCCTTCTCTCCATAGCACTTCATATACTTTTTAAGTGTCCAAAGAGACAGCTATCATAAACTCTCTTTTCCTCATAGACTCATAGACTTTAAGGTCAGAAGGGACCATTATGATAATCTAGTTTGACCCCCTGCACAATGCAGGCCACAGAATCTCACCCACCCCCTCCTAGAATAATCCTCTCACTTTATATCTCAGATATTGAAGCCTTCAAATAGTTTGAAGACCCCAAGATGCAGAGAATCCTCCAGCTGTGATCTGTACCCCATGCTACAGAGGAAGGCGAAAAACCTCCAGGGCCTCTGCCAATCTACCCTGGAGGAAAATTCCTTCCCGACCCCAAATATGACGATCAGCTAAACCCTGAGCATGAGGGCAAGACTGACCAGCCAGACACCCAGAAAGTTCTCTATAGTTCTCACGCTGTTATGTATTTCCTTTTCCAGTTTTACAGTATGATCAGTTGTGCACTGTCTTTTGAACCACTTTGTACAGTTTGTAATTTCATATTTTGCCCAATACTTTCTCCAAATTTTACTTTGCCTTTTTAATAAGCTTGTGTGCCATCACTTTATAACTTTTATAGTTCATTAAGTTCTCACTAGTGTACTTTTTTTTGCTTGTATGTATGCCTTTATTCTTTCTTTAATTGCTGCTTTACATTCTTCAGCCCACCAGGGAACTAGATTTCTGAGTTTCTGGCAATTCAATATCTTACATATAGCTACACTGGCTGCTGCTATAGTTTCCTTTATTATATTATTATGAAACTCCTCTAAATTATTACATATACAGTTGGTACATAGATATGCAACACACTCTTAAAGGGTCCCCAGTTTGCTTTTTGGAGGCTCCAGGTAGGGATTCCTTCAGTATTTACAACATTTCTTTGGCCGCGATACATAATTTACATAGGGAAGTGACCATTTCCCATTCCTTCTTTTTTATACATTTCCCAGCTGCATTTACTTGCTACATTGCTTGTTGCAGTTTTCAGTTCTCAACATGAAAAGTTTCCAGGCACCAAATTAAACTTAGTAGCTGCTCAACTATTTAGCAGTACAGTAATTACTCATTTAACACGTTCTCGCTTACCACGTTTTCGCAATAGCATGATTTTTTGGGGGAACATTTTTTGAATAACATGACCATCCCCAAAATAACACAGAAATAATCAAGTGGTGGACTACTTCATGTGGCGGTATAAGTTGGTGAAAACAGTGGTAATATGTATGAGTGGATGAATACATGTGGTCACAGCGCTCCTCTGCTCACTCACGTGTTTATCTTTGTATTTTAACAAACCATGGCAAATTGGTTGCTAGAGATTTAATGTTGATGTTGACAACCCAGCACCAACAAAAAATCGACTTTGCCACCACCACCTGAAACACAACTCCCACCTTTTCCATTATTTTTAATGAGAAAATTGACCCCGCATAGCACGTTTTCACTTAGCATAAACGTTTTCAGAAATGCATCTCTGGTATTAAATGAGGAATTACCGTACTAGATTGTGCATGTCAATAAACTATTTCAGGCATTTGTAATGATGATCATTTTTTCCACATCCCCATAATTCATTCTGGGTTTTAAGATCTCCACAAATAAAGTATGGGCCTTGGACACTCCTAACTAACTCTTCCAATTCTAGATTGTCTAGGTGAGTTTTTTTGGTTTTTTTTTTTTTTTTTTTTTTTGCATGGCTTGTAAACATTCTAGAGTCACATAAAGGTGTGAGAATTCTCAATAAGTATCTCAACGGTATTTTACTCAAAACTCAAGTTCTGTATGTCTATTTTGATGCAAGACTTTCCATTATAAATAAGCAGACACCACTTATAACATCTTGATTGCAATGGAAGCATTAATACGAATTTTCTTACCAACCATGTTTTTTGTACACATATCGTATCAGGTTTGTTTTCCATTTTAAAAACAGCTCCCTTTCATTCCTGGCCATGCGCTATTAAACTTTGTGCATTCCAGCAAAAAAATCATTAGAACTATTGTTGTACCAAATAAAAGCAAGCAGGATCTTATGAGGGGGATAAGGCAAAAGCCACATTTATTGTAAAGATAATAAAAAAAATAAAGAAAAGATAGAAGCAAACAACATTGTTTAACTACTTAACCCATATACATATAAACATTCATTCATCCATTCATTCAGGTTCTGTGTATTTGTTATAGTTACCAGCCTGGAAGTTGCTTGTGACAGAATACTGGCCAGGTATTCTGTACACAAGTGATGGTAGTGGGGAGCGAAGTCCTGATCAGATGCGCATCTGAAGCTCCTGGTAGGCTGGCAGCAGAACCTTGGACTCTGATTCCATAGTTTTTTAGTCCAGTTCTTATAGGAATTTCTTCCTATGCCAGTCTATGGAAATTGCTGCATCATGCTGATGTCTCCAGGGTGGCTGCCAGGTGCTCGTCAGTGATCTCATAGGGTGGACCTCCAGTACTTGGTTTTCTCCACTTGACACCTTTTGGTTGCACTGGAACCTGACGCCTTCTTCAGCCCTTTGTTGCTGTATTCTCAGGCTGGCACCTCTCAGAACCATTCACTCATCCAAGCACTCTTTCTCTTACATACATTCCTTAATTAATGTTTCCCATACAATATTTTTGTATAATAATAACTTTACATATATCAGAGTTGTAGTTACAAAAAGTTTCTGGGTGGTATTGCTTAAAACATTCTCTGAGTGCTGAGTAAAGTTACAATGTTTTAAAGAGAACAGGCGTCAATTATGTAACAATGCCCTTAGTCAATTACAGGGCTTGGCTCCCATAGCAGAGTTACTGGCTTGACAATGCATTGTTACAATGTATCTCTGCAATGTCAATTTCAAGCAGCCCCTTGCACAAGCTTGAGCATGCCTTGGGGCACAGAGGGGGGGCTGTTTCTGGCTACATAGGATTATATTCTTAACAGTTCTAAGTTACATGATCTAATACATTATATTCTAAAGGGGCAATAATAATAATAAATCTAAACATTTAACAATCTTAACAAATAATAATAATAATAAGAAGAAGAATTAATAATAAATCTAAACACTTTAAGTTGTGGGGAACAAATTATGGGGAGTCACTTCCATTTGGGGAAATCATTTTCAATACATTCATATGTTATCCCTATACTATGTTGTTTAATCTGCATTATTACTTCATTTAAAGTTGTATGAATGCAGTCGATCAAGATATTGCCTGTATGCAAATCCTCTTCCTCTGCTTTTGCTATAATGTTTATTGTTTCAGTCTTCTTCCCTGTCTGTAAAGTGTAATTAATCATGTCTATCATAAATGCTATAAATTTCTCTTTGCATACAAGCAATATATCTTCTATTCCACTTATATTATCTTTCCTGTCCTGAACTGCATGTTGTTGTACTAGCAGCTCTTTCCACCACTGGTGTTTTCCTCCTTTTCTGCTTTCTACTGTGAGCATTTTTGGTGGCTCCTGCATAGAATATTGTATCGATTGTTTTAATTTCTGTATCTCTGTAGCTCATTCTGTTGCCACACATGCTTTGTATGCCGCTCTGTGCTTATCCCCACATATTGCTGCATTTGAGCTCTGATCCCTCTATATAGATCTCACATGGATTTGTCCTCCACATATTCTATACCTTGTTTTCTCCTTACAGAGAGCTACCACATGACCAAAACTTTGACATTTGTATAATCTCAAAGGAGCTGAGATTAGTGTTCACTCTAAGCTGAACCCTTGGGCAGCCACCCAGGGGAGATTTAAATGTTGCTCAGTGGATTAGCAGAGCACCCCCAGTACGCACAGTTGGCAGCATGTGTTTCTACAGGTGGTGCATATCTGCATATGCCTTGGTGCAGATAACACAATTTATTCTGCACAATTTATGTGGATGGAAAATAATCAGAGGGAACACTGGCTGAGCTATATGATTTAGCCAGGGTGGCAGGGAGACTTAGATGAGACTTGGATAAGGTGTGTGTGTTGGGTGGTAGGGGAGGGAGTTTGCTGGCTCCAGGCCCCTGGAAGAGGCAAGGCCTCTGGCAGAAGGGATGGGGCTGAAGGCTAGCCTCCCCCAAGCCAGCCCTTCAGCACCACCTATTGTGTACCACCCAGGGCTATGGCTGTGATTTAAAGGGCCCAGTGCTCCAGCTGTTGTCATTGCTGCTGTAGCAGCAGCCAGAAACTGAGGCCCCCTTGACAGCTGTCCCCTTTGCCTTCTCCTGTTGGCAGACCTGGGTTAATTCAGAAGAGTTGATATCCTATTTGAACCGTATTAGATAACATACTTTTAAAAATTGAACTTGGATGACTGTGAATGGCTTGTGTTCTCCCCCTCCTCCACTAATCAGTTGCTGAACTCTTAGCACTTGCCCCTCTCTTATATCCCTTCCAATTTCATCTTCACTCATGCCAAATAGAATCCCACACATTATCTCTTTTCCTTCTGTTGCATATTTAGGGAGCTGGCTAATTACTTTTATTTTCCCTAAAACTGTAATTTTAAGAAGTTTTGCAGATTGTTCCTTCAGGTCCACATTCTATTAATAAATCTCCCTCCTTCTTACTGTATCCCAATATTTTACCTAATTCATTCCATTGTTTTCAAGTGATTAACATTTACTATCTTTACATCTTCAGCTAGGGATTTGACAATTATAAGATGTCAATCTTTATCCTTTCTCTCTTTTCCATTCCTGTCTGCTTTCTCTTCATCTGCCTTCTGTTCACTTTTTTTCCTTCATAATCTGAAATTATTCCTCATTCCTTATTTTCCAACATAACTTTCTCCCTTGCAGCCTGTATTTTTAGCTCCGCTCAATCAATCTTTCTACCCCAACTTCCTTTCTTTATACTAACCATCTCTAGCTGGGCTACATCTTCAGTTAAATCTGACCAACTCTCCAGGCCCACATCAACCCACTGTATACACCCCATCGCAGTCACATTAATCTTTGATTAAACAGGAGTCCTGATCCTACACTGGGCTCTGAATGGACAGAGTCTTTGCCTATGGGGAGTCCCACTGATGTCCTAATTACTCTTGGATCAGCGCCCCAGTGAAAAAGTCAACACAACTGCATAAAATTATTCATATATACGTTGATATTTTCAGGATTGGAGCTATATTTTATAGATCAATATCTTATTTTATTGTTCGATACCATGTGTACGTGATACCAAGAAACCTGCTGCTGTTTAGTCTGTTGCACCATTTTAAATAATTAAAAATAGCTTAATTTTAAAAAGATAAACTGAAAAGCTAGCAAAGTAACAATATAGCTGGGTCTTAAGTAAGGCTGTGGGAGTCACTGAATACGAGTTTGCAATTTCCATAACATTGAGTTCCATGGTACAAGAGCAGATTTTTTTTATTGGATCAAGCATAATGTACTTAGGATTTGGTTTTTCAAGGTGCTGAATACTGCTGGGTGGCACTAAGCATCCATAACTCTCACTGATGTCAATGGAAATTTAGAGCATTCAGCACCTCCAGAAATTACTTAGTACCAGCAAGCTTTGATAGCTGAATCACAATTCAAAATGTTTCTCTTAGTGGGATGGGGTGATTCAATCCTGCTGGAAAGGCATAACAAGTGGGGTTCCGCAGGGGTCTGTTCTGGGACCAGGTCTCTTCAATATCTTCATCAACGATTTAGATATTAGTATAGAAAGTACGCTTATTAAGTTTGCAGATGATACCAAGCTGGGAGGGGTTGTGCTTAATCTGGAGGATAGGGTCATAATTCAAAATGACCTGGACAAATTGGAGAAATGGTCTGAGGTAAATAGGATGAAGTTTAATAAATGCAAAGTGCTCCACTTAGGAAGGAACAATCAGTTTCACACATACAGAATGGGAAGTGACAGTCTTGGAAGGAATACGGCAGAAAGGTATCTAGGGGTTATAGTGAACTACAAGTTGAATATGGGTCAGCAGTGTGATGCTGTTGCAAAGAAAGCATACATGATTCTGGGATGCATTAACAGGTGAGTTGTGAGCAAGACACGAGAAGTCATTCTTCCATTCTACTCTGCGCTGGTTAGGCCTCAGTTGGAGTATTGTGTTCAGTTTTGGGCACTGCATTTCAAGAAAGATGTGGAGAAACTGGAGAGGGTCCAGAGAAGAGCAACGAGAATGATTAAGGGTCTAGAGAACGTGACCTATGAGGGAAGGCTGAAGGAATTGGGTTTGTTTAGTTTAGAAAAGAGAAGATTGAGGGGGGACATGATAGCAGTTTTCATATATCTAAAAGGGAGGAGGGAGAAAACTTGTTCACCTTGGTCTCTGAGGATAGAACAAGAACCAATGGGCTTAAACTGCAGCAAGGGAGGTTTAGGCTGGACATTAGGAAAACGTTCCTAACTGTCAGGATGGTCAAACACTGGAATAAATTGCCCAGGGAGGTTGTGGAATCCTTATCTCTGGAGATATTTAAGAGTAGGTTAGATAAATGTCTATCAGGGATAGTCTAGACAGTATTTGGTCCTGTCATGAAGGCAGGGGACTGGACTCGATGACCGCTCAAGGTCCCTTCCAGTCCTAGTATTCTATGATTCTATGATTCTATGGTCTCCTACCCCCACCACCTAAATTTCAAATAACATCACTCTCTAAACTGGGAACAAACATTCTACTTATGGCTAGACTGCACTTATTAGTAATTTTCACATATATCAACTTATATGAAAATGTATTCATAAGCCAAGCTTTCTCGATAGTGATAAAATGTTTCTGCTTCTGTGATAGAAAATAGCTTATTACACAAGCAGCATTGCCAGTGTTACATTATGTATGGGATTCATCTGTAGAACATCACAAAAGCTTCACCCAAAAGAAAAAGAGAGGAGAAAATCATGTGTTCCATATACTTGCAACACTTTCCTATTATAATTAGCTGTAAATGAGCTGATATCTGTACTTTGGAATACCGTTCCTATGTCATAAGAAAAAGAAAAACAGAACTGAATAGGAGGGTTATGAAGCCTTCCCAGAGATGGCCTTCAAAATGTGACCCCAATTTAAAAGAAAGTTAATTCCAGCTGTCATTTTTGAATTCTATTTTGTGTTATTTACTTATAAATCACTTGGTTATTTCTCTGCACACCTGATTTAATTCAGAACCCTGCAGGTCTACACAGGACTGTCATTATAAGGAATGGCATTGTTAAAAAAGCTTGATTAGAGCAGATTAATCCAGAACAGGTATTGGCTTAGATTTAACTTTAGGCTAAAAAAAGGCAATTACTCAAACATACCATGTCTTTGCTTTTGCTGGGAACTGTCTCTCATTCCCAGAGGGAGCAGGCAGGATGAAACTGAGGGCTGGAGCTTTCAAATGAAAGGGCTAGGGCAAGATTGCCCTAGTGTAGAGGGATTCTGTAGAAGTGCAGAACTCCTGAGGTATTTCTATGCCATGTCCTTTCCAGGAAGGGTTCTTGTGAGCATAGCCAGACAACGTAAGGTAGAGTAGACCTATCTCAGTGCAGTCTTAAGATCAGGGTTGCTTCAGTTTGGCTTAAAGCCACCTTTGCAGTCAGTTTTCTTATGCTGCCAAAACAGTCCCTGCCCACAGCTGAGGAATGGTACCAAAGTAATTCTAAATCTTTCTCATGCTCTCAGACATTGCTCAGGGTGCAAACAAGGCTCTCCCACCTTTCCTGTGTAACCTGGGCTACTCTTCACATGTCCTCTATGCTCCTTGGTCCCATATGTTTTCCCTCTCAAAGTACTGTTGACAGGCATTCTTTTCCTTGGACCCTTTTACATGTGCCTGCAGCTCACAATGACACTTCTGCCATGGCAGATGGTTTGGCTTCATTCTGAACATGTCTCAGCTATTTTAATCTTCTGGATAACTTTTGAGGTAAGGAGCAGTTTAATCGCTGATGAATCTCAACATTTGTTATAAATTCCTTCCATCTAAAACCTAATGCTTTTCCAAGATATTTGCTTTCAAGCAGATGTAGACATTGCTCTATGGCAAAATTATTTGTTTTTCTGTTAATAAGCTTTTATACAGCACCATAAATGCACATAGTGCTTTGAACCACAGGGCATGAATCCTGAGAGATGCTCAGTATGTCATCTGTGCCAAAGAGCTGACAATGAAAATTACAGGAAGGCAACAGTCCAAGTGAGGGAGGATGTGGCAATAAGTGATGAAGGGGCAAGAGTGGGACAGGAACGGTTTGAAGGGCTGGAGCTTGCAGAGGGATTTGGAAGAGGGAGAGAAAGCATGGCAGGTGTGGGCATGGAGGTGGCAGCATGGTGGAAAGGACAAAGCTGAGAGTTAGAATAAAAGACAAAGGGAGTATTAAGGTGGCTGCATTGTAAGTGTCACAGTGGAGAGTGAGAGGCAGGTGTGCCCTCCATTTTCCTCTGTTAAGCTGTGACATCCTGGACTCACTCTGCTTCTCAGTGGGGTTCTTGCTTTTATGGTTCAATCTCAGTCAATGTGCTTCCTTCTGGGAATCTGTAACCCACAACCCCTGAGGCAAACTTCCTCACTGCCTTGCATTTTGCAGGAGGGGAAGTGGGTCCGTCGTTAATATTAACCACATTACCCAATCTGAAGTGGTTTAAAATGCTATGCAAAATCCTGTGTATAAAGATTGATTGCTAGTGTCTAGATTGGTAATCAGCAGTTTTGTTACTGTGGCATTTCTGACCTGATGTTGAAGCTAAGTAATGGGAAACTGTTTGCAGATTTATAACTGGGTAAGAGCCCTTACTTGAAGTAAAAGTCCTTGAAAGATAGTTACTGGGCCAAATTCATCTTTGCTGTTACTCTGCTGACTTCCATGCAATTAGTCTTGGGCTCACTTGGCACACTTTGTTCAGAAAAGGCTTGAAAGTAGTCATGGAACTTAACTTCAAGATTTTAATATCATTGACCATGTCCAAAAGTGTCACTGTCTTTGTATGTCACTAATATTCTCACCATTCAGATGGAGCACATGTATTATGCAGGAACTGCAAGAATACCCATGTAGTTGACAAAACCCAGATTTTATTCACTGTATTAGGTAGAAGCTCCTAGCAGCAGGAGTATTAAAGTGACTATTTTAAAGACACCTACCACTGATTACTGAGAGCATATGGAAGCACATATGCTCAAAAAAGGGTCTTCATTAATTCATCATTTGGACCTGCTCCGCCATGGTCTTACATCATCTAGAATCTGGAATCTATAGAAAGTTTCTTGTTTGTTGGGAAGGGTCACTTCAGTGCCACAGCTCTGGCCACTTTTAAGAGAGAAGGTCTGAGTGTCTACACACCAATGCCAATAAGAATTACTAGCATAGGGCCCAAATCTTCAAAGATATGTAGGTGTTGCCCCACTCAGTGTCACAATGTGTAACTCCTAGGTGGCCTGCCACCTAATGGAATGTTCACTGGAAGACCTGGTCTACACTAGGACTTCAGGTTGAAATTAACTGCACTAGGTCAATTTTCTAAACAATGAGTCCACACCACCAGGCCCGTTCTGTTGATTTTAAAGGCTGTTAAAGTGGATTTCGGTACTTCTGCTTTTCACATGGAGTAACACTAAATTTGACTTTAGGGTAATGCAGATGCAGAGCTGTGAATATCGATGTTCTTAGCCTCCTTCATTACAATGGTTGCAGCTCTGTCCTGTTCCAGCAGCTGTCCGATTGGCACAAATCTGAAGGCAAAATTGTGCTACAGATGATGTGTTAAAGGAGCAAATGCAATCCGCCCACTTGGACAGGGAGTACTTAAGTGAGTGGAGGAATATGCTGCTGCAGGAGATTGGAGTGGAGCGTGAGGACTGGAGAGCATTCAGGAAACTGGAAGTGAAGATCCAGGAGAGAGTCTTGATGGTCATGGCAGATGTGATGACCCACATGGAAGCCTTCCAGGAGAGCCATGAGCACACGCCCCCATTGCAGCCTTTGTGGACCCATATTCCCTCCCCACCAAGTTCCATAGCCTCCCCTCCCATGGGGGTCCTAGAATGTGGGGAGGGGAGTCAAGGGAAGCCTCACACTCAATATCCAGGAATACATCTTGAAGTAAAAGTCTGTCCTTCTCACACCTGTGCCTCCCCTCCCCTGGAGCTCCTGCCCTGAACTCTTTATCTGTCCCTGCTATGCTCCGGAAATAAAAACACATGATTTCTGAACAACAGTCTCTTTATTGTTTGTGTTCAAGTGGTGGGTGGGGGGACGATTTACAGGAAAGTGCACTTAATGTGGGGGCATCTTGTTAAAAGCAGCATGCATGACTCCTGTATTGCTGTCTGGCCATTCAACTTAAGTGCTTCACAGAAGAGAGTGGTCATGTCCCGAGATTCTTCCTCATTCCGGCAGGCCTTGGATACGCTCTGAATATGCTCCAGCCTAAGGCCCATCACAGTTAGTATGACTGCCATAGTACTTTGCTGCTGAATGAGTACCATGATGGGCTCCATGCTTTCCCTGCTCTGACGCCTGCATAGATAACTAGGGGGGAAAAGGACACAAAAACCCTGGTTGTTGTTGCTTTTAAGGAAGGGGGTGTGAAGGAGGGAGGGAGGAGATGAGTGTATTATGGGGTGCTGATGACATGTACCCAGAACCACCTGCTGCACAGTTTTGGTCCCAGCATGCAAAGGGGTGGCAGGAATGGTGGGAGAGCTAGCCACAGTGCATCACTCTCCAAGTTGATGGTAGCCATTCCACTGGGAATATGCTACTTGGAATGATGTCAAATTCTTCCAGACAGTGGGGATATGCACCTTTGACTACACAAAATCAGGTGCTAAAAACTGACCTGAATAACTTGGACCTTATCTCATAGTGTACACAAGACCTGAGTTATACAGCCCAGGCTCCCTGTACAATGCAAGGAGAGAGTTAGGACAGGAGTTTAAGAAAGGGCTTCTCAGAAGCAAGCAAGCCGAACGGGGAGCCACCTAAACTACCCAGGAATTAAATGCTGAGGAGAGAGGCAGAGGAGAGAATGGCTTAGGTGCCTGAGCAGCTGACCTGGTGTGTCTGGCTGATGGGCAAGAAATCGACCTATCCACTTGGAGTCCTCTACCAAAGATCCTCTCCCGGAGTCTGCCATTTAAATGGGTGCAGCTGGAGGACATACTCCATGCCCCAATGCTAAAACTGTCTGTCTCCCAGCAGGGCCAGAACCTGGGGAGAGGCGGGTGTCAGAGGCCATAGCCCTCCCAGTTTTTGAAATGGGATGCTCCTGGCCCATTCACTTTTCACTGTGGTGGACTCTGCTTCCTTCCCCCCCTCTTCCCCCTGAGGCTGCATTCTCTGCTGCTCCTCCACAACCATGCCTGCATGGAGCCTGGCTGGGGAGCACAGGCAGTTGTGAGAGTTGTGCGGACCTCCCACCAGCATGCAGTATGTGTGTGAGGGGAGGGAGTTGACAGCAGCCACCAGCCTTTGTTCTCACCCCCAGACTTCCCACCCAGCCCAGAGCAGAAGGAGGGTGAGGGTCTGTGACTCCCCAGTGAGGGCAGCATTCTGTACAGAGCAGCAACAAAAAAATTCTCTCTCTCATCCACCTGGCCTTTTTAAATTGCTGGGCTGCTGGGTGATTGACCTTCCTCCCCCCGTGACAGGAGATCCTGGGAAGTTACATTGAAGTTACTCAGTTAGACTGAACTGCAGAGAAGGAGCAGACAATCCCCAGAGATGGTAGCTATTCCAATTCTTAGATTTAAACAAAGCCACCACAAAATAGCTTCTATATTACCTTAGTGATTACTCAGAATCCAACACTGCTCCCATGAAGCAACCCAGGCTTGAGTCTCCATCTAGACACCCAAGCCAAATATGATGATCACTGAGAACCTTATTCATCATGTAAGACAGTTCTCCAGTCTCAAAGGATTGGCGCATTGCCTTCCAGGTTAATGAATAGTCCAGATTTTACCCAAATACACACTTACAGCCAAGCCTTATTAACTACATTAAAATATAAGTAAAAAGGAAAGAGAGGATATTGGTTGAAAGATCAGCATGCATGCAGACATGAGTACAATTCTGAGATCAAATTCATAGCAGAGATGATGAACTCTGTAGTTATAAAAGTTCTTTCAGAATTATAGATCTTCATAGGTTTATAGTCCCATGTCCATATTCAGGGTGATTCCACACAGGTTTGGAGATTACCCTGATAGCTTAAGCTTCCCCTGCATGAAGCATCAAGAAGGTCTCAAATAAAAAGATCAGGACCCTATGACATTCATATGCAGTTCCTAGTCTTCTTTGACAGCTCAGAACCCTCACATGAACAATAAGCAATTATGGAAACTTCCAAATAAACCTGTTTCCTAAGCCTCTCCTAAGCAACTAACTATATGAATTAACCAGGTGTGAAAGTAACTTAAATTTCTTACAGGTACTGTTGTATTGCCCCACTGGGGGGCAGGGAGGCTTGGAGCAGGGAGTTGGGGGATTGCAATATGGCAGTACCTGTAAGAAATTTAAATGTAGGGTGAAGTTTGGAAGGCTCAGAGGGGGAGGTTGAGGTAAGTGAGGGTGTGGTGGGAATCAGGGCAGAGGGTGGAGGTGTATGGGGTGCAGGAAGCAGAGCAGGAGGCTGGGACGTGTGGGGCTCAGGGCAAGGGTTTGGGTGTATGTGGAATGCAGGGGAGCAAGGGTACCCTTTAGGGAGGCTGGGGAGGGGGGAAGGCTGACGCCCCCCTGATTCTTACCAATGCTGCTTGCTCTTCCCCTTCCAGTCACTAGCAGGGAGTGAGAGGAAAGCACACAGCATGGATGACTCGCTCCTCTGGCCCCTCCCCACACCAGCCAGAAGGGAGATGAATGCAAGAATGCTGCGTGTCTGTGTCTGTGTTCTGTTCTCTCACTCCCTGACACTGACGGAAGGGGAATAACAAGTGAAAAGTGGTAGGAATGGAGGGGCTTCAGCCTAAATTGCACCCGGGGGGGGAGGAGGGGAGGCGCTTGCAGCTGGTGCAGTCCTGGTCGGGTCTGAGGTGTGTCCCCAGACAGTCCCTTTCACCTGCCTGCTGCTTAGTATGGCAGCCTCCAGAAGAGCCTCGGGGGCCTGGCTGGGAGTGTGCTCCACCTCCTCCTTCAGCAGAGCACCCCAGTCAGCTCTTATGGGAGCAGCACACTGGGGTGCACTGGGCTACTGTCATCCCTTGGATTAACATGATGCAATGGCCTGTTTTCCACCCTGCTCAGGTGATTTTCTTGTACATTTCGAAAAAGAGATGAATACAGTCATATAACTGTTTACAATTCACTTACATGTTATATTGCCTTTTGATCTCTGAATCAATAGCTATAGTGAGAGACATGAACTGCCTGTTTACATGGCTAACAACTAACACGATATAAGTACACACACATGCTCAGCATCACCTCCAATTCTCAAACAATACAAGTTTGCA
The DNA here is from genome assembly GCF_052426305.1 of Pelodiscus sinensis. Lineage (NCBI taxonomy): Eukaryota > Metazoa > Chordata > Testudines > Trionychidae > Pelodiscus > Pelodiscus sinensis. The sequence goes on from NC_143055.1 coordinate 45,432,014, forward strand.
CTTGAAAATTCTAGCCTGGAATGGCCTTAATTAACATTGACATACTTTTCTAATGTGTCTCTACAGGTTGACTGTGGGTCATTTAGCCTGCAGGATGCTTAATTCTATCTGGCCAAGCATCACACCTTGTATAAGATTAGTTGCAATTATACAACAATGGAAGTAACAATCATTTGCATGGTCATGGTCTAATGAGATAATCTGTCTCTGTCTCCATCTCACACACACACATGCATACATGCGTGCGCACATACCAATGTTGGCAGGCCTGTCCTTTCATCTTCAGATTTACAGCCAATTCCTCCCTGTTATACATAATCAGATCTAAAATAACTATGTCACGGGTTACTCCTCCACCTTGTGAAACAAGAAGTTCCTCCAACACATTTCAAGCACTTACAGAACATTGTGTGCTTTGCCACAGCTGTGTGAATAGTTAAAGTCCCCCATTACTACCAGGTCTTGTGTTTTGGATAGCTCTGCTGTTGGTTCTAGAGATGATTAATCTAACTCTTCCTCTTGATTTAGTGGTCTATAGTAGACCCTTGCCATGACATCACTCCGTTTTTCCGCGTTTCCTCAAATGAATGGTTATTACAGCTATGTTAAGGTAACACTCAAAGGCTCCAGTCAGAAGCAGGACCTCACTATCCTAAGTACTCCTAAGTATGGTGGAAACCCCTTGCTAACACAGTCTGGCTATGTCTACACTCACGGCTTCTTGTGTGAGAAATATGCAAATGAGGCTAAGTGTGGAATATCGCCAAGCCTCATTTGCATACCTAATGAGCCACCATTTTTGCAGAAGAGACTCTTGCACCAGAAGGAGCTGTCTACACTGCCCCTTCTTGAGCAAGAAAACCCCTCTTGCGCAATGCTGTTATTCCTGAAAATAATCAGAGTAGCGGTATTGCGCAAGAGGGGTTTTCTTGCGCAAGAAGGGGCAGTGTAGACAGCTCCTTCTAGCGCAAGAGCCTCTTCTGCAAAAATGGCGGCTCCTTAGGTATGCAAATGAGGCTCAGCAGTATTCCACGTTTAGCCTCATTTGCGTATTTCTCGCCCAAGAAGCCGCGAGTGTAGACATAGCTTCTTTGTCCCAGTGATCTTACAAGCAAAGAAAAGGCAAGTGAATATTGTTGCTGAAAGCTGCTGGTTTATGCTATTGTACTTCTCACTACAATGTTCACTAATTTCTCTGGGGTCTTGAGCCTAAACCCTCTGAGATCAAGGGAAGTTTTGTCATGAATTTCACTGAATACAGGTTCAGGCCCATATTGCTGATAAACACTAGACAGTTCTAGAAGTGTTGGCAGATTGGAGTGACTATAAATTTCTGGATCAAACACATTATTTTGATCTTTTCACATTTCAAATGAACTTATGTTCCCAAACATTTGCTTATGTTATGAATGGGAACAAGGAACAGGCATGTTGCATATGGAATAGGTTGCTGCACCCGAGATGAACAAAGAATGGATGAAATGATATTTAACCATTATTACTCTTGGACCAAATGAGCAGCTCATTAGTGCTTCATGCAATAGTAAGAAGTCCTCTCATCCTCTGCAGATTCTTTTTTTTCTAACAAGGAGAGAGGATTAAATGTATGTATTCGCACAGGATACATCTACTAAGCATCATTATTTTGGAATAACATCCATTATTCTGAAATAACTATGCAAGTGTCTACACAGCTAATCCATTAACGAGTGGCTTATTTCGGCATTTGTAAACCTCATTCAACAAGGAATAACTCCTCTTCCGAAAAAGCTTTTTTGGAATAGCAGTAGTGTGGACGCTCCAGGGTTGTTATTTCAAAATAGCTCCTCCCCCAAGGCCATTCAAAATAATTACTCTCCAGTCCTTCCTGGGACTCTAAATTGAGGTAGCACAGCCACATTAGGAAAGCCTGCTTTGGGCTAATTTCCAGGCTTCCTTGTAGTGTAGACGTGCTATTTAGAAATAAGCTATTTTGGAGTATTTCTTCCAGAATAGCTTATTCCAAGATAAGCATGTTGTGTAGACATATCCACTGGCAAAACAAAAATAAGTTATTCCTATTGATATATATACATACCTACCGATCACAGAAGTTGTGGGTGACTTAAAAATATGGAAAACATATTTAATATGAAAATACTATTATCAGTAGATAGCATCAATAGCCAAGCTTTCTGCTTCCAGTATTGACCCCAGCAGCAATCATAACTTAATAGATATGAAAAATATAGAGAATCATGAACTTTCGTGGGTAAGACCAACTTCATCAGATGAATGGCAGGGGAAATGACAGAATCCAAGATAAATAGGTAACAGCAAAAGAAGTACCTGTCAAATGTAGAACCCGTGTTAATGAAGCTAATTAAGTGGGCTGGATGTGCTCACTAACATGGGTCCTACAATTGACAGACACTTCTTTTGCTGTTATATATATTTTGGATTCTGTTATTTCCACTCTAACTCATCTGTTTAAGTGGGTCTTACTCATAAAACTCATGATCCTATATACTTTTGTTAGTCTTTAAGGTGCCACAGGACTTCTTGTTGTTTTTAAAGATACAGACTATCACGGCTATCCCTCTAAGACTTTTTAATATATAAGTGCACTGAAACACATCACCTTCAACTTCTATATAAAAGGGACTTTATGGAGTGCAAGGTGCCTCCATGTTCCCTCAGTGCAAAAGGAGCACCTCTGCTGATCACCACTGTAGGGGTGATGTTTAAGGAGCAACATGCTAAAATTCAGGGTTCCATGAGATGAATTTCATATCTATGTAGTTTTGAGGTAACAACTACAACAATCAGCCATTACTGAAGAGATGCACAGTGCTTCTGCAGTTGCTAGCAGTCCCAATTTATCTGGAACTGTCTTGAGTTTGGGGAATTTGTCTTGGGTGCTTTCAAAGCACAAAGGAAATGACAAGGGGGATTAGGGTATGTACAAGGCAGGGTTCTAGAGGGAGAACAAACTTTATGCTGGAAACAATTATGGATGCTTTGGAGGGAACACAAGCAGGTGCTATATGAGGAGCACAGAAGAGTACAAGGTGAGTGGTAAGTGATGGAAGGGAAATGAGAAAGAAATGAATTAGTCAAGGGATAGATTTTCAGATAAGCTAGGGGTCTGGCAGCCCTGCACCCTTCATTCACTTGGACATTCTGTGATAGGAGAAGCTACTTCCTGAAGTAAGTTGTAGTTTCTGAATATTTTGTTTCCACAGATTCCCTGTCTACACCGTTGGATTAATTTAGATGAAATTAGTGGACAAAGCCATTAACATAAGCCAGTCACTGCATTAAGCAGGTTTCAGAGTTTGCTACATAGAGATCTCACCTGCTGAGTGCGCTGGCAAACACACATTGACAATCCTTTTAACGTTTTATTGAATGTACAGAAAAGAAGGAAAACCACTTGAGAGGTAAAATATTAAATAAGGCTGTCATTTGAACCACATTCCTTCCTTCTTTTCCCTGTAGCTGGAGAGCATTTTAGAAGGAAAAAAACCCACCCTATCGACTGGCAGCCTTGTAGATGGTGTTAGAGATGGCAATAATTGCCCTTTTGGGGAAAAGCGACGAAGAGTCCTGTGGCACCTTATAGACTAACTGAAGTGTAGGAGCATAAGCTTTCGTGGGCAAAGACCCACTTCAGTTAGTCTATAAGGTGCCACAGGACTCTTCGTCGCTTTTGCAGATTCAGACTAACACGGCTACCCCTCTGATACTTTTGGGGAAAAGAGAGGAAGACAGCTGAGATGGGCTGTAGCTGCTGCTGCTGCTACTGTTAAAGTCATCTTTAGAAGGGAAAGCCTCCTTGTCTGACAGTCTCTTAAATGGTGTTGAAGAGCGTAATAACTACCATCCCAGGTGGTAGCTGGGATTTGGCTGGAGCTAGTAAAGTAATGTCACTTGGCCTCTTTCTCCAGCCTGGTCTGGGATATCTCTCAAAATTAGGATGGATGTCCAGGGTCCCAGGAGCTTGCGGGAGGTGCCAGCCATAACAGTGAAGTTTGCGCCAGCAAGCCTCTCTTTGTTCTTCTATCTGTAGTCTCCAAAGTTTCTTTTTAAGAGACCATGCAGGAGATGGTGGGGGAACAGCTAAACTGCTCATTATTTTGTTCTTCAGTTAGTTCTAGTTTGCAACACACCAATTTTGGTTCATTAATTTCTGGTTCCACATTTTCTGTTTTTACCAAGCTTGATTTCAACGTAGTCCTTAAATCAGATCAGCTGAGCTTTTTTGTTTAGGCTAATTAACTTGTCTGTTTTTTTGTGTGTCTATTAACACTTATTTCTGAAAACAACTTGACTGACTTTTTATAGTCCTTATGAATGTTTGTCATATAGGTTATTGTGACATTGTATAAAATTCTGCATAATTTTTACAGAACACACAATTAGGGTAAATTTGTAGATCCAGTTATCGCAATGGAACTCACATGCTCTGCCTCATTTCAAGACTATCGCTGTGTCTACTATTGCCTATCTACACTGGCCGTGAGTTCTTGCGCAAGAACACTGACGTTCTAATGTAAGAAATCAGTGCTTCTTGCGTAAGAACTATGATGCTCCCGCTCAGGAATAAGCCTTCTTGTGCAAGTGTTCTTGCGCAAGAGGCCAGTGTAGACAGGCAACATAAATTTATTGTGCAAGAAAGCCCGATGGCTAAAATGGCCATCGGAGCTTTCTTGCACAAGAAAGCGTCTACACTGGCACGGATGCTTTTGCGCAAAAGCACATCTCTTGCGCAAAAGCACATGCCAGTGTAGATGCTCTCTTGCGCAAATACTTTAATGCAAAAACTCTTGTTTTAAAAGTATTTGCACAAAATCTTGCCAATGTAGACGTAGCCTACGTGTGTATACCCTTTTGTTTCACCATTCTAGAACTGCGAGTGTAAAAGCCCCACTCTGTATAGCGGTCCTTCAGTTCTTTTCAGACACAGATGAGACAACCTTTAGAGTGGAGGGGCCATATGGATGTGCAGAAGCAATAAAATGAGAGAACAAAAATTATTTCATTAAGTATCCTCTTTTTCTCTTCCATGTCACCACATCTACTGATCGCCGGAGGGAGAGACTAGCTAGCAGTAAAAAAATCCTCTGAACAAGGATTGAGCGATATTTCTGATTGAAAATGACAGACACACAGCTGTTGTGACTGCAGGATCCAGACAGAGCTGAATGTAGTCATGAAGAAATAATGCTTTGTAAATGTATCCAGGTAGCAGATTTGCAGTTTTCAGCAATCAGCATATGACAAATAGATGCTTCAAAGCTGTTACCTTCCCTGCATCTATCAGAAAGAGCTTTAAATCTTTCCTGGTAAGCACAATGCACATAGCCTGTATTAATACAGAATTAGTTCAATTTATATCACTCCTAGACTGCAGTGGGCTGGTCCTTAGCTTTTCACAAAAAGCCACAAACAAGATTCTGGATGTCTCAGAAGCATTTATCTAGTCAGAAATAACTGAGAGCGTCTTTAACATGCAAAGAGCACTTGGATAATATCACTTACTGTTAGAGACTTCAGATCTTGAACCTTGGTCCACAGAGCTTGTTAGTATTAAAGGGTATGTCTACACAGCAAAGTTATTTAAAAATAACAGCCTTTATTTCTAAATAACTTTACTAGCGTCTACACAGTCAAACTGCTATTTTGAAATTAATTTGAAATAGCAGAGCGCTTATTTCGAATTTGGTAAACTTCATTCCACGAGGAATAACTCCAAATTCAAAATAGCTATTTCGAAATAAGTGCTGTGTAGACACTTATTTCGAAATAGGGGGCCTCCAGCCTTCCCAGGGTGCTCTGGTGGCCACTCCAGCCTCAACCAAGAACACGCCTCTCCCTCCCCACCTCTCTGGAGCCCTTAAAGGGGTTGACTCTGGCCACAGTACCTGTGCCAGCTCCAAGCCTGCCAGCCCAGAGCCAGCAGTCACTGCCACTGGCCCCAAAACATAAGCCACCAAGCCACTGGCAGCCAGCCCTCCTCTGCTCCCCAAGAGCAGTCTGCCAGCTCCCAGGAGCCTGTCAGCACCTGGAGAAGGCAGGTGCCTTCCTGGTCCAGGGTGGAGATCATGGACCATATTCAGGTTTGCGGGGGATGCCCCCAACATCCATGATCTCCGCACTAGATGGAGGAACGTGGCTGTCTATGGCAGGATAGTTGCCAGCCTGGCCACCAAAGGAGGCCACATGCAAACCCAGGAGCAGGTTTGCATGACAATCAAGTTGGTCTGGCGAGATCCCCAACCCTGAGCCCTGAGCTTCCCCTCCTCCTTCTTCTCCTTGCTTCCCCCTTCCAGCTCCCTCCTCCCAGGTTTCCCACTCCCCTCTCCCACCCTCTCTTCTCCCCTCTCCTGCCTCCTTTCCCCAGTCTCACCAGAGTTTCATTCCCCCCCCCAGTTTTGTTAAATAAAGAGAGTTTGTGTTCATGAAAATACATGTATTTTATTTGACATCAGGAAGGAGAGTTAGGGAGTGGTAAGTGGAAGGACATGAGGGAGGAATGAGGCACAAGTCCCCAGTGGGGCAGACCAGGGAGGCTCTTAGTGCTCCTCATGGTGGAAGCTCTCCTGCAGGGCCTCCTGGATATTGACAGGCCCCTGATGGACCTCCCAGATGGCAGCCTGCAGAAAGTACATCCAGGCTCGCAGCAATGCGTCCACGAGAAGCACCAGAGTGCCCAGGGGCAGCTCTGGATCCATGTTGCAGAGTGCTGTGGTGTCCTGAGTGAGGGCAACCAGAGCACGCAGAGACAAAATGCTTTGCTGTCCCTCATCGAGGTAGGCAAGCAAGCAGGGAAAGCTGAGAACCAGGGGGGGAGGGTCCCTTTAATCACAGACCTCAGATAACATCAGGCAGCAGCCACACAAAGTAACTCCTGACCTGATGCCCTGCCAGACCTGGTTCCAGCCAGCGTTAAATGTGATTCAGCGTCCACTCAGTGTGGCTGTGCTATTTCAAAATAGCAAAACGCAATTTCGAAATGCATTTTGTGTGTAGATGCGTTATTTCTAAATAACTTTTTTCAAATTAACTATTTCGAAATAAGATATTTCAAAATAATGCTGTAGTGTAGACATACTCTCAGTGAGGATCAACCTGCTACTCAGTGACCTGCTAGCTATTGTTGGACTAGAACCTGAGCTTTGAGACAGGATACCAGATCTTGAAATCCATTGGCAGAATGCTGGACATCCTGATTGCTTCACAGTTTCTATATAAACCTAACACAGGAACAGGAAACTGTCCATTCAACTCTTTTTCCTTGTTTGAGACTGTGTCTTATGGGGCACCTGCTGTCTATGGCATTTTGCTAATTTCTTGGGGTGCATTTACACAGCAGGGTTTAACTCAAAATAAGCTATGCAAATTGAGCTCCATCAATTGTGTAGTTTATTTTGAAATAATGAAGTATCTACACAGGGGTGGACTGAGGCATGGGTGAGCTGGGCAGCTGCCCAGGGTGCCAACTGATGGGGGGTGCCTGATGGCAGCTGTAAGGGGCACGTGGCACCCCTTACAGCTGCCATAAGGCGCCACGCACCCAGTTCCCGCTGCGCCCTTCCCCCCATGGCCTCGGGGCCCTGTATGGCCCAGCGTGTGCCCGGGCTGGGCAACGCATGTGCTGTGCACCCCAGAGGCGGGCCCCAGGCTGTGCACCAGCGGCCATGGCTGGCCTGCGCATGCGCTGTGCACCCCAGGCGCGGGCCTGCGCACCCTGGGGGGGAGGCATGTCCCACAGGTGGGCCTGTGCATGCGCCTTGTGCCCGGGCCGGCGCCGGGCACCCGGGCCCAGGGTGCCAAAAGGGCTTGGGCTGGCCCTGCATCTACACAGCACTTATTTCAAAATCGAGCACTCTTCCTCTGACTTCCCATACTCCTTGTACAATGAGAGTTACAGGGGTTGTAGTAAGAAATCCTCCAGCTTGACAGTATTTTAACATTCTTTTGAACTAACTGCCTGCTGTGTAGACATGGACTAAGTTATTTTGGAATAATGCTAGTTATTTTGAAATAATGTTGCTTTGTACCTCTGGTGAACTGACCCTTCCTGTCTTCTGATACCTGGCTCTTGGTTTGTCCTCTGGCCTATCTTGGCCTCTGGCCTCTTGGTATTGGACTGAGTCCTGACTTCTGCTCTGACTGCTAGGTGAGATTGCCAACATGCCATTCATGGTAGTTACCCAGATATGAGTGAAAATGCACTGGGAGGCATGCAAAGAAGGGAAAGACAGTCTAGTGGAATTACCCTTCCCTTCTTCAAACTTGTGACAGTTCCCTTACTTGTGGGTCACAGCTCCACAGTTTGAGAGAGGAAGTGGTTATTCCCTCTGGCATCGTGTCCCTGAAAATCTGAAGAGACTTCAGAGGGCAAGGGGATGCTGAGCATGTCTGTTCCCTCTGTGCACTGAAACCCACCTGGGCAGAGTGCAGAGATAAGGTCTGGTAGGAAGGCTGTGACAGCACAGTTGCTGTGAGGAAAGGAAGTTGTGAAGGGGGCTGGGTAGGATAGTGCAAAGGGACTAAGCTTGTGTGCTAATTCCCTAGCTTTCTGTAGGTGTGCCAAGATGCATGGTTTCATGTAACAAAATACAGGACTATGTAGCACTTTAAAGACTAACAAGATGGTTTATTAGATGATGAGCTTTCGTGGGCCAGACCCACTTCCTCAGATCAAATAGTGGAAGAAAATAGTCACAACCATATATACCTAAGGATACAACTTTAAAAAAGTGAATACATATGAAAAGGACAAATCACATTTAAGAACAGAAAGGGGATGCGGGGGGGGGGGGGGGGGAGAGGGGCGGAGGGAAGAAGGAAGGTAAATGCCTGTGAGTTAATGATATTAGAGGTGGGGAAGGGTAGATGTCTGTGAGTTAATGCTATTAGAGGTGATAATTGGGGAAGCTATCTTGGTAATGGGTAAGGTAGTTGGGGTCTTTGTTCAGCCCCCTGTGGAGAGTGTCGAATTTTAGCATGAATGCCAGTTCAGAGGATTCCCTTTCAAGTGCAGATTTGAAAGTCTTCTGAAGTAGGATGCAGGTGATTAGGTCATTGAGACAGTGTCCTTTCTGCTTGAAATGGCAAGAAACTGTTTTTTCTTTGTGATCCTGTCTAATGTCTGTTTTGTGGGCATTGATTCTTTGGCGAAGTGTCTGAGACGTTTGTCCAATGTACATAGCAGACGGACACTTTCGGCACATGATAGCATAGATTATATTTCTGGATGCGCAGGAATATGTATTCTTGATCTTATAACTCACTTGGTTAGGCCCAATAATGGTGTCAGCAGAGTGAATATGTGGACAAAGCTGGCAACGGGGTTTGTTGCAAGGGAAAGTACCAGGGTTGGTATTAGTGTGGTATGTCCTGTGGTTGTTGGCAAGAATCATCTTGAGGTTAGGTGGTTGTCTATAGGAGACTATGGGTCTGTCTCCCAGAGCTTCTTGGAGTTTAGTGTCCTGTTCCAGTATAGGCAGTCCCCGGATTATGTACAAGATAGGGACTGTAGGTTTGTTCTTAAGTTGAATCTGTATGTGAGGGTACGTCTACACTACAGCGCTAGTTCGAACTAACTTAGTTCGAATTAGTTAATTCGAACTAAGCTAGTTCGAACTAACGCATCTAGAACTAAAAACTAGTTCGAACTAGCGTTTTGCTAGTTCGAACTAGCAAGTCCACATTGAGTGGACTCTGAACAGGGCTTAAGGATGGCCGGAAGCAGTGCCGGCAGGGCATAAAAGGAGGACTTAGAGCATGGAGATGCTGTCTCAGGCTAGCCGAGGGCTGCGCTTAAAGGGTCCCGACCCCCACCCCGGACACACAGTTCTAAGGGGTGCCCCGCTTGCAAAGAAGTTCTGGCTTGGAGTGCCCTGAGTGCCCACACTGGGCACATCACACCACTCGGCCATCAGCCCGGCTGCACTTGCCGCAGGCTGCCATCTGGGGAGAGGGAGTAATTGGGGGGCTGCAGGAGAGCTTCCACCCCCAGAAGCCCGCAGAGCCAGCCCAGTCCTCCCCATCGGGGGCTCGTACCCCATTCCTCCCTCACCTCCTTCCACTTACCCTTCCTTAGCCCCCCTTCTTATTGATGTACAAAATAAAGATAACGTTTCTTCCAACATTGACTCTGTCTTTATTGAAAAAAAACTGGGGGAGACTGGGAAAAGGAGGTGGGAGAGGGGAGGGCAACTAACATGATCAGGGGTTGGGAACAGGTCCCAGATGAAGAAAGGCTACAGAGACTGGGACTGTTCAGCTTAGAAAAGAGGAGATGGAGGGGGGACAGGATAGAGGTCTCTAAAAGCAGGGGTTGGGTGGAGAGGGTGCATTCAGAAAAGTTCTTCCTGAGTTCCCATAAAGAAGGACTAGAGGACACCAAAGGAAAGGAATGGGTAGCAGGCTTGAAACTAGTAAGAGAAAGTTGTTGTTGTTGACAAAGCAAATAGTTAACCTGTGGAACTCCTTGCTGCAGGAGGCTGTGAAGGCTAGAACTAGAACAGAGTTTAAAGGGAAGTGAGATAAAGTGATGGAGGTTGGGTCCATGGAGTCCTATTAGCCAGAGGGTAGGAGTGGTGTCCCTGCCCAAAGTTTGTGGAAGGCTGGAGAGGGATGGCACGAGACAAATGGCTTGGTCATTGTCTTCGGTCCATCCCCTCCAGGGTCCCTAGGGTTGGCCGCTGTTGGCAGACAGGCTACTGGGCTAGATGGACCTTTGGTCTGACCCAGTACGGCCATTGTAAGCTCAGGGCTCAGTGTCGGGGGTCTCACTGGACCCCCTTGATTTTCATGCACACCTGGTCCTGGGTGGCCAGGCTGGCAGCTCTCCTGCCCTAGATGGCCACTTTCCTGTGCCTAGTGCGGAGATCGTGGACGAGGTCCACGATGTCCGCACTAGCCCAGGAAGGTGCCCGCCTCTTGCGGTCCAGGGCAAGCTCCCGGGAGCCGCCAGCCTGGTCCCGGCAAGAGGGGGTGGGCTGGGGGGCATCGGGTGGGTGGCTCTGTGCCGTGCCACGTGCAGGGTCTGCTAGCTGGGTGCTGGCAGGCTTGCACCTGGCACGGGCACCGTAGCCAGCCCGTGCCCCTTTAAAGGGTCCGGGGCCGGGAGGGGGGCATAGAGTTTCCCTGGTGTTGGCCAGAGTGGCCACCAGGGAAACCTGGGGAGGGCTAGCCTCCCACTAGTTCGAACTAAAGGGCTACACAGCCCTTAGTTCGAACTAGCTAGTTCGAACTAGGCGTTAGTCCTCGTAAAATGAGGTTTACCTAGTTCGAACTAAGCGCTCCGCTAGTTCGATTCAAATTCGAACTAGCGGAGCGCTAGTGTAGCACCTATTAAAGTTAGTTCGAACTAACGTCCGTTAGTTCGAACTAACTTTGTAGTGTAGACATACCCTAAGTCGGAACTGGCGTCCAGATTCAGCCGCTGCTGAAACTGACCAGCAGCTGACTACAGGAAGCCCGAGGCAGAGTTGCTCTGCCCCGGGCTTCCTGGAATCAGCCTTTGATCAGTTTCAACAGGCTGAATCTGGACGCCAGTTCCGACTTACATACAGATTCAACTTAAGAACCCCAGGCATCCCCAAGTCAGCTGCTGCTGAAACTGATCAGCGGCTGATTCCAGGAAGCCCGGGGCAGAGCAACTCTGCCTCGGGCTTCCTGTAGTCAGCGCTGGTCAGTTTCAGCAGCGGCTGACTTGGGGACACCTGGGGCAGAGCAGCTGTGGTGCTGCTGGGTTGCTCCAGTAGCGCTGCTCCTCGGTGCTACTGGACCAACCCAGCAGCACCCCAGCTGCTCTGCCCCAGGCGTCCTGATTCAGCCGCTGCTGAAACTGACCAGCAGTGGCTGAATAAGGACGCCTGGGGCAGAGCAGCTGGGGTGCTGCCGGGTTGGTCCAGTAGCGCCCAAAGTGGTGCTGCGGGACCAACCAGCAGCACCCCAGCTTCTCTACCACAGGCGCCCGGAGAAAAGCCTCTGAGGACACCGGCAGCGGGACAGCCGCAGCGCGTCTGGGCTGTCCGCTGCCCATGTGCTCCCCGGCTTTTCTCCCCGTCTCCCTGTTTTGCTGGAGACTAGCTGACCAGGGAGATGGGGAGCAAAGCTGGGGAGCATGCGGGCAGCGGACAGCCCAGACGCGCCCTGGCTGTCCTGCTGCCGGCGTCCTCAGAGGCTTTGTTCCCGGTCTCAGCAGACCGGGGAGACGGGCAGCAAACCCCGTTCATAACTGCGGATCTGACGTAAGTCGGATCCGCGTAACTCGGGGACTGCCTGTATAGGCTGTAATTTATTGATAATGTGTTGGACAGGTTTAAGTTGGGAGCTGTAGGTGATGACAAGTGGTGTTCTATTGTTGGTTTTCTTGGGTCTGTCTTGTAGTAGATGGTTTCTAGGTATTCGTCTGGCTCTTTCAATTTGCTTTTTTATTTCTCCGGGTTGGTAGTTGAGGTTTATAAATGCTTGGTAGAGATCCTGAAGTTTCTGGTCTCTGTCAGTGGGATTAGAGCAGATGCGGTTGTATTGAAGGGCTTGGCTATAGATGATGGATCGTATGGTGTGTGCTGGATGGGAGCTGGAAGCATGTAGGTAACTGTATGAGTCAGTGGGTTTTCTGTAGAGGGAGGTGTCTAATTTTCCATTGTTGATTTGTACTGTGGTGTCCAGGAAATGGATCTCTTGTATGGAATGGAACAGGCTGAGGCTAATGGTGGGGTGTAGGTTGTTGAAATCTCTGTGGAATGTCTCCAGTGTTTCTTGGCCATGCGTCCAGATCATAAAGATGTCATCGATGTAGCGTAAGTAGAGAAGGAGTGAAAGGGGACGGGAGTTGAGGAAACGTTGTTCTAGGTCAGCCATAAAGATGTTAGCATACTGTGGGGCCATGCGTGTACCCATGGCTGTGCCGCTGATCTGGAGGTATAAGTTGTTCTCAAACTGGAAATAATTGTGGGTGAGAACAAAGTTACATAGGTCTGCTATCAGGTTGGCAGTGGTGTCCTCTGGGATAGTGTTTCTAATAGCTTGTAATCCGTCTTCATGTGGGATGTTGGTTTATAGTGCTTCTACATCCATGGTGGCAAGGATGGTGTTATTGGGGAGGTTATCGATGTTTTGTAGTTTCCTTAGGAAGTCAGTAGTGTCTCGGAGATAGCTGGGGGTGTTGGTTGCGTAGGGTTTGAGGAGAGAGTCTACATAGCTGGATAGACCAGTAGTGAGTGTGCCAATACCAGAGATGATGGGGCGTCCGGGGTGTCCAGGTTTATGGATCTTGGGAAGCAGATAGAACAATCCTGGTCGGGGGTCAGAAGGTGTTTCTGTGTGGGTTTGTTCCCGAGTAGCTGTAGGGAGGCTTTTAAGGAGACAGAGTAATTTCTTTTGGTATTCCGAGGTAGGATCAGAGGAGAGAGGTTTGTAAAATGTGGTTTTGGAGAGTTGTCTGGTTGCCTCTTGGTTTCATGTAAGAGTCAGGCTGCCTGCCCTTTGTGTTGGGGGAAACTAAGTGTCATAAGGATAGATCTAGGTGAGGTGCAGTGGTTGATGACAAAAGCACAGTAGTTGGTAAGCAGAAGGTGACAGGGGAAATTGGAAGGGGTCCCTCTGAGAGAGTGATTTTGTTCACAGGTGAGATTAACAAGCTGTTTGGTGCTGGTGGTGGGTAAGAACAGGGAGGTGATGGGCTGTGAGTGGATGAAGGTTGAATGAGATACAAAGGACAATGGGATAATATCCCTTTTCAAACTTCAAAAGGGAGAATGTAAGGGTGCCATTTCAGACACAAGGTGAGTCTGATATAGTAATAGCTCACTATAGTTACTGCAGAGCAAGATGATTGTGTTTCTAGATAGGTGCCATTAGCTATTGTTAAGGTGATTGATCACTTCCGTCATTACTTTATGCAAGGAGTTTCACAAGTGGAGCTAATCACGGTGTATTACAGAGCCACTGCCTGTTTAAATGTTGAAATTCAAAGGTAGAAATTGTTAGATGATTACAAAAATTGCAAGACTGTCATTTCTGTATTGAACGTGGACAGGGCAAAAAATTGTAACAGATATACTATCTAGATACCTTACACTGGGAAAAATACTTGTAAAATCTGCATTTAGCATGAGGTGAGGGGAACAAGTAAACTGTTTTGCTTAGTGTTTCCAATATAGAAAGAACTTATAGTCTTCAAAATCTGTGATCTCTCTATCCAGGTCCTTGTGTACCGCCATTGCAAATTGCAAGATGCTCCGAGTTGTGATTGGTTGGTTCTGAATTAGGTGATTTTTTCCCCAGTAAATGTTTTCAAAACATTTTCAAAAGGCCCATGGCATTTGGGAGCATTTAATAATGAATGACTTAGCTATCCAGTCATTTTGGCTCAGATCCTCAAATATGCAGTCACCTAACTCCTATTTGTTTAGGTACTCCAATACTCATTGATCGAAGCAAAATGCAGGACTATGTAGCACTTTAAAGACTAACAAGATGGTTTATTAGATGATGAGCTTTTGTGGGCCAGACCCACTTCCTCAGATCAAATAGTGGAAGAAAATAGTCACAACCATATATACCAAAGGATACAATTAAAAAAAATGAACACGTATGAAAAGGACAAATCACATTTCAGAACAGAAGGAGGATGCTGGGGGGGGGGGGAAGAGAAAGGAAGGTAAGTGTCTGTGAGTTAATGATATTAGAGGTGGGGAAAGTTAGATGTCTGTGAGCTAATGGTATTAGAGGTGATAATTGGGGAAGCTATCTTGGTAATGGGTAAGGTAGTTGTGGTCTTTGTTCAATCCCCCCCGGAGAGAGTCGAATTTTAACATGAATGGCAGTTCAGAGGATTCCCTTTCAAGTGCAGATGTAAAAAGTTTTTGTAGCAGAATGCAGGTGGTTAAGTCGTTGAGTCAGTGTCCTTTCTAGTTGAAATGGCAAGAAATAGATTTTTCTTTGTGAGCTTGTCTGATATCTGTTTTGTGTGCATTAATCCTTTGGCGAAGTGTCTGAGACGTATGTCCAAAGTACATAGCAGACGGACACTTTCGGCACATGATAGCATAAATTATATTTCTGGATGCGCAGGAATATGTGTTCTTGATCTTATAACTCACTTGGTTAGGTCCAATAATGGTATCAGCAGAATGAATAGGTGGACAAAGCTGGCAACAGGATTTGTTGCAAGGGAAGGTACCAGGGTTGGTATTAGTGTGGTATATCCTGTGGTTGTTGGTAAGAATCATCTTGAGGTTAGGTGGTTGTCTATAGGAGACTATGGGTCTGTCTCCCAGAGCCTCTTGGAGTATGGTATCCGGTTCCAGTATAGGCTGTAGTTTATTGATAATGTGTTGGACATTATGGATAATGTGTTAAGTTGGGGGTTGTAGGTGATGACAAGTGGTGTTCTATTGTTGGTTTTCTTGGGTCTGTCTTGTAGTAGATGGTTTCTAGGTATTCATCTGGATCTTTCAATTTGCTTTTTTATTTTTCCGGGTGGGTAGTTGAGATTTATAAATGCTTGGTAGAGATCCTGAAGCTTCTGGTCTCTGTCAGTGGGATTAGAGCAGATATGGTTGTATCGAAGGGCTTGGCTATAGACAATGGATCGTATGGTGTGTTCTGGATGGGAGCTGGAAGCATGTAGGTAACTGTATGAGTCAGTGGGTTTTCTGTAGAGAGTGGTGTCTAATTTTCCATTGTTGATTTGTACTGTGGTGTCCAGGAAGTGGACCTCTTGTGTAGAATGGTCCAGGCTGAGGTTGATGGTGGGGTGTAAGTTGTTGAAATCTCTGTGGAATATCTCCAGTGTTTCTTGGCCACGTGTCCAGATCATAAAGATGTCATCGATGTAGCGTAAGTAGAGAATGGGTTAAAGGGGACGGGAGTTGAGGAAATGTTGTTCTAGGTCAGCCATAAAGATGTTAGCATACTGTGGGGCCATGCGTGTACCCATGGCTGTGCCGCTGATCTGGAGGTATAAGTTGTTCTCAAACTGGAAATAATTGTGGGTGAGAGCAAAGTTACATAGGTCTGCTATCAGGTTGGCAGTGGTGTCCTCTGGGATAGTGTTTCTAATAGCTTGTAATCCGTCTTCATGTGGCATGTTGGTGTATAGAGCTTCTACATCCATGGTGGCAAGGATGGTGTTTTTGGGGAGGTTATCGATGTTTTGTAGTTTCCTTAGGAATCCAGTAGTGTCTCGGAGATAGCTGGGGGTGTTGGTTGTGAAGGGTTTGAGAAGAGAGTCTACATAGCTGGATAGACCAGTAGTGAGCGTGCCAATACCAGAGATGATGGGACGTCTGGGGTGTCCAGGTTTATGGATCTTGGGAAACAGATAGAACAATCCTGGTCGGGGGTCAGAAGGTGTTTTTGTGTGGATTTGCTCCCGAGTAGCTGTGGGGAGGCTTTTAAGGAGACAGTGTACAGGCAGTCCCCGGGTTACATGGATCCGACTTACATCAGATCCCTACTTACAAATGGGGTGAGGCAACCTGGCACTAGCTGCTTCCCCCCAGCAGACCAGGGAGACGCAAAGCTAGCGCCCTTCCCCCCCAGCAGACCAGGAAGACGTGGAGCGGCTTTTCTCAGCAGACACCTCAGCTTGAGAATAAAGGACTGAGGGAAGTGAGGTGTGGGAGAATAAAACTGAGCTCTGGAGAAATGTTTGGCTAGAGTTTCCCCTACAATATGTACCAGTTCCGACTTACATACAAATTCAACTTAAGAACAAACCTACAGTCCCTATCTTGTACATAACCCGTGGACTGCCTGTAGTTTCTTTTTGTATTCCGAGGTGGGATCAGAGGAGAGAAGTTTGTAAAATGTGGTGTTCGAGAGTTGTCTGGTTGCCTCCTGGTTATAGTCAGCCTTATTCATAATGACCACAGCACCCCCTTTGTCAGCTGGTTTGATTATAATGTCCAGGTTGTTTTTGAGACTCTGGATGGCATGGTGTTCAGCGCGGCTAAGACCGTGTGTCACTTGTTGTCGGTTGGGAATAATGTCAGTCTGTGCGTTGTTGTGGAAGCTTTGTATATAGAAATCCAGATTGTAATTCCGACCATCAGGGGGAGTCCATATAGAATCATTTTTCCTTTGGTGTTGATAGGGAGGATCTGGTAGGTCAGATTGATGTTCATTGGTGGTTTGGAAATATTCTCGGAGGCAGAGGCAGCGAAAAAAAGCCTCAAGGTCACCACAAAATTGTATCCAGTTTGTGGGGGATGTGGGGCAGAAAGAGAGACCCCGGGACAAGACAGACTCTTCTGCTGGATTGAGTTTGTAGCTGGAGAGGTTAACAATATTATCCGGTGGGTTGAGGTAGTTGCTGTTGTAGCCAGTGGTATGGAGCAGGTTAGAAAATTTATTGTCTTTTCTTTGTTGTAGGGAATAGAAGTGTGTATAGTAGATCTCTTGTCTGGTGGAACAAAAGTATTGCAAGGTGTCAGTCGGTGTGGATGTTTGTCTTGAGATGAGACGCTCTAAGTTAGAAATGTCATTCTTGATGTTTTTCTGTTTCTTGTATAAAATACTTATCAGGTGATTCCTTAATTTCTTGGATAGTGTGAGGCAGAGTCTTTCACTGTAGGCAGTACAGTATGTTGATCTTAATGGATTGTTCACTTTCAGTCCTTTGGGTACGATGTCCATCTTCTTGCACTTGGATAGAAAGATGATGTCTGTCTGTATCTGTGCATGTTTCTTCATATGGTTGATGGATTTCCATTCCAAACGGCTAAATGTAGTGCCTTGCATGTAGAATAGTAATAGAAATGTAGCCGTGTTAGTCTGGTGTAGCTGAAGCAAAATGCAGGACTATGTAGCACTTTAAAGACTAACAAGATGGTTTATTAGATGATGAGCTTTCGTGGGCCAGACCCACTTCCTCAGATCAAATAGTGGAAGAAAATAGTCACAACCATATATACCAAAGGATACAATTTAAAAAAAATTCATTGATCGAGGCCTTGTGGTGCTAACTAAATCAATGCTAACTATCTAAAAAGTCTGGGCCATAGACTCTCAGCTGGGCTCCCAGGGCTCTCCTGCAGGCTGCCTTGCTAAGAAACAGGCATCCAGGCAGGTGAAAGAGGTTGGCTCGGGAGGGACTATAACTGTAGATATTCTAATGCTCCTGTTCCCGGGATAATGCCCGTCTCAACAAATCGCCATGTTGAATAATTAGCAGATTGTTTTAAGTGATATTAAGCAATACAGACGATTGCTCTCAAATTTCAATTATTGGATATTTGATTTGATTAATAACTTGAAGTAATGATTTTTGACTTGCATAATCACTGGTTTTGTTGTTCTTTAAATGAAATAATACACGCAGTTAAAACTATGAAAACATTTTTAATAGCTGTTAATACGCTGATGAGATGGGGTAAAATAATTGATGTTAGCTAAGCAGTAATGCTCAGATGAGCCGTGAGAGAAGAGGGGGCCCCAAAGTCATATCTTGCATGCCACTCCCATCTCTGGAACAGCCAGTTGCACCCCAGGACACATCTTTAATTAAACTGTTTAAAGCTCTATAATAATGAATGTTGCAGTATTAGTTCTGTTGCTATTAACATACTGGCTGTGTTAAATTATATCTCCCCCCCAGTGTGTGGCTCACATAGGGGAAAATAGCCTGTTCCTAATACCAGCTATTAGGGTTATTCCTTTAAGCCAATATATTCTAATCTAGGTTTTACCTGAAGAATCCCTTCTCTGCCCCTTCTCTGTTCCCTCCTGCAGTTCCTTTCCCCTCCCACTGCTATTCCATAGAGGCTTTGGCAGAATATGGGAAATCTGGTTGGCCATAACATGCCCACTTTTACAGTGACAATGCCACCTTTGTGACCTATATGTGAAGACTTACAATAGGCTTTTGGGAGCTTCTCTGGCCTGACACGTTTTCAGCAGAAGTCCACATGCTTGTTGTATCCGAACTACACTCATATGTAAGTAATTTGCTTTCTTTCCTTACGGCATAGGTGACCCTCTGGACAGAATTTAGTCCGTTCATTGACTCAGAGTTGAGACCGAGATCCTCAAAAGTATTAGATTAGGGCATAACTCCCATTGAATTGGGCCTCAGTTCTTAGGTTCTATAGTAAAGGGCATGATGATCTACAGATAAAGTGATTTTGGATTCACCATGTGTTAATGAAATGAGGAGTCCTGTGGCTCCTTAAAGGCTTTGTGCATAAGCTTTAATGGGCAAAACCCCACATCATCAGATGCTGACAAAGTGGGTTTTTGCCCATGAAAACCTATGCCCAAATAAATGTTTTAGTCTTTAAGGTACCACAGGATTCCTCATAGTCTGTATCTATCAATAAACTTGGCTACTCTTTTGCGTGTTAAAAGGAAGTTTATCTTGGGAAATGATGGTTATTCAGTGGAAAGTGGGTAGCAAATGGTCAGCCAGTGTCTACAGATTTCAAACAGCTGGTTACCTCCCTTCACAGAGGAGAAAACAAACCACACTAAACTTGCAAATTAGATTTGTACAGATAACTTTTGTTTCCTTTCTTTTTTCTCTTGCCTAGTTTAATATGCATAGCTATAAATGGAGAAAATGTGCCTCTGTGCTGGCTTTGCAAAGATAATCTTGAAGAGTATAAATGAATGTACATATTGATGGAGCAATTTGTTTTTATTGACTTCTTGCTATGTCTTGCTGAATTCCTAGTATGTAGAATAGGCTCTAACTATTTTTTGTTATGAAGAGTGCTGCAAACTGTATTTTTCCCTGACAAGTTCTAAAGGGGCTTGGATGGTTTATACACAAAGAGTTGTCAGTGAATGCGGTACCTCTGGTATTGATTCATTATTATTGATATAAGTATGTTCAGGGGTCTAAAGAAGGATGCTGAGATATCAAAACATAGGCATGGCAGAATTCTTTTATAGCCTAGGAGCCAGAGCTGTTAAGGTGAGGTGGGATCTCAATGCCTAATATGCATTGTTTGACTGAGGGCATTATAGGAGAAGTTGAAGGTAGGGTGATAAAACAGCATTTCTTCTAATGAGGGTTTGAGGTTTTTTCTGCAAGGCACTGATTGTATGAATGCAGCTGAACAAAATATTGCTGGAGTCCAGAAATAGCTGTTGGATATGTCATTTGTAGTAAGAAGGAGGGGGAGCATAACGTATGGAAACAGGTTAAAAGGACATCTATAAAATACCATACGTGTACCAAGCACTGTCCTGAAACAGAGGTCAAGAGTCCTATCCTGAGGTGCTGACAATTTCAGTTCTACAGTGGGATTTATTAATGGATCTCTTGGCATGTGTGGAGTCCACTGAAGTCATTAATTTTCTGTGTGAGTGCAAAAGTCTGTCTGCATGGATCTGTCTGCAGGATCAGGACCTAATTTAAACAGGTGGCACAATGATTAATGGTATCAAGCTAAGGCTGATAGGTAAGGAGGCCATCTTAATCTACTTTTCCTTCATGGGAGGGCGACTGAGTTGTGTTATATTTCCCTCTGAATAGAGGAAAAGATTAGAGAAATGTTGGGCACTAGAAACTCACCACATCTAGCTGAATTTCAAGAGTTGGCGCTATAACTTCCCTGGGGTTTCCAAATTATTTTACACTGCAGATGGAGAAGGGAACACAAGGATTCCATGTCACTCCCTCATTATATAGTAGATGGGGCTATAGGCTAGACAGCTATCCTAGAACATAACAGCATCTCCAGGTGGTGTGTGGGTCCGAAGGCAAGTTGGGTGAAGGCTTCTGGGAAGGATGGTGGTGGTCATGCTGAGGAACATATCAGTATAATTGTGAAAGTGGTAACTCATGCCAGATTCAGATGAACCACAAGTTCTACAAATTATGAAGGAGCTCGACATTCATCAAAGCCAAGTGAACCAAAACATGGCCTCAGCTGGAATATTGTATCCAATTCTGGGTGCCGCATTTCAGGAAAGATGTGGAGAAATTGGAGAAAGTCCAGAGAAAAGCAACAAAATGATAAAAGATCTAGAAAACATGTCCTATGAAGAAGATTGAAAAATTAGGTTTGTTTAGTTTGGATCAGAAGATTGAGAGGGGACATATGTTTTCAAGAAGATAAAGGTTGTACAAAGAGGGAGAAAAATTGTTCTCCTTAATCTCTGAGGACAGGAAAATAAGCATTGGGTTTACATTGCAGCAAAGGCACTTTAGGTTGGACACTAAGGGTACGTCTACACGATAAGCTTTTTTTGGAAAAAGCTATTCTGGAAGTTATCTTCTGGAAAAGCTTATTTCAAAATAGAGTGTCCATACCACAGGGAAGTCTCAAAATTAGACCTAGGCAGGCTCCCTAATGTGGATGCACTATCTCAATTTAGAGCCCCAGGAGGCACTGGGGAGGAATAACTTTAGAATGGCCCTGGTGAGGAGCTATTTCGACAGAGCAGCAGTGGAGGATCCATACACACCCGCTTCCTAAAAAGCTTTTTTGGAAGAGATGTTATGCCTCGTGGAATGAGGTTTACCAACACTGGAAAAAGCCCTCCGTTATTTCCATTTTCTTTTGAAATAATATATTTGCTGTGTGGATGCTAGTATTGTTTTTCTGGAATAATGGTTGTTTTTCTGGAAAAATGGTGCAGTGTAGACATACCCTAAGAAATTTTTTCCTACTGTCAGAGCAATTAAGCACTGGAATAAATTGCCTAGGGATATTGTAGAATCTCCAGCACTGGAAACTTTGTAGAGCAGTTTAGACAAACACCTGTCAGAGATGGTCTAGATAAGCAGGTCTAGATAAGTTCCCAACCTTTTCCAGATGGGGACACATTTTGCCAATTCAGGAAGACTTGGTGACCCATGGCAATTCAAAACATGTGTGAATGGCTCCTTAAGAGCCACCTGGAGAGACACCTGGCGACCCTTTTGAAATGTGATGGCGACCCATTTAATTGTTTGTGGTATGCTATTGGTTTTGATGGAATTTCCTCTTTTAGAAACTTAGATGTTGAAACATCCCATTTAAACATTTTTGGAAGGAAAAGTTTCATATTTTCCAAACAACGCTGTTTCAAAACTTGTGTATATGTACAAAAGGATCAATATATAAATGAAACATTTAAATCAATGGCTTTTCCCTGGAATTCCATTTTATGGAAGCTTTGGAAACTTTGGCTTTGTCCTAAGGCGAGAGTCTCCCCTCACCAAAAATCTCAGTTTTTTACAGGACAGAAAATCTGTTTTCAATAAGCTCTTGTGGTATTACACCTGCTATGACAGGATGGTCCCCAAAAGAATATAGACCAAACTGGGGTCTGCAGACCTCCTGGGGCCTGCAGGGTACTCCCGGGAATCTGCTGGCCCCACTGTCAACTCTTTTCTCTCCCTTCCCAGTGCCTCCCGCACACCAGGAAACAGCTGTTCTGTGGCATATACTGTAGCAGGTTCTGGGAAGGAGGAGTATGTGCTTGTGGGATGGTTGAGAGGGAGATTATGTTTGTGTGCAGGGGTGGGAAGAGATGGGGCGGGATCTTGGGCAAAGGGGTGGAGCTGGGGCCTGCGGATGAGCTTTGGTCTTGGGAATCTGTGAAAATTTTAAAATCAAATTAGGGGTCCTTTGGTTGCTAAAGTCTGAGAATTGCTTATCTAGACAATGTGGAGAGATGCAAAGGCTATGTCTAGACTGCAGGCTTCTTTTGGAAGAAGCTTTTCCGGAAGAGATCTTCTGAAAAAACTTCTTTTGAAAGAGAGTATCCACACTGCCAAAGCACATTGAAAAAGCGATCTGCTTTTTTGGAAGACAGCGTGCACACTGAATGGACGCTATCTTGCATGTAAACTGTGATTACTCGGGGTGGCCAACAGGGCACCTGTGCTTTTTCCTCTTTCCTCTTCTTTCGAAAGAACTCCACACACACACCTTTTTCCAAAAGAGCTCTTTCGGAAAAAGGCTTCTTTCTCATAGAAAGAGGTTTACCAATGTCAGAAAAATCCCTTGGTTCTTTCGATTTTTTTTCCGAAAGAATAAGATTGCAGTATGGACATAATTGAAGTTTTTTTGGAAAAATTGCCATTTACCTGAAAAAAACTCTGTAGTGTAGAAATACCCAGAGAATCCAGGAGCACACAGGTATTCTTTTTTAATGTTATTGTTTTGGCAGGAAAGGTAAACAAAAGAAATAAGGGCCCTATTACTTAACAGGAACAAGCTAAACAATGTAAGGCAGGCTTGCAATGATGTCAGTGTGTACACAGAGTTGCACCAGTTTAACTAAACTGGGACAATATCAAACTTTTATTTAAATTTCTGTGACTTTTCTATGTAGACAATCCTTGAAACTCTGGATGTGCTAGGGAAGTTCATACCTGAAACTTGTGAATTAGACCAATGTTTCTAATGGCCAGTAAAAACTCCTGGGGAGTTAGTGGGTGGAGATGGTCAATGTCTCCCATAGAAGATGGCAAAAAGTTCCAGATTCCAAAAAACTAATCTAACCTATATGGGATGGGCCGTAAGTCAATTTATGTAATAATTCTGTGCTTCAGAATTCCTCAGTCAGGCTTAATTCATACCCTTGTGAGACTACAACTGGGTTTTCTACACGAGCCCTCTAAATGCTAAAAGTGGATCTGATTATAGAATTACACACACAATTAATAGTTTCAAATCTTGTTACTGAATAACGCTTTACAATAAACTGTGACAGCACAGCAGTTACAATGCATTCAAGCTAGATTAACGTTGTTAGCAAACAATTCATTTTCCTTCACATTGAGAAACACGGGGCTAACCCAAAATATATAGTGCCTTCCAAATAGAGGGACTGGGACTTCTGACAATTAGATCTTCTGCTTTCAAGTAGGCTTGTTATGCTTAAACGAAGTACATGAGATCTTTTATGGGGGAAAAGGCAGTACGCTGCATTTATTGAGAATACAACAGTTGCATATGCTTTTCAATCACACACACACACACACACACACACACACACACACACACACACACACACACACACACACACACACACACACAAAACATCATGCATACACAGTTCTGCCAGATGATATAGTTACCAGTTCAGAGTCTGTGTCAATCTAGTAGCCAGCTAGATTGAGCACAGGGGGGAGCAGGGCCTGTCAGTCGATCGCTCCGATACTCCTCTCAAGACAGTGTGGCAGACGAACCCAAGTTCCATAGCAAAACACCCTGCTTTTTATAATCTGTTTCTCTTGTTGAAATCCATGGATTCCACTTTGTCAGCTTGTGGCCGGAACGTTATCATTTTGATGTGAGTGAGCTCGAAGGCTCATCCTGTAAACAATCATCCTGCGAATTATCCAATCTTCTTGTGAGTAGGGGGTATACACCGATGGTTATAGATGGCTCCTCTGCAGCCAGGTTGTCTCATCCTCTGGCCTTGCCCATGCTCACTCACCCCCCTTCTTCAGCCATCTGGTTTTAAAGCCATATAACTTTGCATCTTATCTTGATACATTCACACACATGAACAATGTTTACAAGAACTCTCGAGGTTACAGATCTGCAATTGTAAATCAAGTAATTAAGGCTTTGGCCTTGCACAGTAGCAGAATTCCTCTAATCTTATTAATACAGCCACAATCTCCAAGACTGTCTTTCTACTTTAGAACATTTACTAAACTTCAGAACAAAGAATAAAACTTTCAATCCTAACAGGCCCACCCTGGGCATTATATTGACACTTAAATCTAATACTAAATAACCAGCTGTTTCAGCATCCATTTAAGCACATATGCAACTTCAAATATGGGGCAGGAGGACCCCAAATACTGAAAACTACTGTATTTGTGCTCATAGAGAGGCTTTGGTTTATTGGTGTGATATATCTCAAAAAGACATTTGGCCTCCAGTCTGATTTCTCCTTTATGGTGGTTTGCCAGTCTTAAGACCACTGACTTCTGTAAAATTACAGTAAATTGTTTTGAGATGCTACCTACAATTCAATCTGAGTTACCTTTAGCAGCTCTTTACCCTTCAGGGCTAGTCTGGGTCTGACCACTGCTCTACCAGTCAGGATGCAGGGCAAGCAACAAGAGTAAGGCAACAACCTTTTAGGCAAGTAGCAAATGTCCCTATCCCCTATTTATAACCTATTTCTATGTAGAAATGCTTATTTTCCCCCTTGAGACTAAGGACCGTACATACACCTTAGCATAATGCTGAAGACCAATAAGTGAAATTACAAGCAGAATGTCCACACTACCAAGCCCATTATTTCAAAATAAAGGGGTGGTTATTTCGAAGCAATAACTCCTGC
The DNA here is from genome assembly GCF_052426305.1 of Pelodiscus sinensis. Taxonomy (NCBI): domain Eukaryota; kingdom Metazoa; phylum Chordata; order Testudines; family Trionychidae; genus Pelodiscus; species Pelodiscus sinensis. Next base: position 45,457,268 of record NC_143055.1, read on the forward strand.
TTTCCACAAGGAATAACACTTAATTCAAAATAGTTATTTTGAAATAATGGTAGGGTGGACACTCTGGTGTTGCTATTTTGAAATAACTAGTCTCCAGGGTCTTTCAAAATAATGACTCCCCAGTTCTTCTGGGACTCTAAGTAGAGGTAACGTGTCCACATTAAGGGTATGTCTAGACGACATGGCTCCATTGATGGAGCCATGTAGATGAGTTTACTAGACATAGGAAAATGAAGTGGCGATTGAAATAATTGCCACTTCATTTACATCAAAATGGCTGCTGCGCTGTGCCGATCAGCTGTTTGACAGCACAGCGGGGCAGTCTGAATGCGCTGCGGTCGACATGGGAAGCCTTTGTTGACCGCTCTGGTATGCCTCGTGAATTATTTAAATCGCCACTTCATTTTCCTATGTTTAGTAAACTCATCTACATAGCTCCGTCGACGGAGCCATGTAGTCTAGACATACCCTAAGGGAGCCTGCCTCAGACTAATTTCGAGTCTTCCTGTAATGTGGAAATGCTATTTCGAAATAGTTATTTTGGGAGTTATTATTTCAAAATAATTTCCTAGTGTAGACATGCCCCAAGAGATCATAGGAGTGGAAGGAATTGACAGATGGAATTTGCAGTTGTCATTGCAGATCCTTTGAACATTATGTTTGAAAACTCAAGGCGATTGGGAGAGGTCCCAGATAATTCAAAAAAGCCAAATGTGGTATCCATCTTTAAAAATGGGAAGAAGAACAATTCAGGGAACTATAGACCGGTCAGAAAAAAAATCTCCAGAAAAATCATTCAGGGGATCGTCAGAGAATCCAATTTGGAGCACTTGGAAGAGGGGAAAGTGATCAGGAATAGTCAACATGGATTTACCAACGGCAAGTCACGCCTGACCAATCTGATTAGCTTCTATGATGAGGTAACTGGCTCTGTAGACACGAGGAGGTCAGTGGATGTGATATACCTTGATTTTAGCAAAGCTTTTGATACAGTTTCCCTCTCCCACGATATTTTTGCTAGCAAGTTAAGGAAGTATGGATTGGATAAATAGACTGTAAGGTGTCTGAAAGCTGACTAGATCGGGCTCAACAGGGAGTGATCAACGGCTCAATGTCTGGCTGGTGGTCAGTTTCAAGTGGAGTGCCCCAAGGATTGGTTCTAGGGCCAGTTTTGTTCACTTTCTTTATTAATGACCTAGATGAAATGGATTACACCCTCTGCAGGTTTGAGGATGACACTAAGGGTACGTCTAGACTACATGCCTCTGTCGCCAGAGGCATGTAGATTAGGCTACCAGACATAGGAAAATGAAGCAGCGATTTAAATAATCGCCGCTTCATTTAAATTTACATGGCTGCCGCGCTGAGCTGACAAACAGCTGATCAGCTGTTTGTCTGCTCAGCGCGATAGTCTGGACGCTCCCCTGCCGACATCAAAGGTATTTGTCGACCACCCAGGTAAACCTCATCCCAGGAGGTTTACCTGGGTGGTCGACAAATACCTTTGATGTCAGCAGGGGAGCGTCCAGACTATCGCGCTGAGCCGACAAACAGCTGATCAGCTGTTTGTCGGCTCAGCGCGGCAGCCATGTAAATTTAAATGAAGCGGCGATTATTTAAATCGCTGCTTCATTTTCCTATGTCTGGTAGCCTAATCTACAAGCCTCTGGCGACAGAGGCATGTAGTCGAGATGTACCCTAAACTAGGGAGAGAGGTAGATACGTTGGAGGGCAGGATTAGGCTCCAGAGCAGAGGTGGGCAAAAGGGCCTCTGCGGGTTGGATCCGGCCTGCCAAGTGGGTTGATCTAGCCTGTGGAGGCCCTGCTACTCCCTCCACCTCCCAATTAGAGCTTGGGGGTGGGGGAGCATGCAAAACTTCCTTCTGCCCTGCAAGGAGCACACAGCGCTGTGAAGCACCACGTGCTGCTCATGGGGCAGGAGGAGATGTCACGAGCTCCCCCACCCCCAAGCCCTGATTGGCCTGGGGATGGGGGAGCTGCACGAAGTTTCCTCCTCCCTCCCCCTGCTCTGCGAGGAGCATGCGGCACTTCAAAGTGCTGTATGCTCACACAGGGAGGGGGCAGGGCGAAGGAAGCTTCACACAGCTCCCCCGCCCTGAGGCCCTGATTTGCCTAGGGGCAGAGGGAGCACGCGAAGTCTCCTCCTGCCCTGCGAGGAGAGCGTGGCACTGTGAAGTGCCATGTGCTCCTGACTGGCCTCGGGGTGGGGGAGAGTGTGAAGCCTCTTCCCGCCCTGCCAGGGGCATGGGTGCCTAGTGGGAAGGGGGGGTAAAGGGGCTCCCCCACCCCCAGACCAAACATGTTCTGGGGATGGGGAAGCCCAGAAGCATCCTGGCCCCACCCCTTTCGGTTTAGGCCCCACTCCTTCTGGGGCAGCCACGGGACCACTTCAAAAATTTTTGAAGTAGCCCCCCAGCCAAAAGTTATTGCCCACCCCTGATCCAGAGTGACCTAAACAAATTGGAGGATCGGACCCAAAGAAATCTGATGAGGTTCAACAAAGACAAGTGCAGAGTCCGGCACTTGGGATGGAAGAATCCCAAGCATTGTTACAGGCTGGGAAGTGACTGGCTAAGCAGCAGTTCTGCAGAAAAGGGTCTGGACTTGGGCTTATTTAGTCTGCAGAAGAGAAGAGTGAGGGGGGAGTTGACAGCAGCCTTTGATTTTCTGAAGGGAGGTTCCAAAGAGGATGGAGAGAGGCTGTTCTTAGTGGTGACACATGATAGAATGAGGAGTAATGGTCTCAAGTTGCTGGGGGGAGAGGGGGGAGGAAGTGTCTAGGTTGGATATTAGGAAAAACCATGTCACTAGGAGGGTGATGAAGTACTCCTAGGGGAGTGGTGGAATCTGCATCCCTAGAGGTTTTTAAGTCCTTGCTTGACAACTCCTGGCTGGGTTGATTTAGTTGCAGTCAGTCCTGCTTTGGGCAGGGGCCTGGACTTGATGACCTCCTGAGTTCTCTGCCAGCCTAGGATTCTATGATTCTAAGGAACCTCAAGAGGTCATCTAGTCCAGCCCCCTGCATTCATGTCAGGACTGAGTATTATCTAGACCATTCCTGGCAGGTGTCTGTCTAACCTTCAGAGATCAGGATTGCTAGTTCCTCTTTCTGCAAGTGACATGGGATCTTTAACAGATGTGTAGTGGATGTATCATCTGGGTGATGAGCTACAAAAGGAATATTACTGACATCAGTCAAATCATAACAGGAGTGTTATGGAGGAAATATACCCTCGATTAGTGTGATGAGTTCAGTCGCTGTGACCTTCTTGGGACTGTTACTTGATAGGCTTAGTGGCAGTTCAGTACATGTTCTTGCCCTCCTGAGTGCTCCTCAACTCTGTCCTGCTCAGCCAGACCCTAAGGCCTCCTCCAGCAGTGACACAGAGTTAGGATCATGAGGAGTAACGGTAGTTTGAATTAGAGAGCCTAATTCGAACTACTTACTCCATGCCGCGTGTAGCTGCAGGCACGGAATCCGCACTAAGGGGGATTTAAAAATGGCGGCGCCCGGCAAGATGCAAATGAAGCCCGGGATATTTAAATCCCAGGCTTCATTTGCAACTTCGAATGCCTACATTAGCCACCCTAGTTTGAACTAGGGTGGCAGTGTAGACATACCCTTACATGTTTGCAGTAGTCACCGTGGCCAGGTTAGCCAGGGAGAAACCATGACCAGTGTATCCTCTAATTTTTTTTTAATTGATGGGCAGAATAAATTATTATGTACACTGAGGCATGAACAGATGTGCATCACTCGTAGAAACACATGCTGCCAGCTGCGGGTGCTCTGCTAAATTAGCTGGGCAGCACCTGAATCTCCTTTGGGTGGTTGCCCAAGCACTGAGCTTCCCTGGAACACTGCCTATGACCTGGATGACCTCACTCCTCTCCTTTAAATAGGATTTATGTAAGGCAGGAGTCCATTGTTTCAGTGAAACCCCGCCCCTCGCTACTTATGGACAAGTACCTGGTTTAAGATGGTATCAGGTGACATGGTCACATGTCTCTGCAAGACTGCATCTCCATATTTCACTGGCTTACCCAGGAAGGCTAAGCTCCATTGTCTCTTTGCTAATGGGTCATTATAGCCCTGAAGTACCATTAATGGCCCTCATTTAGCATGGCTATACTAATAACACAGGTTTATATTCCATTTTCCCAACTTGATTTACAAAGATGATAAATGCATACAAATGGGAAAATCATATCTAGAGTATAATTTTCCCAGTGATTTCTTGCATGAGGTATTTTGCATAATGCATATTCCAGGTATATCATATTCATAAGCATATTTTCATAGAGCTTATGGAATGTCCTTTCATAACCAGTTCCTGAAAATATGTGAACTTGTAACAATTTGTGTCTCAGGCAATTATATCTTCATTATATCTTCAGTATCTTCATTATTATGCAGAAAAAGGAACAAGAAAATGCTACTCAGTTAACAGCTTGATTTCCATCTGGAATGAACATTTCTTATTCTGTACTGCTGTAACTTCAGAAAAGTTGTGAGACTCTTAAGGTACATGTGGTATATTAAAAAAAGCATCCGGCAATACAGATTGATACAGGAAGCTTGATGTTTGGAGGCTGATTTGCTAGCAGGTTTCCCTACCACTTCATATGCTTTGAGTATGAATTCTGTTGAAAGTATTCAAGTAACATTAATTAACTGCATTAAATGCTAAGCAGCAAACATAAAAATTAGTAATGCTGAAGTCCTGAGCAGAAGAACACCCTGCAAATATTTTAAATGAAAGTAATAGTGTAATAGATGCAGGGGAGAGAGGTAAATGCTTGCCTGGTAATACAGTAAAGTTTCCAGATCTCGGGAAAACTCTAATTATTTGCTAATTGCTGGGTTGGTTGATGAAGGATTATTGCAGTTATAAGCAATCAAGGAAGTAACAGTTTAGAAACAGAGTAATGAATCTATCTGCAGCATACTGAAGATTAGTCGATACCTGCTGTACAACTGAACGTCCTTAAAGACTATCTAGACAGAATCAGGGAAGCCAAGAACACTCTGGGTAGTCTTGTTTTGAATGTCATTGCTCTGGGGAGTTGAATCTAGTAAAAATGTGATTCTAGTGCTTGAAAGAGATGCCTCATTATCATCCCTGTAAAGTGAAGCTCTCTCTTTATCCAGAAGGTAGGTACAGGACAGGCTAGAGCAATGCTAGTTTTCCAACAAACCATGGCCAATAACTGTTGGGGCACCTTCATGAAATGGATAACATCCGCACTGATTATTGCCAACTATGGTAAATGCTATTGCAATGAGGACTTGGATCTAGTTATCTCCAGGAACTCGATAGAGGCTATTAAGTCATTTTGACATAAGTCACTAAAGATACTATTTAATTTTTTTGTAGTGGTCCATGCACATCAATCAGGTTGAGGCTCCATGATGTGAAGTAGAATACAAACATACAGACAATGACAGTCCATTCCCCAAAGAGTTTACAAATTCCAGATTCAGGCTGAGGACTAGATATAAAAGGTCCTATATCTTATTATTGATATATTGCATCAGCACGTTCCTTCTCCCCCATGACACAGATTGATTATGAATTACATTAGAATTGTAAGTTTGTTTTTCTTCTGTAAAACATTCTCAATCAATTTGTGATGAAAACAGAGCTATAGGCAACATACATAGACAGTGCATTAATCGGTGCAAATAATATAAATATATACAGGCGTAATACAATATAGAAAAATTAAGAACTAAGAAGTTAAAAATCAATACATATATAAAGTGCATAGGAACAAAATCTGAAAAAAGCTACACTAATAGTACTAAGTACAAGAAAAGAAGATGTCAATACTTTAGACCAGGGGTGGGCAATAATTTTTGGCCGGGGGCCACTTCAAAAATTATTGAAGTGGCATGCCGCCCAGGAAGGGGCGGGGTCTAAACCTGAAGGGGCAGGAGCAGGATGCTTCTGGGCTACCCCACCCACAGACCATGATTGGTCTGGGGGTGGGGAAGCTCCTTTGCCCCCCTTTCTCACTAGGCACCCATGCCCCTGGCAGGATGGGAAGAGACTACCTTCACCCTACCTTTGCCCTGCGTGAGCGTATGGCACTTTGAAGTGCCTCAGGCTCCTCGCAGAGTGGGGTGGGAAGGCAGAGGAAACTTCACATGTTCCTCTCACCCCTAGGCCAATCCCGGCTTGGGGTGGGGAAGTGTGTGATGTTTCCTACTGCCCTGTGAGGAGCGCATAGTGCTTCAAAGCGCTGTGTGGTCCTGCCAGGGTGGGAGGAAGTTTTGCATGTTCCCCCATCCCCAGGCACTAATTAGCCTGGGGGCAGGGGAGCGGCGGGGCCTTCGTGGGCCAGATCAACCCACTCGATGAATCAGATCTAGCCCGCGGAGACTCTTTTGCCCACCCCTGCTTTAGACTCAAAATCATCAGCTACAACTATTTTTCACACATTTCCTGATGTGTTCTCCCCTCTCCCTTAATAGCTAGACACAAGGAGTCAAATACATCCCTGGTGTAACTTTAATGGAATTACATTGGGGATGCATTTGTTCCACTCTGCTGTGCATCAAACTCAAGTTGATCAAGATCTTTCCTGCTTTACAAGATTGTTTTAATGCTATGGAGATTAGAAATGCCACACATTTTCATAACATATATCAGAATATATGACATTTAAAGGTGATCAGATCTTTAGAAAGATAATCTCTTTGGATTTGTTTGTTTAATTTTGTGAAGGAGCAGATCAGTGCACAGAAATTACATACTGACAGGAAGTACATCTTGTTCAATTATAAGCCCAGAAAGGATACTAATATTTTAACGTTGCTTTTGACTATTTAGTGGATCTAAGATAAAATAAGGAAAATTTGATTGTAGCAGAACTAGAAATTTTCATCATGTTACTCCTTGCATTGACAAGCACTTTTGACATGCAGATGGATAGATATATAGATAAGAAAGATAAGATTAAAACCAAGTGGAATTCTGCTAACTCTGAGTCATACTGCTAAAAAAGTCAACTTTCAAGGTCTTTTTAAGACTAGAATCATGACAGAACAGTTTACATAATCCTGAGGTGAGGTCAAATAAAGACAGTGAGACACTGTATTTGAATGTCTGTTGTTTGAGACTGAGTCATGTTTTTCATATCCTCAAGAGCTAGGCACTGGAAGAACTTAACATTTGTCAAATTTCACCAAAAGATGATATAATACCGATCCTGTGAGATGTTATATTTTAATTCCCTTTAAAATCATACTCAGAGTGATCAGAAGCCATGATGCAGAGCCAAAATGGCAGCTCTAGTACAATTGTGGTTTGTAACTGTTGTAAGCAGTTTCAGTTATGTTTCATGTGATGTCCTCCACATGCAAAATTCCTGAGACATTAAGTCTGCAATTATTGAAATTTTCTTGTTTGCATGAAAATTCCTACTAAGATGATGTAAACAAAGATCTGGGATTCATTTGTTCTTAGGCAATGTGTGCTCTGATTTTGAGAATGACCAAGTCTTGGGAAAATGTCTATCTGTCACATGAAATACAAGGTTTTGATCTGATTTATAATCTAAATATCCTGGATTTAGTCTCTGTAAGAAGTCCCTTTAGATGATGGAGCTTAGCTTCTGAAGACACCGCTTATCACACTGATTCTAAATCTTCAAACACTCAAGTTGCAGTAGCTCTCCTTGTTATCTGTTGCTACCAAGTTCTTACAGCATGTGTACATCTTTTTACAAGCTCTGACTCATCAATTCTAACACCACTTCAGAAGGTAAGTCAACATTATAAGCTTGATCATCTCTGTTTGACAGAGGAGGAAACCACACCAGCTGAGGGAGAGATTTGAAAATGTGCCAAAGGGCCCCAGCAAAGCCCTGCTCAGTGATTTGGCACCTGAAAGGGGAGGATTCATTCCATTCATGGAGCCTTGCACAGCACTAGTGTCCACCCCCTGGAGCCGGATCAGACCCCCTTTACACGTGGCTGGGGCTGGAACAGGCCTTGCCAGTTCCTAGCATTTAACCAGTTAACATTTTAAATGTTGATTACTATTCCTCCTATACAGTCCAAAGATGTTCCTCTAAAATGAATGAGACAGCTCTAAAATAAATGAGACAGCCAGAGAACTGTAATGGGGTCCATTGGAGCAAAGTTCTTTCTGCTTCACCAACTCAATGCATGGGGAGATCATAGAATCATAGAATACTAGGACTGGAAGGGACCTCGAGAGGTCATTGAGTCCAGTCCCCTGCCCTCATGGCAGGACCCAATACTGTCTAGACCATCCCTGATCGACATTTATCTAACCTACTCTTAAATATCTCCAGACATGGAGATTCCACAGCCTCCCTGGGCAATTTATTCCAGTGTTTGACTACCCTGACAGTTAGGAACTTTTTCCTAATGTCCAACCTAAACCTCCCTTGCTGCAGTTTAAGCCCATTGCTTCTTGTTCTATCCTCAGAGGCCAAGATGAACAAGTTTTCTCTCTCCTCTTTATGACACCCTTTTAGATACCTGAAAACTGCTATCATGTCCCCCCTCAGTCTTCTCTTTTCTAAACTAAACAAACCCAATTCCTTAAGCCTTCCCTCATAGGTCATGTTCTCTAGACCTTTAATCATTCTCGTTGCTCCTCTCTTCCCTCTCCAATTTCTCCACATCTTTCTTGAAATGCGGTGCCCAGAACTGAACACAATACTCCAATTTAGGCCTAACCAGTGCAGAGTAGTGCGGAAGAATGACTTCTCGGGTCTTGCTCACAACTCACCTGTTAATGCATCCCAGAATCATGTTTGCTTTCTTTGCAACAGCATCACACTGCTGACTCATATTCAGCTTGTGGTCCACTATAACCCCTAGATCCCTTTCTGCCGTACTCCTTCCCAGATAGTCATTTCCCACTCTGTATGTATGAAACTGATTGTTCCTTCCTAAGTGGAGCACTTTGCATTTGTCTTTATTAAACTTCATTCTATTTACCTCAAACCATTTCTCCAATTTGTCCAGGTCATTTTGAATTATGACCCTATCCTCCAGATTAGTTGCAACCCCTCCCAGCTTGGTATCATCTGCAAACTTAATAAGCGTACTTTCGATACCAATATCTAAATCATTGATGAAGATCTTGAACAGAGCTGGTCCCAAAACAGACCCCTGCGGAACCCCACTTGTTATGCCTTTCCAGCAGGATTATGAACCATTAATAACTACTCTCTGAGTATGGTTATCCAGCCAGTTATGCACCCACTTTATAGTAGCCCCATCTAAGTTGTATTTACCTAGTTTATTGATAAGAATATCATGCAAAACCATATCAAACACCTTACTAAAGTCTAGGTATTCTGCATCCACTGCTTCTCCCTTATCCACAAGACTTGTTATCATATTAAAGAAAGCTATCAGATTGGTTTGACATGATTTGTTCTTTACAAATCCATGCTGGCTGTTCCCTATCACCTTGCCACTTTCCAAGTGTTTACAGATGATTTCCTTAATTACTTGCTCTATTATCTTCCCTGGCACAGAAGTTAAACTAACTGGTCTGTAGTTTCCTGGGTTGTTCTTATTTCCCATTTTATAAATGGGCTCTATATTTGCCCTTTTCCAGTCCTTTGGAATCTCTCTTGTCTCCCATGATTTTCCAGAGATGATAGCTAGAGGCTCAGATGCCTCCTCTATCATCTCCTTGAGTATTCTCGGATGTATTTCATCAGGCCCTGGTGACTTGCAGGCATCTAACTTTTCTAGGTGATTTTTAACTTGTTCTTCTTTTATTTTACCTTCTAAAACTACTCCCTTCCCACTAGCATTCACTATGTTAGGTGTTGCTTCAGACTTCGCGGTGAAGACCGAAACAAAGAAGTCACTGAGCATCTCTGCCATTTCCAAGTTTCCTGTTACTGTTTCTCCCTCCTCACTGACCAGTGGGCCTACCCTCTGCTTGGTTTTCCTCTTGCTTCTAATGTATTTATAAAAAGTTTTCTTGTTTCCCTTTATTCCCGTAGCTAGTTTGAGCTCATTCTGTGCCTTTGCCTTTCTAATCCTGCCCCTGCATTCCTGTGTTGTTTGCCTATATTCATCCTTTGTAATTTGTCCTACTTTCCATTTTTTATATGAGTCCTTTTTTATTTTTAGATAATGCAAGATCTCGTGGTTAAGCCAAGGTGGTCTTTTGCCATATTTTCTATCTTTCAGACACATTGGAATAGCTTGCTTCTGGGCCCTTGACAATGTCCCTTTGAAAAACTGCCAACTCTCCTCAGTTGTGTTTCCCCCTAAAGAGTAAAGAGTTTTCCAGTGATCCCTATCTCTGCATGCTAAATGCATGTGATTCACTTCTGATCTCCTCGGACTAGAAGAACTCTTGCACCTCAAGCATTGGGAGCTTTATTCTGTAGATCTACTTTAGGTGCTTATTTACATTAATTCATTATCTCATGCTCTGTACTGCTTAATAATACCCAATGAAAGAGGCATGCAGATTTCCCCCTCTTGCTGTGCACTACACCAGCCATTCTCAGGTTTACTCAGCTTGGTAAACAACTAGTTTACGCGGCTGTTCCCAGGGCTAGATTTGGGGTCAGACTGCCTGGAGTCCAGGCTTGGGAGGCACTCATCTTAGGTGTGTTTGTTGTTAATGATAAAAGGGAAAATGTTTATAATGTGAAAATTTATTGTCTTATATGTCAGAGATCTAGCATGCTTGCAAATTGTACATCAAAGCTGTGAAATGGCCTAAAAATGCATTAAAAATAAGGTAATCAAAAGGTTAACAAATGGAGAGGGGGCTGAAGATACTTCTCTTCTGGGATGCCATTTGGTCTAGGCCCTCTAGGGTCATCCCTAGCTGTAGAGAAAACTCATTTTACTATGACCAGAGAGTTAGCAATGTAAACAGAAGAGGCAAAGGAAGGGAGAAAGGAAGTATCTCTATTTGAAGGTGGGGAACAGCAGCAGAGAGATTGAGTTTTACCCAAGGTAATAGAGGCAGCATATGGCAGATCTAGAAATAGATCCCCAATCTACTGAGTCCCCAGGGAGTGCTCTGTTATTTTTGGTATGGGCATCAGTTCTGCATTTCTCTCAGTGATAGATAATCAGAGGTACTCCTGGTGGTCTATATTTAATTTATTGTCAGAGTGACTTTGTAGGTCTCAGGATGTAGGAGATGAAGGTAGGTAAAATAATACAGAAATCCATCCACTATTTTTTCTCCCTCAGTATTGATTTATAACAGATACGCTGCTTTCCATGATACCCTTAATCTAATTAAAAGCATTTAACTGCATATTACAGGCATATGCAAAAAAGATGAAGCTCTTTCATATTTCCTGTAATATAAACACATTAGAAATTCCATATTAGGAATACATCCTTCATGTAAATGGTTATTTTCAGAAGTCTGTAAAAATGAAATACCTCTAGAGGGCACTACCTGATTCCAGTTGAGATGAATCACTTCATAGCATGGTAACAATGCTACATATTCACAGATGATGCAGTACCAGTTTTTTTTTCAATAGCAATTTTATTTTCAATAAATGGTCTTGGTTCACATTTAAAATATGGACTTAAAGCAATCAATATTTTGCATGTGCAAAACACCTTAATTTAGTTCATATTTACTAATAAAACATGTTTGCATAAAAATCACTTTTCAGAAGAAAGCAGAAAAAGCTATTTGTATTCAATTGTCTTGTTATAGGCAGATGTTGCTCTTACAAACAATATGATGCCCTCCAGATGTTTGGAAAACTTTTGTTGATATCAAGGCCAACATATGGTTATTCTGAACAGGTATTTTATAAGTTTTCATTTAAATCTTATAGGAAGTAAAACAAAACAGAGTTTAGGGCACATGACAATAAGCTCATGCTACAGTGATGGGTACCAATATGATAATCTGGATGCATTAGCTAGATAGTCATATTGTTTTAAGTTAGAACTAGTTAAAAAAAGCTTGGTTTGAATCATTGGGGACCCAAAGTACACACATTTTAAAATCAAATCCATAGAAATGAAGTGTGCTGAATTTCTCAAGGAGTGCTAAGTACGTCTCTGGATCAAGTCCTAAACCCTAACTTCAGTACAACCTTAATTACTGAAGCATCATGGGGCAATTGAATAAATTAAAATAGAGCTTTCAGAATTAAAGAAATTTTCAGCGTAATTAACTGAAGTATTAATTGGGGCAAATTACCCCATTTTGTATACTCTGGGGCTACGTCTACACTGCAGGCTTCTTGTACAAGAACTGTTTTGCGCAAGAGTTCTTGTGCAAAAGATCTTCCACAAGAGCGCATCCACACTGCCATGTGCTTTTGTGCAAGAGATGTGCTTTTGTGCAAGAGCATCCATGGCGATGTATATGCTCTCTTGCGCAAGAAAACTCTGATGGCTATTTTAGCCATAGGGGTTTCTTGCACAAGTTATTCATGTTGCTTGTCTACACTGCCTTCTTGTGGAAGAGCTCTTGCGCAAGAGGGCTTATTCCTCAGAGGGAGAAGAATAACTCTTCTGGAAGAAGCCCTGTTTTCCGATGCTGTACTGTAAATTTACTTGTGCAAGAACGCACGTGCAGTGTAGACGGTCTGCAAGTTTTGGGCAAGAACAACTGTTCTTGTGCAAAAAGCCTGCAGTGTAGACATAGCTGGTAGTTTTGGATAATTTAGATTTGGATAACAGGAGCTGTGGGGTGTATGATTCCAGTACTCTTCCTCCATTGTCAATACTTAACTGTGGTTTGCTGAAGTATTTTGCTCTGCACCACTTCTTTGTATGGAGTCTACAGCAATGCTCTTGTCGTAGCTCTGATGTCCTTTTTTCCCCTAACTTGATCACCAAAGTGAGTGAAATGAATAAGTAATAACCTTATTGTGCTAGAAAGTACAGTAACTTTAACTTAGTCAAGCTACAATGGATGCTGAAAAACCTGATATAAATATATATGACACATCCAAATGCTTTCATGAAATCTGCCAGTGCATTTTTTTTCACAGCACAACTTGTATTTGTTTGCACACATTGGCAGAGGAGACTGTTTTAATGAGCTGCGAGTATAGATTGCTTTAGCACTAAGGATTTGCACTTGCTGTTTGTTCTAAAAATAAGCACATATACACTCCTAATAAAATTTGCATGCAAATTTGGCTCATTCATCTTAACATGAGAGTCTAATTCATTCACTTAAAAATGTTCATTTTGTAGTGTATGCAAATCTGCATATAGAATTCTGAAAAAATATAGGAGTAATCTTTTACATTCTTGTCACTTCTGACTGTTTAATCAATGATTTACAACTTAACTTTACATTGATTAAATCTCCTCTGGAATAATATGCCTCATCTATGGTACACATTTATGCAATAATTTCTGTACACCTAGAAAGCTCTTTAAACTTTTGTATTATCGTTAAGGCATAGGAATAGTGGCCAGGCAGATGATGAGCTGTACTTGCATACAGTGGGGCTTACAGCCACTGTGGACCCCACGGCAAGGTGCAAAAGGGCGACTCCACACCCTTAGAAGGGGTGGCCCTGAAGGAAGTTGTCAGAAAGAATCTTACTAATTCGGGCTTTACTTCAGAGCTCTGAGAGGGAGAGGCCAAGGAAGGTTATTCTGGTCAAGAGGCTATATGGCCTCTCCTGCTTGGATTTGTTTGAGCTGTCCCCCCTCCCCGCCCAATGTTCAAAGAACAGAGCTAAATAGTTATCATTAGGTGCCTCTGTTCTTATGTTAATGGTCCCAGAGGGGTAGCGGTGTTAGTCTGTAACATTAAAAACCATGAGCAGACCTATGGCACCTTAGGGTACATCTACACAGCACTGTTATTTTGGAATAACTGACTTTATTTTGAAACAACAAAGTGTGCGTCTACACACAAGCACTTATTTTGACATAATGTTGAAATAATATCCAGCTGGAGGATTTCTTACTCTGACTCCTGTAACCCTCATTTTACAAGGATTAAGGGAAATCAGAGGTAGAGCTCAAGTTGCATAGCCTAAGTCAAAATAGCCTATTTCGAATTTGGGCACATCTACACAGCACTTATTTCAAAACAGACCACTCTTCATCTGACTGACCTTAATCCTCGTAAAATGAGGGTTACAGAAGTTGGAGTAAGAAATCTTCTGGCTGGACATTATGTTGACATTATGTTGAAATAATTTCTTGTGTGTAGATGTGCACATTGTTATTTCAAAATACTTCAGTTATTCTGAAAGAACGGTGCTCTATAGATATACTCTAAGGTGCCACAGGTCTACTCGTTGTTTTTAATGTTACAGACTAACACAGCTACTCCTCTGAGACCCCATATGCATCCACTTCTTCAGATGTTGAAGTTGTGTTTCTTCTACCCTGCTTCCTAAGAGCTGAAATCACTGGGAGCTGAAATCACTTGAGACTGATAGGCAGGAGTCACAGCCAAAAAGTGGATGGCAGTGGATGGTGACCGAGAACTAGCAAGGCAGTGGCAGAGAGATGTGATGAGTGGCCAGCAGGATGGCGGCGACAGCAAGATGAGCAGCCAGCAAGGTGGTGTCAGAGAGGAGTGAGCAGGTGGACGGCTAGTGCCCAGCAGAATGAGTAAGATGCCTCTTTACCTCCCCCCACCCAGGATAGGAAGTGAACTCTGCAGATACACCTCTGAACTCTGGTCTGTCCTGACCAAGGGCAGCATCTGTGAATGGAGTGCAGAGGAGGGTTGGGCACGTGAAGGGGATATTTACATTGCTGGACTTAAGAACATGCGAAGAAAAGGACAGTGCCCAACTTACCTGGGGTGGGACTTTTACTCACGGTTTTGGTTATGGACCCTGTTTGTGATTGTCTCCCAAATTTATGCCACATTACTTCCCTCCCCTTTTATGAAAAGTTTCTTTTCTACACTCAGACTCTGTGCTTGCAAGTGGGGAAGCATTGCCTCCCAGAGGCACCCAGGGGTATTATGTGAATTCCCCAGGTCACTGGATGGGGGCTTGAGCCAGTTCTGGGTTAGATGGATAGTAAGGAACCCCTAGATATTGAACCTGGCTCTGGTTGCTGCTGGCGCTACCTGGCAGAAGGGTTACATTTATATACATACTGATTTTTGTGGACAAATTGTACTGCCATTTTCTCCTTTTTATCTTTGTTGGCTCTGCAGTTCTAGGAGACACTACACTGGATGCTATTACTTTCTGTGCAACATCAACATAATTGTTTCAATTACACCACCAATCAGTTACCCCGAGGCCAATGACTCTCAATCTTTCCAAAAGCAACAAGGAGTCCCGTGGCACCTTATAGACTAACAGATGTATTGGAGCATAATCTTTCATGGGCACTTCATCAGATGCATGTAGAGGAAATTTCCAGAGGCAGGTATAAATATGCAGGCCTGAATAAGGCTAGAGATAACGAGGTTAATTCAGTCAGGGAGGGTGAGGCCCAGTTCTAGCAGCTGATGTGGAAGTGTGAACACCAAGACAGGAGAAACTGCTTTTGTAATTGGCTAGCCATTCACAGTCTTTGTTTAATCCTAAACTGATGGTGTCAAATTTGCAGATGAACTGTAGCTCAGCAGTTTCTCTTTGAAGTCTGGTCTTGAAGTTTTTTTGCTGCAGGATGGCTACCTTTAAATCTGCTACTGTGTGTCCAGGGAGATTGAAGTGGTCTCCTACAGGTTTTTGTATATTTCCATTCCTAATATCTGATTTGTGTCTTTTTATTCTTTTACGTAGGGACTGTCCATTTTGGCGGATGTATATAGCAGTGGGGCATTGCTGGCACATGGTGGTGTATATTACATTGGTAGATGTGCAGGTGAATGAACCAGTGACAGTATGGCTGATCTGGTTAGGTCCCGTGATGGGTGTTGCTGGTGTAGATATGTGGGCAGAGTTGGCACCGAGGTTTGTTGCATGGATTGGTTCCTGAGTTAGAGTTTCTGTGGTGCAGTGTATAGTTGCTGGTGAGAATTTGCTTCAAATTGGTGGGTTGTCTGTGGGTGAGGACTGGCCTGCCTCCCAAGGCTTGTGAAAGTGAGGAATATTGTCCAGGATGGGTTGTAGATCACTGATGATGCGTTGCAACTAACATGTGCAAACTCCCATTGTTTCCATAGCAGACTGAGCCATTTAGTTAGATGTAATGTCTTTTTTCTTATTTAGTTTGATAGATACTGCACAATGATTTCTGAAGCACATTCCTGTGTGAAAATCTGTTACTTAATTGAGTGCAGATGTTGTCAGAACCACTAAAGAATGTTGTAGCTTAAGCTGTCTTTATAAAAAGAAACTCCTGTGTGACACATCTCAAGGTCTCAGTTCAAACTTTCAACAGTGTTGGAAGAATGGTCAGAAGTGTACACTCAAGGACAATTCCTCTGGGCATAAAGCTACATTGTACTATTGATTTCAATAGAGCCACACTGAATTATACAAGCCAAGGATCTAGCCCAAAATGTAAATGGACATCCCTGTGAGATGCATTATATACAAGCAGATGTTATAGCTACAGCCAAGGCCTAATCCCAGCTAGGTGCTATTCTATTTAGGTTATTTTTCAGGCTGTCAATTAATGTGCGTTAACGCCTGTGATTAACGCAGAGATCAATTAACACATTAATTTTTCTAATGCATTAATTGCAGGGGTTTCTGTAGCACTGCCTCTTTGAAACGCCATGGCTGCATTTCAAAGGGGCAGTGCCGTGGGAGCCTGGGATCAGCTGGAGTCCCTGGCTCCATGCAGCACTTCCCCTTTGAAATGTCGCCACGGCGTTTTAAAGGGGCAGTGTGAGCAGAGAGCCCGGGGTTAGCTGGGTACTCCAGCTGATCCTGGGTTCCCACGGCACTGCCCCTTTGAAATGTTGCAGTGACATTTCAAAGGGCCAGTGCAACTCGGAGCCTGGGGTCAGCTAGTCTTATTATTGTTTAATAGCACAATTAATCATGATTAATTTTTTTATTTGCTTGACAGCCGTAGTTATTTTACATGCCCCTCACTGTGGTATCTATTTGGGCTCTTGGACTTTAATGCTATCCACTACATGCTTATGAATGTAACATTTCACAAATAGGGAACTTATATTTTGAACCAGATCTCTAGCCTCTGTAAATCAGTGCAGCTATGCTGAATTCAATGGAGCCATGCTGATTTATACTTGCACAGGTCCTATGCTCTGCATTGTGATTTTCTTTCTAAAAGAAGTGTACAATTACAGCATGTATCCAGTAAAACTTAACCCTTCTGTCATACAGAAGATTAATTTTAGTGACCTATCAAGATAGATCTGCAGAATCCCCTTCTCCTAGAACCTTCTATTTAAGGAGTTTTAAGTTGCTGCTGAGAGCTAGGATCTGAGAAGGAGACAGAATAAATCTATCTTATTGCTCAGGGGTAGCAATGTGTTATCAGCCCTATGAACTCAAAATTCATGAGTCAAGACCCAAAAACTCATGAAGTTGGTTTAGAAGTTATTGTGACATTTAAAAATAATAAAATGTTGGGTCTCTTTTTGACATCTGGTCTGGTTTTTAAGCCTTTAGAAGACACGTGCCTAAGGTTTTCATCACAATTATGAGGACAGAATTTAGGTGACAGCTTAGGTATATTGTGATCAAGAGGCAAGGAGCTGTGTGGGCCTGAGGCCCAGGAGAGAGCTTGGGGCAATGGGGGGGAGGGGAAGGGGAAAGCAGACAGGTCTAGGGGTATTGTAGGGGTGGGTAGGGAGCCAGAAGAGGCAGTGGGTCCAGTTCATCCAAGGTGCCTGACAGAAAACCCTCTAAGGAGCAGAGCTGAGAAGAGTCATAGGTGGTGGTAGGATAGCTCATTCCCTCTCCTCAATTTCAGTCCAGTCAGCACCCACTTTTCAGCTCTCCACCCACCTCTCTTGGCTCTGTCATCACTCACAAGTACTTTTTTGTCCTCTCTGGATCTGAGGGGCCTGAGGGAGCACATGTGTAAAGGGACCCTCCTACTATCCTCTAGGACAGGAGTGGGCAAAAAGGCCTCTGTGGGCTGGATCCAGCCCACCAAGTGGGTTGATCTAGCCTGCAAAGGCCCTGCTGCTCCCCTACCCCCAGGCCAATTAGGGCCTGGGGGCAAGGGAGTGCGCAAAATTTTCTCCGGCCCTGGCAGGACTACGCAGTCCTTTGAAGTACCATGCGCTCCTGACAGGGTGGGAGGAGACATCATGCACTCCCCTGCCCCCAAGCTCTGATGGCTTGGAGGTGGAAGGAGTGCGTGAAGTTTCCTCCCCCCTCCCCCACGAGGAGAGCATGGCACTTCAAAGTACCGTATGCTCACGCAGGACGGGCAGGGTGAAGGAAGCTTTGTGCAGCTCCCCCGTCCCAGACCCTGATTGGCTTGGGGGTAGTGGGAGTGTGCAAAGCCTCCTCCCGCCCTGCGAGGAGCTCATAGCACTTTGAAGTGCCATGTGCTCCTCGTAGGATGGGAGGAGGCTTTGCACACTCCCCTGCCCCCAGCCCTGATTGGCCTGGGGTTGGAGGAGTGTGGGAAGCCTCTTCCCATCCTGCCAGGGGCAGGGGTGCCTAGTAGGAAGGGGGGGGGCGAAGGGGCTCCCACAATCCCAGGCCAGTCATGGTTTGTGGGTGGGGTAGCCCAGAAGCATCCTGGCCCCGTCCCTTCTGGTTTAGGCCCCGCTCCTTCTGGGGTGGCATGGGCCACTTCAAAAATTTTTGAAGTGGCCCCTGGCCAAAAATCATTGCCCACTCCTGCTCTAGGGAATGAGAGAGCCCAACCTCAGCTTGAGGAGCAGTTGAAGAGAACCAGCCTCCTTGCCTCCAACAGAGTCCTTGACCAGGCAGCAGCGATTGTGAGTGGGGAGCCCCCCACCCATTTGATTTCTTTCAACCCCTGTGGTTGCTAAACTCAGGTAAATAACTGCCTGGGTATTTCTGGCAGAACAAGAAACTTCCTGCCTAACTGTGTAAAGTGGTCTGACCTCTCGGGAGTTCTGTGGTGTCCAACATGTTACCTTAAAAATATTCTCACTGGAGACCACCCAGGGTTACACTAGTATGGGTTTATTTCCACTAGGTAAAAGTAAAGAGGAGAAAGCAGCCACCAAAGGTTTAAACTAAAGAAGATGGATCTCTCTCTCTCTCTCTCTCTCTCTCTCATACACACACACACACACACACACACACAGAGAGAGGCAAGCAAGCAAGCACACACCCCTCCATTCATTCACTCACTCATTCACACCCATTCATTCCTGCCCTCGGGCAATCACACACTTACACAGACATATAGGTTGCAGAAGGAGCCAAGGCATGTGGATCCTGGAGGGTCTGTCTGCTCATCATGGCTGGGGAAGCTGGTCAGGAGGGACACCGAAGAGGAGCCTCTCAGGAGCAGGGGGAAGGAAAAAAGAGAGCCTCACATGTGCTCCTTCTCTTTATATAATGTCTGAATGGCTTCTGTGACTCATTCACCTTGTCATCAGGGCGCATGCCCAGACTTCCCTTTATCCAGCAGAGAGCATGCCCAGACTGTGATGACTCATTGTCATGTGGTCCTTTGTTCCAAGCCTTTTTCAAACACACTCACACTCACACTCACACTCTCTCTCCATTCACTCAGGGGAGAATGCAGCTTAGGGAAAGTTACAAGCAAGGTGGCTGCATGTTACAAAGATTACAAAGTTGCAGTTTACAGTAAGTTTGAGAGTTACACAGATTACAAAGATTGACAAGGATCACAATAAGTTGCAGTTTAAAACCTTAGATCTTACAGTTTGGTGTAGCTTTAGAAAATCCATGTATATAAATCTAGTGAACTCAGGCGGAGGCTTTTTTATGCAACACAACACCGCACTATGCAAGTGCTGAATGGGAAAGGAGAAGGCGGTGGGAGGAGGCACTGTTAAACAAAATAAAGATTAATAATTAATCATGAGTTAAAAATCTGGAAGAAAGAGAAATATGCTGGGACAGAAGCATGTTGTCTGGGGTGAAATATAGCCAAAGAATGACAGGAATTTTGAACACTAAAGAACAGCACAGAATAAAAAACAGTGCTTGCTGCTGCTGACTGACGTGGGTCTCTGAACACCTCTATCCTCTCCCATCTTCCTTTCCTTTGTCCAACCACTTAAATGACAACAGGTAAAAAGAAGCACATATACCACCCATGTAACAATGTGGCCACAGAGTAGGGATTCACGCAAAAGATGTTCCTGGCAATAGTGTGTAAACATGATGTTCTAATTAGTGCATATTACTTTTGCCGTGTCCAGAAGTGTGCTGGGTGCTTTTTTGGAGAAGCATAACGGCCAGGAGCCAGATCCTTTACTGGTGTAATTCAGTATAATTCTCTTAAAGTAATGGCGCTATTATGATTTACACCAGCTAAGACTCTGAGAAGGTCCTGTCCTACTGAGTTTACATTCTTGCTAATACTCATGTGCTTAACTTAACATCAGTCATTCAATGGGACTGCTCACATGCTTAAACTTGTTCACATAAGATTGGGGCCTAATTTTAGATGGGATTGGGAAAAGTGGTGGTTCTGTGGGGAAAAATAGTATGAGGAAGATGGGGAGCAAGGACTTGAGTTGAAGAATAAAATATTGATACATAGTTTAGGCACGTGTCCATCTTGTTGAATTACAAGTACTGTATTTTTAAAAGTAGTTATCATTACTGATTCACATCTTGTAGAAACTGGATTTTTCTGAGATGTGAAAGAAGAAAGAAATAGAAGCTATGAACAATAGTATTCAAATAAAATTTAATATTATGGGTATAGAGTGCCTAGCACAAGGAATCAAGATCTTTATTTGGGTCTGTTGAAACTACTGTGATATAATTAATAATATAAATAAAGTAATTTATTTGCAATCAGGGAGATCTTGCAATACAGAATATGGAACTTCGTCCTTCCTTTAAATGGAAAAATAACAATGGAAAGGAAATGTGAATTTCTTTGTAGGCTTTCCTGTCCCTTAAAATGCTGTTATTTCATAGGCAAGTGGTAGAAACTAGGTAAATTTTCCGTTACTAAAGGATCTTTGTTTTAAGCCTTCACTTTAGTAATAATTGTCATAACTAAAAGGCATAGGATTGTGCTGTTATCCCCCTGTGAATATATATGTGTGGTTACTGGTTATATGAACTTCTGTGACCCTTTGAACTTCTCATTATGAGTCTGACTTTCTATGGATTTGATGTTTGCTGTCTTATGCATAGACTCTAGCAATTTATTTCTGATAGTAAATATTTTTTCATCTGATTCAACTTCAAATATTTGTGGTTTTAAAAGTAATTTGGCCACAAATAAGGATGGCAGACCAGCTGGCTCTACCCAGCATTTGTTTCACATAAATCATGGCTTGTATTAGGTTAAATTCAATTTGAAATGGAAAATTAATTTGTTTAGTTATTCTGGGCTGAAGGCATTCAACTGGACCATATTGTCACTTTTCTTTGGTAACATAAACAAGCTCACAGACTACTCGGCCAATGCCAGTAAATGTAATCAGTCAAATAGGCTCCCTCAGCCATAACTCAAAAGGTAGCAGTCTGATAACTTAGTCAAAACTTCACCTTTCATGAGCTATCAGTTCATACATCACCCTTGACATAAAAAGGGCCTCATTCCCAGAGCATTAGCCCAAAGGCTTTCCTTGTGTTAAATTCTTAAAAATAGCAGCAGTGTACAAGTCTTAAACCTTACACTTCACACCAGCACATAGTATCTTACTAAATCGGACCTCAAGGATAATTCATCAGGGCTACTTAAGTGTATTTGAAATTGTACTACTTCTTCAAGAAAGTCATACCTTTCAGATCAGTGCTTTAATATTAAACCCAACAAAAAGTATCCTCATACTTCTAGCTGTTAACAGTAAAATCAAATAAGATTAACTATATTATTCGATATTGTGTTAACTGAACCTCTACTACTATCCTCAATAGTTACTTATAAGCAGTTTTAATAAAATCTTCCAGAATTCTTTGGGATCAACATTCTAGCTCTGCATATATTTCCTGCAGAAAGGCTCTGCACTATTTTTTAAATTAACCAGCAATTTTTTTATTTTTAGGTCTATAATGTGTTTGTGTTTCACAGCAACACCACAAACAGTTATGTGGAGCAATGGACTGATTTTTTAAATAGGTAAACATGAGGGTACGTCCTGCTTACTTAAAATAGGAAATAAGCTCAGAATTGTTGATACCTCTGTTTGATAACTGCTGGTAAGTGATAAGTAATGTAAGCTGCTGTATATTGTTATAGGAACTTCAAGGTCTGGGCTGCCTAATCTTTGCTCAACTGAGGGTTAAATTGCAAATGTGCTAGGTTCCTGAGGCTTGCAGCTACGTTTTGTGGTACAAAATGTAGAAGATAGCAGATAATTATTGTTCCTTCTCGGTACTGTGACGGCACCTAGTAGTTCTAGGACCCATTGTGCTAGGCATTGTACTAACACTGAACAAAAATGGTTATTGTTTCAAAGAACATACAGTCTAAATAAAGAACTTATGTTCTACCTGTCAGGAATCAGGTTTCCAGCAGAATAAGTATCTGGAACCCTAATGCCCTCGTTCAGCAGCTGCTCAAATCATTTGCTCATGGTTGTGCCTAGGGGTGCTAATATGCCTGGGAAAGGAATCTAGGAGGGCTGGCAGGATTTTAAAGTAGCCTTATTGAAGGCACAGGAAGAAACCATCCCTATGCACAGTAAGAAAAGCAAATATGGTAGGTGACCAGCTTAGCTTAACAGTGAAATCCTTGGTGAGCTTAAACACAAAAAGGAAGCTAACAAGAAGTGGAAACTTGGACAGATGATTAGGGAGGAGTATAAATATATTGCTTGAGAATGCAGGGGTGTTATCAGGAAGGCCAAAGTGCAATTGGAATTGCAGCTATGAATGGATAACAAGGGTAACAAGAAAGGTTTCTACAGGCATGTTAGCAATAAGAGAGTGATCAGGGAAGGTGTGGGACACTTACTGGATGAGGGAGGTAACCTAATGGCAGATGAGAGAAAAACTAAAGTACTTAATGCTTTCTTTGCCTCTGTCTTCACAGATAAGGTCAACTCCCAGGCAGGTCCGGCTTTAGGCCGATTTGACCGATTCCCCCGAATTGGGCCCCGCGCCTAAGAGGGCCCTGTCCCCTAAAGCTGGAAGTGTGCTGGCATGCTGGGCGCGCTGCGGGAGGGGGTGTCAGCCCCGGAGGAGGACAGCGGTGGCTTCCCTGCGCTGCAGGAGGGCTAGTCAAGTGCAGTGGTTTCCCTGCACTATGGGAGAGGGGGTCGGCCCCGGGGTTTGGCGGGAAGGCGGGACATGACTCTGCCCTGTAGTTGTGACAGGTGTTTTTTGTGTGCGGTATTTTTTTTTTTTTGCACAACAAAAAAATCCTGGCTGCCATCGAAACTGTTCGAATTGGGCCCCACACTTCCTAAAGCCGGCCCTGCTCCCAGGCTACTGCACTAAGCAACACTGTATGGGAAGGAGGCAGGCAGCCCTCATCAGAGAAAAAACTATTTAGGAACTATTTAGAAAAGTGGGTCTGGATTGAATACATCTGAGAGTGCTATAGGAGTTGGCAGATGTCATTGATGGCCATTATCTTTGAAAACTTGTGGAGATCAGGAGAGATACCAGATGATTGGAAAAAGGCAAATGTAGTGCCCATCTTTAAAAAAGAGAAGAAGGACAATCCAGGGAACTACAGACCAGTCAGCCTCATCTCATTTCCTGGAAAAATCATGGAGGGGATTTTCAAGGAATCTATTTTGAAGCACTTGGAAGAGAAAATAGTGATCAGGAATAGTCAACATGGATTCACCAAGGGCAAGTCCTTGCCTGACCAACCTGATTGCCTTCTATGCTGAGGTAACTGGCCCTGTGGACATGCGGAAGGTGATGGATGTGATATACCTTGACTTTAGCAAAGCTTTTGATAGGGTCTCACAAAATATTCTTGCCAGCAAGTTAAGGAAGTATGAGTTGGATAAATGGACTGTGTCATGATCATGAGAGAGGGCCAGCAGCCTGGGGACTAAAGGGTTAACTATACCTAAGCCAGGTAGAGTCGGCCAATAGGAATGTAGGTAGGAATTTCAAACTGGGACAAAGGAATTATTGGTTTTTCCCTCTTTTGTCCCTGGGCAGTTTCTCTCCAGCTACTGAGGGGGACAGACACTATGTCTCCCTCCAAGAAAAGACTCTTTGCTGTCTTTAAGTAGGGTAAAGTTTAGATAAATCCATGAGTTTTTATTGTTTTGTGGTTTGGGAATGGGAATCTGATTACTGTGCATTTAGAAATGGGGTTTTCTCTCTTTTGCAGCTAACCTCTTGGCCCATGGTGGGGTACCCCCCCAACAAATATATTAATTTGTGACTTTTCCATCTAACCATTATGCTTGCAACAGGAATATTGTGGTGATAATATAAGTTCTTTCTCTTTTCTTTTTATTAACCTGATACTGGTTAATTTTTGTGTCCTGGTTTTTACTTTAGGGGTGAGATCTCCCAAGTGATATCTCCCCTGATTGTTCTTATCATTACTTGGGTGGTGGCAGCAGATCTTATCCCCAAAATCTAGGTTTTTAAGATTTTGGAGGGAAGTTTTATACCAAAGCCTGGAAAGATAAGGTTTTGGGGTAGTTTTGCGGGCCCCCACTTCTGCATTTATCGTGCCAGAGTGGGGAAGGAGCCTTGACAGACTGTAAGGTGGATAGAAAGCTGGCTAGCATAATCTGCAGAAGAGAAGAGTGAGGGGGGATCTGATAGCAGCCTTCAACTACCTGAAGGGAGGTTCCAAAGAGGATGGAGAGAGGCTGTTCTCAGTGGTGACAGACGACACAATGAGGTTCAATGGTCTCAAGCTGCAGTGGGGGAGGTCTAGGTCGGATATTAGGAAAAACTATTTTACTAAAAGGGGTGAAGCACTGGAATGGATTAACTAGGGAGGGGGTGTAATCTCCATCTCTAGAGGTTTTAAAGTCCCAGCTTGACACAGCATTGGCTGGGAAGATTTAGTTGGTATTGGTCTTGCTTTTAGCAGAGGGTTGGACTTGATACCTCCTGAGGTCTCTTGCAACCCTATGATAATATGGTTGTGAGAGCACCTTTGCGTCTTTGTTCCAGTCTGGCCTCTGCCTGGTCTCATTCCAGTAACCTATTTCTGAGTTGTTGATCCAATTTGTGAACCCTGACTTTGGTCTGACTTCACATCCGGTTCCTGACTCTAGCTGTGCCTCTTGGTTCAGGCATTGCATCTGACTAATGTTCTGGCCCTCAGCTCTGATTTCTGATTTCTGGCTACTGCCTTGACCAGTAGGCATCTCATGTCTCTGGCATTATCTGTATCTTAACACAGAAGTGTTGTCCCCGGGTCTAGAAATCCCATCATGCACTACTCATTGGGGAGGGTCCAGCAGAGGGCAACCAAAATGATTAGGGGGATGGAGCACATGACTTATGAGGAGAGGCTGAGGGATTTGGACTTGTTTAATCTGCATAAATCTAATATACTGTCACTTATGTATTACATATCTCTGGACTATTTGTTTGCATTTGAATGAACTAAATTATATGCCCCTTGGAATAGGGACTATGTCATCTCATTCATTGGTTCCAACTCCAGAAGGTACCATTGGTACCAGTTAGTCTGACTCCTTAGAGCCTGAGCACACAAATTAAACACTGTAATAATAATTAATACATTGGATCCTGAAGTTGATCAGTAATGGACAAATGACCAAGCAGTGAGACAGTTATGGTCAAGCCCGAGATCAGACAGAGAATGCTAAAAGCTAAGAATGTGGGTCTTCTATTATATTATAATTATTGATTGTTTATATAGAGAGCGACACTTGAGTATACAAGGTAAAGAGGACTGTCCTTGCTTAAACGCCTCAAGATCTAGTTCCAGCTAATGTATCAGGCTGGTTGATTGAGGGATCACATTGAGAATGCTGAGTCAGGTCAAACCCCAAATAATGGGGCAGAAAATCCCCCAAACTGGTGGCTTATTCTCAGATTTAGAACTACCAAACCAGTCACTAAACAGCTTTTGTAATACTTAGTACCAAGAACCTCAAAATAATATTTCTTCGTAGACAATCCAGTCTTTGGCTCCCACCCAGAAATCCAGGCCAAATATAGTGAGGATGACTTACAATCTTATTGACCATCTGTACAGTTCTACCAGTCCTAAGAGATCAAACACATTACCCATCAGGTCACTTACTATTTCAGATCTTACCCTAATACAGGCATACAGGCAATTCTTTTAATCTAATCTATGATTTTTTTTAAAAAGAAAAAAATAGTTACTGTGGTTAAAAAAATAATTATACACACAGAGAGGAACAAAGTTCTTAGACAGTCTCATAATAGAGAGAGATTGGATGCTGATTTATAAAAGTCCTTCCAGAACCATTTCCTTATGTCATAGTCCAATAGGTAGTCCATGTATGGAATTTGTTCAAATTCTTCCATGAAAATGTGCAGGAATATTCCATCATAGGTGTAGTGACCTTGGTTTTGTGGCTTGAAGTTCACCTGAAAAAGTTTAAGCAGCTCTGAGATGAAAAAAGGATCAGGCTTTAGAGTTCTTTTACAACTGATGCTCAGCTGATAAACGTCTGGGTGGCATGGGACCTTACTAGGCATTCATTGAATGAAGAATAGTTAATGCACATTTCTGCTTTGAAGTAAATCCCTCTTTTCTAGCATACTCTGATAACTTGCTGCATTCATTAGAATAAGATAATTAACCATGCAAGCAGTTCATAGATTGTCTATAGTTCTCTTTGAAGTTTGTAGTAGATTATGGTATTATTATGCCACAAGTTTCATCTCAATGTTAATATTCCTTTTTGATCTCTGAATCAATAGAATATAGTAGAAGTCAGGAACAGAAATTTATCATCTACAAGCTAATGAGATCACATTGTTAATCTTCTAACAGAAATAGGTAAACACAGACAAATACAATTATAAATACAATTTCCAATTTTTTCACAACACAGGTTTACATTTCAAAGAATTTAGTCTAGTTAACACGACTTTGATATCTAACTACAAGGAATGACCCAATTTACCATTTCATATCTAATATGTTCTTAAAGGTTGATTTTTGAGGCACTTAGACTGCAGGTTGCTTTTAACCCTCACTGGCTCAGTGTCACTCCAGGCATAAAAGCAAACAGAAGACATAGATTCTTGGTGCTGTCTTTCACATTTTTTGACCATAAACTAATGAAAAATTAGGAGGAAGTACTAGGCTTTTTGAAAAAACAAACCCTTCACATTAGTTTCTTTCTTATTGCAGATTTCCTCTCCTACTTTCACATTCTAGTCACTTACCTTTACTCTCAACATAGCTGATAAATGATCAGCAAAAGAAAATGAAAAGATTATAACATAAGGGAGTTGCTCATCTGCATTTAATGACATTTTTTAAAAAAAATATCGATTTAAAATTGTTATCTAAGAGCTGCAGAAGTGCATTTCCATGCTCTGTTTTGCACCAAAAACATTTCTACTTCCTATGGGATACAGTTGCCTTCGATTTATATAAGCTTTTGCTTGTAACAAATATGAGCTTCTCCTGCAAGGCTCTTTATATGAGCTTCACTTACAGTCTGCACACATTTACTGGAATGTGGCAAAAACAATTTGTAATAGGTCTGTCTCCTGGTGGTGTCCTTTTGAGATAAGGAAGATGAAATGGAATTGTGACTTGAAGTGAATGACAATGATTCAAATTGATGTCCATGTTTACCACCATGCTAATCTTTATGTGATAAGATCGATTTAATTTGATTTTATGTCAAGGCTATATGATGGAGCTCATATTATGACATGTTCTGAGTGGTGCCATAATGATGTAATATAGGGCCATATGCAGAATATTTGTTGAATTGATTATTAGTTTCAGTTTCCCAGATTATTCAAATTATAACCATGTATGATACAACTCCCCCCCCCCCCCCGAAATAATCCTTCTCTGGATTCAAATAAGTTAGGATTGGCATATAATCATACACTGTATAATTGAGACTGGATTCTTGAATGGGCCTAATTCTGGGATGAGGGGGAAGAATAATACTTCTCCTGTCCTTTTGAGCAAGGATCAGGCACAGCTAACTACAGTCTTCCATAGTGGGCTCAAATTGTCCCAAAGAAAGGAAGAGAAAAAGAGGGATATGGTCCCCTTGCAGGTCGGCACTGTCCACATGAGGTTAAATGCTACAGGTTAGCCCATAAAATGCAAAATTAAAATTGCCTTTCTGAGGGACAGTTTCCTGTTTCTATTTAATGAAATGTTAGGACAAAACAAAGGAATACATTTCTTCCGACTGGAGTTCCACAGTCAATGCACTTGGGACTGTAGCATAGTTTCAGCAGACATGCGGCAATTCTACAGTGTGAGCTGAATAAATGTTTTTCCTCTTGGTACAGCCTAATAATCACAGTGGAAATCTAGGAGTCTTTTCTAGTATATGGCAATCTGACGACATAAATGCTGACTCCTTGAGTGCTCTGGGCATGGTGCATCCATTGGGGGGTACTCAACACCCATTGGCAGCCTTGTGGATTAGTTACTTCACCTCCCATCCATGAGCGGGCCCTGTAGAATAGCTCGTCCCTCTCCCCAGAGATTCCTATCCACCAATGATCAGCTATTCAGTGGCAATGCAGGAGGTGCTTGGTGGGAGGGGGAAGAGATGGAGTGAGAGCCTGGGGGAAGGAGTAAAGTGGGAGCAAGACCTGGGATGCAGTGTGGATTGAGCACTCCCTGGAACTCTGGAGTTTGGCACCTCTGTTTATAGGGCTTTTACTCCTAAAGGAGGCCGAGTAAGGAAATTTAGTAGGGGCTTTACAAATAGCCATGTTCCTCTGATGGACATCTCCTGTGTACCGTGACAGATGTTAATACAGCCAACATGTACATACTCTGAACACACGTTTAGCCTATTTGCATAACACAAATCCCTTTATTTCATTTCCCCCTACAGTTTGTATCACTTGTTTTAAGTATTCTGTCACACTGCAATTATCTGCTAGATCTACTTTCTGCTATGTTGTTTCCCAAAAACACAATCTGTGATATTGTTTCCCAAAAAATAAATGCCCAGAAAAAGTTATGGTGTAAAAGCCATTTAGATATCTTGTCCATGTTCAGCCAAAAATGACTAATGGACAGCTAAACTGTAATCCCATAAATTCCCTTCTTTCCTGTTCACAAAAGTTCAAACTCATGGTGAAGAGTTTGAAGTCAGTGGAATTCAGCTGTCTTCCATGGGGGGCATAGGTTTCCTCTAGTCTAGCTTCTAACAGATTAGATTCAAAAACCATTCTTGTCCCATTGTCAGTGTAACACATCATGTTGTAACTGGGTATTAGAGATGCCTCAGTACATGATATGTATCACAATGACAATAAAGGGCTTTATGTAAGTTTCTCTTATTATCTGATCTAATCTCTTCTGGTGTTTTAACAGAGACTTATTGCTTTGGCACATGAACACCTCTGAGTTTGAACCTGTGATTCTAGGCAATGTAACTGTTTGAAAATAATGGTGTATTCTTTTCTTGACTGCCTGAGGAGCACAAGCTGCACGCTGGTGAATTAAAACAAATCAAATGTCACCTCAAAAGCCAATTGAAATTTTAGAACAGTGATGGGCCATCGATGGCCCATCAGGGAATCTGACTGCAGGCTGTGAGCCATTTTGCTGGCACTGACCTTCCACAGGCACCATCCGCTGCAGCTCCCAGTGGCCACGGTTGTTTCCAGCCAATGGGAGCTGTGGGAAGTGGCAGCAAGTGCATCGCTGCAGCCCCTTCCCACAGCTCCCATTGGCCAGGAATAGAGAACTGTGGCCACTGGAAGCTATGGGGGGCAATGCCTGAGAGTGGTCAATATCAGCAAAATGTCCAGTGGTCCACAATCACATTACCCCACTGGGCTGCAGGTTGCCTGCCATTGTTGCAGAGTAACATCAATGTATTTACCTACCATATTTACAAAACCCAGTTTCTCAAGCAGGGAAACGGAATAATCAAGGATATCATAAATTTTACTCTGCCCACATGCAAAACTAGCAGAATGTAAAACAAATAACAATACATCAACATCTCCCCACCCCTCTAATCCCCCAAAATAACACCCACCCTAGCCATATTCGCTCTCCCCAGATGCACTGCAATAGGATGTCTTTTATTAGATGCCCTGAAGATGGTCTGAAATAAATTCAGATTAAGTTGATGTGTACTCACTTGCAATCAGTGTCCTGTGAGCAGCCCCCTCTCTTTAGTATGCTTTGGTTTAGGCATTAAGTCAATGACAATCTTTCAACTGACTTCAGTGAGTTTTGGATCAGTCCCTTATATATCAAAGCAATTCCAGCATGATTGTTCTGCTGACCCCAACTATAGAGTATGGAATGGGATAGTAAGGGGTCTTGCCATTAGGTTGGTTGAAGACCACCATCGTAGGACTTGACACTGCAACAATTTGCATCAGTAGGCTGTGAAGTCTGTTGTGCATCATGTTGTGTATTAATTGACCTGCAAAATATATGCTGGCACTCTTGAAGTGCTGTAGTCCATTTCAATGTCAGTGCTCACTGGGAGGGTGCATAAAAGCCAGTCAATATGCAGCACATTGGTCTATATTTAAATTCCACTGGCGCTCATTTCCACACCGGATAGACAAGCCCTGTAGCTTCACCTGGAAACCAGTGGACAAATACTGGCTGACAAATACTGGGGGTCTTGTACTCACAAATGAGCTGCAATATTCTTCACTAACTTCAGCTCTCAGTGGATTTTTGGTGCAGAGCACATTGCAATCCTGCAATCTTGAGCTGAGAAACAGAGAAGGAAGGTTTGTATTCAAAAGAAAATATTTGCAGTTTTCTGGCCAGATGCAAATGGAAAATAGCAGCCCTGGTCACTGCTAAAATTTGATTGTTTAAAAGCAGCTGCAAATCTAATCAGGCCACTAACTTGCTAATATTGGTAACACACAATACGTTAATTTTCTTTCTTGGGAAGAGTTGCTGCCTCTATCCCACCATAAGTCCAAGATTGGTCTTGATGACTTCTTGAGTTCCCTTCCAGTTCTACAGCTCTAGGATTCTATTATTACATCAGTTTTGTCTGCACTGAATGTCTGCAAATTGCTCTGACTTCTACCTAAATTACTCCATGTCATTCCCCCTGATATTTTTCCCAGATTACGCTCTCTGGACTGGACAATGTAGAGATATAAAATGTTATCAGTCAATGGCACTCAGAGTTTGTGGCACATAGTTTTCCCAGAATATCCGGTATTTCAATAAATGCCTTAAAGTCTAAAACAGCAGATTTCTTCTGGATGATAAAAAGTTCAGTCAATCCAGACAGCCTTCAGCCTGATGTGAAAAAATGTCAGGCTACTTTGCAACTAAAATCCATCAGATTTAGCACAAACTATGTGCCTGGCAAGAGATAAGGCAAAATATGAAAGGGATGAATGTAAGGTCTTCTCTGCTTGAAACTGGTTGAATTCAAACAGAGACCTTCCATTGCTGGAACTGGAATTTAACCTAGAAAGTGGAATCCCCAACAATACTTGATCAGAATATCAGAGTGAACTGGAATGAGGATTCAAGCAACACTACATGGGATCCATGTATCTGGGGACCAGAAGGTGTCTGGTTGATTAATTTCCTGCTAGGTGGGTGGAGTTGTCTCACATGAAAGGGAATAGTGGGAGAAAGAGAAGAGTCCGTCTGTGAAGCTGGGAGGGAGATTATCCTGGAGGAAGGGCTGGCCTGAGGCCCAGAATTTGTCTGGGGGAGCAGGAGAGCTGATGCCTTGCTTTGGTGGATTTCACACCATTTCACTGTAATCCACCTCTGACACTTGCAAATTAATTAGAAAAGCTGAAGCAAGAGTACGATATATATAAAAGTAAACAGAAGAACTTCAAAATCAATGTAGTAGTTAAAGACATAGAGCAAGGGAGATATGAGCTTTGCAGACCAGACAGAGGGTGAACATTTCAAAATGCCCAAAGTGATTTAGGTTCCTAAATCACTTTTGGTACATTTTAAGATTTTACCTAACCCTTTAAGACCCATCTCTAAGTGGAGTGAGATGGCACTGGCCTTGGTCAAGGGGATCAACCTGAGAGTTTGTGCCTTAAGGCAGTGTTTTATTTGGCCACAGAGCCCTTTTAAACGCGGAAGAATTTCGAGCAACCCCCTAGGGAAAATTTGTTGAGCAAAAAAAAAAAAAAAAAGAGACACCGGACCTCACCATGACACATCCCCTCCCAAGTCCCCAGGAAGACAGTCTAGTATATGGAGCTGAAAAAATAAACCACAAATAAATGAGGATAATAATAATGAACAAATGCTAAATAAGGTCATGTTTAATTGCACATATTTAAAAACAATAATCACATTTAATGTGTACAAAAAAATAAAGCTCAAAAACTAATATGAATTATATTGGCATTTTTCAACATGAAGAGTGGTTTTTCTTGTTTTCTTGACAAATTCTTTTTATATTTTGTTTAATACTAAAAAGTTAGAATTGCATATCTGGCACTGCATTCAGTCGATTTCTGTATTTTGTTTTTGTTGCTGCATAATTCGAGAACCCAGTTTTACACAAGTATGTACTGGTGAAGGTTAACAACTGATGAATTGCACATCTTGACAAAGCTGAATATTCTTGACATAAGACGCCCCAAAACGTAATCAGAGAAACTTCTTTAAATTTTTGTATTAATTGACCACCTGAAGTGATTTCGATTAGGTTTTCATAATCTTGCATAGAAAAACTGGCTGGCTTTCCTGTTATACTTAATGGATTTCAAATCCAGTTATTGTTGTCATTTATGGTTGGAAAATATGTAATGATGTTTGTGTATAAATCACAAAGATGATCTGCAATGACCTGGCCAGGAAGAAGAGTACAGGAGAAAGCTTGGGGCAGAGTTGTCTGGCCAGAAGGGAGGGTACAGGAGTGGGTTTGGGGGCAGGGTGTCAGGCCAGGAGAGAGGATACAGGAGGGTCTTGGGACAGGTTGTCTGGCTAGGAGGGAGGGTATAAGAGGGGACTTGGGGCAGGGTGTCAGAGCAAGCTGGGAATACGGGTTCTTGGTGGGGGGGGAGTGAGAGGGATATGGGTGCAGGGTCTGGGCATGAGGGGGGACACTTACCTGGCTTGGCACCCTGCTGCTGCAGGGAAAGCCTCCAGGCAGCATGCTCTTGTTCCCTCCCCCCCCCCCCATGCAGCGGGGGGAACCCAGTGCATCTGCAGCACCAGGTCATGCTTCCCGCTGGTGGGGGGGGGGGAGTAGAAACCCCAACCTTCTCCACCAGATCAAACTCTGCCACTTCCCCAGTAGTCTAGGGAGGGGCACAGGGGAGAGAGAGCAGCAGCACATGGAAGGCAGCAGAGCCCGAGCACGCCCCAGGTGGGGGGGAGGGCAGAGCCTGAGCCAGTTTCCACGCAGGTGGCGGTTTCAAAATGCCACAGTCCGAGAGCGGCTCGTTGGCTCCAGCCACCCCTTCCAGCAGCAGCAGCCGCTGTAAAACCTACCACCTGCACACAAGGAGGCGGCGGCTGCAAGGCACCGGGACAGGGCAGTCCTGAGGGGGTGAGAAGGGGTCACTCCGTGCGTGGGGGTAGGGCAGCCACAGTGGGTGGTGGAGCAGCCAATCTGCACACCCCCAGAAGCCCATCCCCGCTGGCAAAGCCCCAATGGGAGCTTCCAATGGGTTCTGCAGGGGGTGGGGGGAGCAGATTTTTTTTGTGGAACCCTGAGTTCCACTTTGCGGAACGCCAGGGTTCCGCAGAGCACCATTCGGGAAACACTGCCTTAAGGAATCACACAGTGAGATTCATGGCATATATGAGGAGGGGTAAGGAGGATGAGTTGTGCAGGCTGCTCTCAATCAGGACCATAAGCAAGGGTGAGGCCACTGGCTTGCTTTTGCAGCTATTGGAACTAAACTAGATGCTTGCAGTGTTGGGATTAGCAACAGTTGCAGATGACACACACTAGAAGACAGATTGATACTCATTGGAAAATATCTGACCTAATTAAGACTAATTAAACTATCTTTGATAGATCAGTATTGCTCTGACATAATTTTAATGTTTCCTTACATGATCAGTGGTATTGAAATCCATACTCAGATAAGTAAAATGAAGGCAAAAAACAATAAGAAGTCCTTTAGCACCTTGGAGACTAACAGATTTATTAGGGCTTAAATTTATACAACTGTTTGTCCACAGAACTTGTGCCCTAATATATCTGTTAGTCTCCAAGATACCACAGGAGTCCTTGTTGTTTTTGCCGATACAGATTAACACGGCTACTTCTCTGAGATTCTACAATGAGAGTAGTTAGGCTGCTAATTGCAGAATTAAGTAGACATTTTGTTATTAATCTAACAATGGCCATCAGATACGTAGAAGGGAAATGGCCTATACATTAGTCAGATGGATAACAAGATGGCACCCGCACAGAATTTCAGAACCCTGTGAACACAGTTGCACACGCAAATATATGTGCACGCATAGTTGCTTAAATTGCCATTTTCTTGCATAATAATTGTGGTTGAATGTACAGTCACAGCCATCATATGAGCTGATTATGTTACACATGATACTGTAGAATGACAACATCCCACCATTGTCCATCCCAAAGCAGGGCATGCTACAAAGAACTGTCCTGAGAAGGCAATGTTAATTATCATGTATTTGCACTAGGGGCTCTGGTCAGGAGTC
Source organism: Pelodiscus sinensis (assembly GCF_052426305.1). Taxonomy (NCBI): domain Eukaryota; kingdom Metazoa; phylum Chordata; order Testudines; family Trionychidae; genus Pelodiscus; species Pelodiscus sinensis. Next base: position 45,492,057 of record NC_143055.1, read on the forward strand.
AGAACTCAGTTGTGCTAGGTACTGTACACACCCTTACAGATGCTCCAAGCCCCAAAGGATTTAGATTCAGGGCTGTGATGAGGAGTAAAGTAAATTCATTTCTTTGCATTAAAAGGTGGGGAGAGTATTGCTACTGGGTCTCATTGTGCAAATACTTGCAGCATTTATGTCAGGATTAGACCTTTCAACTTCAAACCAGGACAGGTGCAAAGAAGGGCTGCTATGATGATGGGAGGAATGGGAAACCTATCTTCTGAAAGGAGACTCAAAGAACCTGCCTTGTTTGAGCCTCACAAAATGAAGGCTGAGAGGAGAAATGATTGCTGTCTATAAATACATCAGAGGAAGAAATGCCAGGGAGAGAGAGGAGTTATCTGACTTAAGTGTGAATGTTAACACAAGAATAAATGGATATAAACTGGTCATCAGTTTAAATAACAAGTTTAAGCTTGAAATTAGACAAAGGGTTCTAACAATCAGAGGAGCGAAGTTCTGGCACAGCCATTCAAAGGGAGCAGTGGAGGCAAAAACCTGCCTTCAAGATTGAGCTTGATAAGCGTATGGAAGAGATGGTGTGATGAGATTGATCCATCTACAATGTTAGCAGCAAAAAATCTCCAATGGCCAGAGAGGGGGCACTAGAGAGTAAGACCCTCAACCCTGGTGTACAGTACAGAGTTATTTCAAAATAACAAGCAGAGCATCCACACTACCAGGCCTGTTATTTCAAAATAGAGGGCTTGTTATTTTGAAATAATAACTCCTGCTTTCCATGAAGAATAATGCTTATTTCAAAATAGTTATTTGGGGAGTTATTATTTCAAAATAATTTCCTAGTGTAGACATGCCCTCAGTTCTACAGTCTGTAAATTGTGATCCGAGGATTTCAGTAACTTGCCAGACATTATGGGTCTTTTTCCGGAGGAGATAAGTGAGGTTCTGTGATCTGCAGCGTGCAGGTCAGACTAGATGATTACAATTGCTGATTCGAGCCTTAATAACTGAGACTAAATGTTGTTTGGTAAGAAGCCCAGATTGAATTGGAGACCTCAAGTCAGAGAACATGTCCTTCAGTTCAAGCAAGGCTCCTGTTAGGCACTAAATATTCACATTGTGTTGGACAAAAATAAATTGTAATAGCTGCCTTAGTAGTTAGAAACTAAATAGAGGCTTCAGAACACATTTGAAATTTAGATTACAAGTTTAAATTGAAAAATGAGACATTGATAAATATGATGCCAAGCATTTTAATTTTTATTGGGCTAAAAATGTGACTAACAGCAGAGCGACTGCAGTGGCTAAAGGATATTTGCTAGAGTGGAAGGAACATGGTGCTATTAAAGCTGTGATGGGTACTGCAGGTAAGAATGCTCAATGACTGGGTAATATAGGGAGATGATACTGTCCAAGATTGAAACCACCAAGAATGGTATGTACCAAGAAAGACAAATTCTGAATCCAGCTCTAATAACAGATGGAATGTGAGAAATAATGAAACAATCAAAGATCCTGATAGTTTTAGAGAAAAAGGAAAGGGAAAAAAAACCACTCCGAAATATGTAATAAACTGTAACTCTTAAAAAAATATGAATACTTTTTAGCTGTGGTGTCTTAGCATTTTAAATGGTGGGATTTGCAGTAAGACCATAAATCAAGGAGGGAGAAAAAGAAAATCTTCCTCTAGATCCAGGAAAGCATCACAACTATCAAATCAATTCTAAAATCATACTATAAATCAAAGCCAGTTATCTGGACCTGGGAAGTGTTTAGATTACCCAGCCAGATCTAGAAACTAAAAATCTGAACTAAGTAGATAACGACTTAGAACTAAAGTCGACTCTCTGGTGCTGGAGAAATGGCTAGGATATGAGCCAAAAGCATAAGGAGAGATGTCCAAATACAGTCATAACAATTTATCACCTAATTTGAGTGGAGATAAATTTAATCCAGGGACCCAAACATTGATAAACCAGGCAATATAGCCTATGATGACAAGTATTAGCACCACCTCTAAAAGAAATACTAACAGGAGCTCAGGATTCTACCACATTTAAACTGTCATCATGATTGGAGAACTAATATTATGGTGTTGAGATATTCATTATTGTGTTATTTAGCATTTATATTCTAGTAGAGCCTAAACAGCACAAGCAGACTGGGCCCATTGTGCTAAGCACTGTCCAGACATATAATAAATGACAGCCTACGCCCCAAAGAACTTTACTGTTTAAACAACAGGGCTCAATAGATAGATGACAGAAACAAGCTGTTAGGGGTGCTGGAAGCAGAGCAACAGGGTAATAATTACAAAAGGATCTGAACAACTCGGCTATTCAGTAAAGCAATGATCATAGCCTGTCACCTGCCTTGCCATGATCAGGTTGAACTTCACTGACTACACTTGGGAAGGGGTGAGTTGGGAGGAAGGAGTTAGCAGGAGGCAGAGTAATGTTTTTTACAGATTTTCAGTGGAAGTTTCTAACCATGTAGGGATTGCCTGGGAGAAAGCATGAAAGTGATTCTCTGCAGAAGCAGAGACATGGGAAATCAAAGCTGGCACAGTAACACTAAAAGAATAGGCTGAATGGGAAAGGTGAAGCTAAATTGTTGAGGGCCTCATAAATTAGCACAAGAAGATTGTGTTTGACAAAGTGGAAGAGGGAGAGTCATGGGGGGGGGGGACTTGAAGAGGGAGAAGAAATGGAACAGTGAGCCAAGAGATGATCATAACAGCTGTGTTTTGATTGAGCTTGAGTGGAACTGGGTCATAAACCTGAAGTCCACAGAGGAGATTACGGCAGGCAAAGCATGAGATAATCTTGGAGGAGATTTTTGGCAGTGTATGGAGAGAAAAGATCAGCTCTCAGACATGCTGTACAGGAAGAAGCATGAAAATCTTGACATAGCCTTCTTCTTTGACCCACACATCCAGGCTGAGTCAAAAATAAACCCAAGATTATGGGGTTTCCGAAATGGGGAGGGTGGCTATGTTGACCACTGTTAGTGTGGACCATTTATGGGGAAACATCAGGAGCTTTGGCTACATTCCGTGTTAAGTGCCAACAGGCCATTCAGGAGACATCAGAAAAGATAGCTCCAGATCAGAGACGCAGATTCTTGAGACATCAGCAGAAAGATGGTATTCAGAACTATCCTTGCAATGTGATTACATACCAGAGATTAAGGGAGACAGAGGGAAAAGACAAGAAGAATGAGGACACAGCCAGTTGGGACTGCCATCTCTAGAGATAGAGGCAAGAAGGAGGATTTCTTTGGATTTGATTTATAACACGTTTGGCAAAGGCAGATCAAACCAAGAATAGGCTCTTGGTTGCATATATTTATTATAAACAAAAACAAACAGAAACATTGAAAGTGCTCTTATTTATCAAAAATAACATGAGTAGGCTAGAGGTGGAGCCCGAGACTGAAGAATGCTGGGGGATATGTCAAAGGGCTTTCTGAACAAATGACTTACACGAGGCTTTGTCTATGCTGGGAATTGAACAACTCATCTGAAGTGGATTTTACCCACAAAAGTTCATGATTCTATATCAGTGGTCACCAGCCAGTAGTTTGGGATCTACTGGTAGATGCTGGAGCCTCTGACAGGTGATCCTGACTGATTTGGCCAGAAAGCTATCAAATGCTGGCACTTCAGTTGCTCCTCCTCCCACTGTCATGCTACTCCTGCCCTCTGCTTTGGAGGTGCCCCCCTGGGAGCCTCCTGCTTGCTGTGCAGGGTGAGGGAGGGAGAAGGGGGGGCACTGATGTCAGTGTCCCTCCTCCCTCCACTCCTGTACCCTCTCTCCACACAGACAGAAGGGGACAGAGGGAGGTTGTCAAGGCAAATCTCTGTGACTCTCACACACTGTGCGTGACTCTGTCATTCTCACAAACGGACACTGTCCATCACTCTCATCTTCTGCCCTAACACATACATGGGGGGTTGTTGTAACTTCTGTTACTGCTTGCAAAGTGGGTTATTTTTGGTTTTTGACTGGTCTATAAATTTCATAATTTTCATTTTTCTCTTATGCTTAAATTTAATTCTTTGAGTAGTAAGTTCTAAAATGCCTAACCGGTAGGCTACGTCTACACTGGCCCCTTTTCCGGAAGGGGCATGTTAATTTCACCTATCGTAGTAGGGAAATCCGCGGGGGATTTAACTATCCGCCGCGGCATTTAAATAAAAATGTCCGCCGCTTTTTTCCGGCTTTTAAAAAAGCCGGAAAAGAGCGTCTACACTGGCCCCGATCCTCCGGAAAAAGCGCCCTTTTCCGGAGGCTCTTATTCCTACTTCAAAGTAGGAATAAGAGCCTCCGGAAAAGGGTGCTTTTTCCGGAGGATCGGGGCCAGTGTAGACGCTCTTTTCCGGCTTTTTTAAAAGCCGGAAAAAAGCGGCGGACATTTTTATTTAAATGCCGCGGGGGATATTTAAATCCCCCGCGGATTTCCCTACTACGATAGGTGAAATTAACATGCCCCTTCCGGAAAAGGGGCCAGTGTAGACGAGCCCGTAGTGTCTGAAGTAATTACCCCTGTGGTAATTGTGCTCCTGGAAGTGGCTGGCATGTCCCTGTATATTTTTAATAGAGATGTAGCCAGGTTAGTCTGGTCTTGCTGAAACAAAAGACAGGATTATGCAGCACTTTAAAGACTAACAAGATGGTTTATTAGGTGATGAGCTTTCGTGGGCCAGACCCACTTCCTCAGATCAAATTGTGGAAGAAAATTGGCATGAACATATATACCAGAGGGATACAATAAAAAAAGTGAACACATATAAAATTGACAAATCAGATTTTAGAACTGAGAGGGGGTGGGGGGGAGAGGTTAGTGTCTATAAGATATTAGGGGTAATAATTGGGGAAGCTATCTTTGTAATGGGTAAGATAATTAGCATCTTTGTTATGGCCCATTTATAAAGTGTCAAATTTAAGCATGAATAACAGTTCAGAGACTTCCCTTTGTAGTCTTGTGTTAAAGTCTCTTTGAAGCAGGATGCATGTAGTGAGGTTGTTGAGACAATACCCAGTCTGGTTGAAATGGCAAAAAACTTTTTTCTTTGTGCAACTGTCTGATGTCTGTTTTGTGTTCATTGATTCTTTGGTGAAGTGTCTGAGAAGTTTGTCCAATATACATAGCAGACGGACAATGTTGGCACATGATGGCATACATTATATTTCTGGATGAACAGGAATATGTGTTCTTAATCTTGTAACTGAAATGGTTAGGTCCAATGAAGGTGTCAGCAGAGTAAATATGTGGACAAAACTGGCAATGGGGTTTGTTGCAAGGGAAAGTTCCAGGGTTGGTATTAGTGTGGTATGTCCTGTGGTTGTTGGTAAGAATCATCCTGAGGTTAGGTGGTTGTCATAGTCTCCTATAGAAATAAAATAAAATCACTTGCTATTTACTTGCCTTCCCCCTCTTTGTTAATTCTCTTGCCAAACACAACAATGGTGACATGGCTATATTGTCACAAAGGCCCCAGCAGTAAACCAAGGTGCATCTAATCCTAAATTGGAGAAAAAGGGTTTTATAAAACTCTGAAAGGATGTCTACTGGGTAATCTTTTCTCAACAATAAACTAAATATAACAATATCCCTGAAGTGCACAGTAGGTGGCGATGTGCAGCTACTTTTCTGTGTGAGCTTATATATGAACCATTTATTTGACATTTGATATAAAAGTACCACATTTACATCAAATGAGGTCTGAGACAATATTTTAAATGCTATCAGTTTCATATATATGTTAATATTTGTTTTAAGTCTGTTCTAAATTTTAGTATATCATAAATCTAGTTGCTTTTATAGGTCAGATCCCAGAAAAAATCCAAGCAAGAGATTGAAATGTAGATAAGAAAAGAAAATTTCCTTAGGCTGTCATATATAAAAATATTAAGTAATTCTTAGAAATTAAGTTATTAATTCCCCAAACACATGGGTACACAGAGTCTATGTGAGTATTTTAAATCAAACTGAAAACCTAACTGAAATACTAATGGAAACATTACTGCTCTCCAGTAAAAGTAACGTGTTCTCCAAAATGTTTTGAGTCTATTCTTACTTCCTTAATGATTTGGGACTTTTCAGTGCTTATACAGCAGGGGATATAGTCAACACTTGTTCCACATTCAAAGGCCAGGCTCCTAAATTACTTAGTTCTTTTCTTGCTTATGTGTGCAGAAGTCTCATAAACTTCACAGTTGTTTGCACTGCGTCTACTGTGAGTGCAAATTTCATCTGCATTAAATTATAAAGTAGTGGAATGTACGTTTTTTCCCCCAGATGAATCCAGTGCTTGTAAAAGGTGTTAGAGGGAGAATCTGAGAGATGGAAGTCTTCTAGGTTGCTTTATAGCATCAGGCTAATGTAACAGAACCTTTTGGACTCAGGGCCAGATTCTGTGCTCACACCAGTCTGAGCCCTTTGAACTAAGTATTGTATTAGGCTCTTTGGATTAGGTTCACAAGGGGGGCTGTATGTGCCTAACTGCCACTTTAGGCATGGAAATCCAACATTTGAAGCACCGCTGGCAGCTCAGCTGCTGTCTAACCCTGTAGGTGCCTGAAACATCTAAGGGTTGGATTTGAAAAGGTTTTCAGGTGCCTATCTCCCATTAATTTCAGTGGGAATTATGTGCTCAAATACCTTTACAGGTCTAGGCCTCAGCCCCTAAGTTTTTACCATAAAAGTCCCCAGGTGCCTACATTTCTGATGCTGAGTGTGTGCAAACCTGCTGAACTGCTCAGCACCTAACTCTTGACTAAGCCCCAGTAAGATTCACAAACTAGCAGTTCCTCTGCTTATCTTGCCTGTGGGGTCTGGTCCCCCAGATGTGCTTAGATCAGGCCTAACCTGTACAAATAGTAGTGATGGGCCAACCTCCCTTTTACCAGTATCAAAGGCTGTGTCCAGACTCCATGCCTCCGTTGACGGAGGCATGTAGATTAGCCAGCTCGGAAGAGGGAAATGAAGCCGCGATTAAAATAATCGCGGCTTCATTTAAATTTAAATGGCTGCCCCGATCTGCCGATCAGCTGTTTGTCGGCAGATCGGGAGAGTCTGGACGCGATGCCCCGACAAAGAAGCCTTTCTTCATCGACACAGGTAAACCTGGAGGTTTACCTGTGTCGATGAAGAAAGGCTTCTTTGTCGGGGCATCGCGTCCAGACTCTCCCGATCTGCCGACAAACAGCTGATCGGCAGATCGGGGCAGCCATTTAAATTTAAATGAAGCCGCGATTATTTTAATCGCGGCTTCATTTCCCTCTTCCGAGCTGGCTAATCTACATGCCTCCGTCGACGGAGGCATGGAGTCTGGACACAGCCACAGTGTTTAGTGCAGGGTTAGTGGGTATAAGGGGTGTATCAGCATAACTTTCTCCTCCTCTTCAGTTTTTGTTGAGAAAGGGCTGACCTGGCTAACAACCTGGAGCATGTTTATGGCTGTGAATCTGCAGCAGAGATAGGCTTTTAACTCCAGGCTAGAGGGAGGTGCCTAACTCCAATTTATGGATAGAGGTTGACCTAACCCCTTTTTTGGCAACTTCTGGCTAAGGTGGCTCCTGACTCTGCTGGTTTCTGTGAATCCCTTTTTAGACACCTAATTCTCCCCCCCCCCGCCGCATTGTATGGAATACCTGGGTGCCTAATTAGAGGTTGTAAATTCCAGCAAGCAGCCAGGAGCTTAAATATTAGGTGTTGCAATGCTGTTTGTTGCAATGCTTATGTCCCTTTGTAAAGAGAGTCTTTTGAAGCCAGAACTGCAGGAGACTAGTTGTTAAGCTGGGGGGCAAGAGGGAGATGGAGGGGGGACAAGGGAGGAGGAGTCAAGGATTTTCTGGTTGTTCAGGGTGGTTATAGCTACAGAGCTAGGCAGCAAGAAGCCCTCCTCAAGTGTGGAGAGGCCTCAGATGGAGTGAAAAGGCACCAGATGGAGTGGTCCCAAGGAGGGTTGGACTGAATGGCAGTTAGAGGAAAGCAGGCTCGAAGTTGAACTATTAAGAACGTAAGAATGGCCATAAGGGATGGCTCGAAATAAACCTTTATTTCAAACTCTGGTGTTGTGTAGCCTATTTTGAAATAAAATCAAAATAAGATACGCAATTTGCATAGCACAAATTGCGTATCTTATTTCGATTTTAGAGTGCAGTGTAGACATACCTTAATACATTTTTCCCCTGAATAATTAAATAATTAACAGACACAAAAAGTAAATGTCACTAACGGAATCTAGTAATGGAAGTAGAAGACCAGCAATCAATTACCCAGGGTGGGCACAGAATGCACAATGTTTGACTGCTTGTTTCATGGCCAATGGCATATGTTTACACTTGGTACAAGCAGCTCATGGCCATGCGAGCCCAGGTACAGCATCCTGAGGCCAGAATTCATTAACTGGAAGAGCAGAAACACACAAAATTGTTTATAGACACATTGTGGAGCAGGCCCACCTCAGAACTGACTTCCCTGATTTTCCACTTGAGGATGCCAGTGTCATGGTGGAAGGGTACCGAGGTGCCATATTACCTATATATGGAACTATTCTGACTGAGGGTATGTCTACACTACAAAGTTAGTTCGAACTAACGGACGTTAGTTTGAACTAACTTTCATAGGTGCTACACTAGCACTCCGCTAGTTCGAATTTAATTCAAACTAACGGAGCGCTTAGTTCGAACTAGGTAATCCTCATTTTACGAGGATTAAGCCTAGTTCGAACTTACTAGTTCGAATTAAGGGGTGTGTAGCCCCTTAATTCGAACTAGTGGGATTCGAACTAGCCAGCCCTCCCCAGGTTTCCCTGGTGGCCTCTCTGGGCACAACCAGGAAAACTCTTCTCCTCTCCCCCAGCCCCGGGCCCTTAAAGGGGTAGACTCTGGCCAGACGGCACTGGAAACAGACAGCCCTGCCAGCAGTGTCTGCCCCTGACGGAGTGGCCCCACCATGAGCCAGGCAGCCAGTGGCAGCGAGCCATCCCCTGCCCAGTCCCCAAGCACCCAGGGGCCCCCTGGACTAGTGCAGAGGTCATGGACCTCATTGAGATTTGGGGGCAGGCCCCCAATCTCCAAGATCTCCGCACTAGGAGGAGGAACGCGGCCGTCTACGGCCGCATAGCGACTGCCATGGCCCGCAAGGGACACAGGCGCTCCCGGGAGCAGGTGCGCATTAAAGTGAAGCAGCTGCGGCAGGGGTACGCCAGGGCCACCAGGGGCGGCGCCGCTGCAGGGGATGACACCTGCCCCTACTTCCCTGCCCTCCACCAACTCTTGGGGGGCAGGGCGGTCTGCACCAGCCCAGGAGGCAGCGAGCCGGGACCAGAGGGCCCTGACCCGGGCACACCGGAGGGGCCACCGCAGGATGTCCCAGCATCCAGGGAGACTGTACCGGGTAAGTACTTTGACTTAAGTAGTTCGGGGGGGAGGCGGGAGGGAGACCAGAGACCACACGCATGGGCCATGCTTTCCACAGATCACGCAGACACCTGTACACGTGCGAGCACGTGCCATGCCACCTTTGGGCAGGTGGCTCCAGCTGCTTGACACCCAGGGGCCATGGCCCAATAGGCACATGTATGTGTGAAGAGACCTGACACGCTCCCGACCCCGGGGCGGGACCCAGCAGGATGCTTTCCCTTCACATGTCCCCTCTACACGGAGGCGGGGAGATGTCCCCCTCTCCCCTACTGCCCAGGCCACACTATACATGGCACAGGGACATGGGTGTGGTCTTGGGGCAGCTCCCAGTCCAGGGGAGAGCCAGACATCCTGACCATGGCCTCTGTACAAGCACAGCGGCTGTGACAGTGCAGGACATGGTCACCCTCACGTTGCAGGGTGGGGGAAGGGGCTGGGCATCATCCTTTGTGTCCCCAGGGAGAACTGACCACTTCTCTTCTTTCTCTACAGCTGCACCAGCTGCTCGTGCAGGGTGCACCACCCCACCCGGGACATGCTCCCGCACCCGCGGCCTGCTCTGGACCGCCAGCACGGAGCAGGAGTACCGGGACCAGCACCTGGGGGCCCTGCGAGCCGTGCACCGCACACTGCAGGCCTGGATGCGGGAAGACCTGCAGGTCCGCCACAAGCTGCTGGCTGAGCTCCGAGGGCTGAGCACCAACCTGCAGCTCCTGCTGCAGAGCATGGTGCCCCGTGCTGGTCCTGCGCCTGCTGCCCCACAACTGCTGTCCCTCCTCCCACTCCTGCCCCCCTCCCACCTCTTCCTCCTCAACCCCCACAACCTCTTCCTCAATGTCCACACCCCCCACCTCAACCTCCGCACCCTCCACCCCATCCCCCCGGGGACACCGAGGCCCCCTCCCTCGCCGTGCTGGGAGGCGGTCGGCCCGGCGAGACCCCCACCCCTGATCCTTCAGTTTCCCCACCCCCTCCTTTCCCTTGCTTCCCCCTTCCAGCTCCCTCCTCCCAGTTTTCCCCCTCCCCTCTCCCAGCCTCTCTCTTCCCCTCTCCCACCTCCTTTTCCCAGTTTCCCCCAGTTTTGTTCAGTAAAGAGAGTTTCTATTTTTGACCACACGTGTCCTTTATTTTGTACATGAGGAAGGGGGGCTAGGGAAGGGTAAGTGGAAGGAGGTGAGGGTGGAATGGGGTACGAGCCCCCGATGGGGAGGACTGGGCTGGCTCTGTAGGCTCCTCGGGGTGGAAGCTCTCCTGCAGCCCCCCGATTGCCCCCTCTCCCCAAATGGCAGCCCGTGGCAAGTGCAGCTGGGCTGATGTCCGAGTGCTGTGATGTGCCGAGTGTGGGCACTCCGGGCACTCCAAGCCAGGACTGCTTTGCAAGCGGGGCACCCCTGAGAACTGTCTGTCCGGGGTGGGGGTCGGGTCCCTTTAAGCACAGCCCTCGGCTAGCCTGAGACAGCATCTCCACGCTCTAAGTCCTCCTCTGATGCCCTGCCGGCACTGCTTCCGGCCATCCTTAAGCCCAATTCAGGGTCCACTTAATGTGGACATGCTAGTTCGAATTAGCAAAATGCTAATTCGAACTAGTTTTTCAGTCTGGATCCTTTAGTTCGGATTAGTTTAGTTCAAATTAACTAATTCGAACTAAGTTAGTTCGAATTAACGTTGTAGTGTAGACGTACCCTGAGATAGTGGACACTAACAGCTCCTCAGGCATCCCGGAAGTCTCTCCAGGGGTTGAAATTCTAATGGTGAGACAAAGCCTGTCAGTGGTGACACAGATTTATCACTAGGAATGTAGATAATTGAGTATGTGATGACTGTAAGAACTGCTTGGAGACGTCCCTGTCAGGTGAGAAGGTAGCAGACTTCATCAGACATTTGTATAGACTTCTGATGACTTCTGGAGCATAACCCTGTGGTCATGGTACACACTGAAAGAATGAGCCTGCAAGCCAACTTTAAACAACTAGGTAGAAGGCTTAGGTCTCAGGCCTCAGTGGTAGCACTGTCTCAAATGCTTCAAGTTTCATGCACATGACCAGCTAGGCAGGGAGACCTTCAATGCCACTCTGGCCAGCAAGAAGCCTCACCAGCAGAACCCCTTAGACTACGTATAGACTGCAGAGTTATACTGGAAAAAGATACGCAAATTGCAAACCGCCAAATTTCAGAAAAAACTCCTTTTTCAGAACATCCTAATTCCTCTCACCGAGAGGAATACAGGGATGCTGATAGAATGCACCCACTTTTATGGAAGCTGTTCCAAAAAAGTGGACACATTCCCTGGACGTGGCAGAGCTTTTCCGGAATATCTGTGGTATCCCAGAAAAACTCTGCAGTTTAGACATAGCCTTAGACACCTCAGTGTTCCCTGTGCCATAATCAGGCCCACACCTTATACAGGTGAGAGGTTATAGAAGCAATCTCACCCACTCCAAACAGGTTCTCCCAGTCCTAAAGGACCAGCCACAGTCCCAGGTCAACTTACATGTCGGATCTTACCCTACTGAGCACACTGTGCCAATCCTTTAGCATCTAAAATCTAATGGTGTATTGATAAAAGAAAGAAAAGGTTGAGAGTGAGATTGTTAAAGGGAATACATCACATACATCAAACACCCAGTTCTTGATGCAGGTTTATAGCAGAAATGTTACAAACTGCCAAATTAAAAGTCTCTGGTGTACCTCCTATGTCAGGATGGACCATCAGATTCTTCCTGGTTCTCTTCCATAGCAGAGTGCTTCTGGAATCAGGAGCAGGAGTGAAGACAAAATGGAGGCATTCTCCTGGTACTTTTATAATCTTTTTCTCCGGGGTGCGTGTGCATCCCAAAATGGGCTGGTCACATGACCCACAAATCAGTTTCTGTCCTTTTTAGGCCAGGGGCCATTGTGTGTTCCTCAGGTGTCAATTGGCGACACTCAAGAGCCATTGTCCATGCAGTAACAAGCAACAGCCTCTCCCAGCAGAAAACATGCACAATATAAATACAAAGCCAACATTCATAACTTTATGCACACAGCTTGCACAAATACATGAGTAGCCTGGACAGAGTCAGCACAGCATAAACTTTTGTTTGACTCCTCACATGGCCCGCTTTGTACCAAATTTGGGGCAAACACACACCGGTGGGTGCAACAGTGACCTACCTGCCTGCTCATATTAAAATCCAATTACATGACACAGGTACTGGGAGCCTGTCCCTGTGCCCTTAGAACCTACCCCTCCCCCCCAGCTCCTAGGAGTCCCTATGTCTCCAGATCCCCCCATTCATTCCCACCCAGCTCCTAGTGGGCTTCTCCTGTGCTCTCAACCCAGCATCCTCCCCACTCCCATGTGCCCCCAGTTCTGAACCCACCCCGCATGCCCACCCAGTTCCCACTGGAGCTCAAATGCCCCCAGGTCCCACCTGCCCAGTTCCCAGGGTGCCCCCTCCCTGTGTTCCAAGCATCCAACCCCCATTCCTAGTGGGGCCCCATCCCATGCTCTCAGTAACCAGCTGCCCCAGTTCCCTCTACCTTCAGACACATCCCCACAAGTATCAGAGTGCGCTCTCTGCCCCTCAGGTCTGAGCCCCACCTCCATCCTCCATGCCCACCTTGCTCCTAAGAGACCTGTCCCTGAGCCCCAGTGACCAGCCCCAGGTCCTGCCTCCCTCCCCCACCACCAAGGCTGAGCCCCCAAGCTTCGAGGGCACACCTCCTATGATAGAAAGTCCCAGTCCTCTAGATCCTTGTCATCCTTGTGACTCAGGTCCCAGTCCCATTCCCAGAGGCCCTCTCCCTGTCCTCCCTAGGTCCCAGGCCTCCTTCAGCTTCAAGGGGCCCCACCCTGTGCCCTCAGGTCCCAGCCCCCTCAGCTCTCAGTAGGCCCTCCCTGGCCCCAGGTGCTAGTCCCCCAACTCCCTGAGGACTCCCTCCATGTGTCACTGGATTTCATCACACTCCATTCCTAACCCTAACGCTAACCCTGCACCCTCACCCCTAGGCGGCCCATTCTTCTTCTCCCAGATCCCAGCCCCTGCTAGGCCTATCCAGGTACCTGTGGGCCCCTCTCTGTGCCCCATGTGCCTGCACCCCCACTCTCAGGAGACCCCTCTCTGTGACCCCACGTTCCATCCCTCCCAGCTCCTGAAGGGGCCTTTCCCTGAAACCTCAGGTCCCACTCCCCTCACTTCCTGGGGCCCCCTTCCCATGCCCTCAGATCTTAGCTGCCCCAGCTCTCTGAGAGGTCCATCAGATTGCAGCCCACTCCATCTCTAGCCAGTTCCCAGTGGGAAACTCCCTGTGCCCACAGGTCACAGCTCTCCACTCCTAATGACCCCTACACACACCCACATTTGGGACCTGCAGATCTGAGCCCCTCCTCCCCCCCGCCATATCCTCCCAGCTCCCAATGGGCACTTACTTATTCCCCCAAGGTCAAATCCTTCCCAGGTCTCAGGGTCCCCTCCCTGTGAACTCAGGTCACAGCCCCTTCAGCTCCCTGGGGGGGGGGGCTCCTCCCTGTGCCCCTAGTTCATTACTCCTCCCTGAAGGGGCCATATCTGTGCCACGAGGTGCCAGCTTCCAGTTCCCATTGGGTCTTTCCCCATGCCCACAGGTCCTAGCCCCCTCCTTGTGCCCCCAGGTTACAACCCCTACTCCCAGTGCACCCCCATCCCTGAGGCACCCCCATCCCTGAGGCCCCAGGAGCCAGTCCTCTCAGGTCCCTGGGGGCCCCCCTCATCACTTCAGGTCCCACCCTGCTTAGTATCTAATGGGCCTCTCCTTGTGCCCCCAGATGCCAGCTCCTCTGGTTCCCTTGGGCTTCTTCCTTTGCCCACAGGCCCCAGCCTCTCCTCTCCTAGGGGTCTCTCCATGTGTCCCCAGGGCCTAGCCTCCAACTCCCAAGGAGCCTTCCTATAGTCCCCAATTCCCCCCCCCCCCAGGTTGTAGGGGGCCTTTCTCTGTGACCACTGAGCCTAGTTCAAACTATGCCCACTCAGCTCCCCATGGTCCCCTCCCTGTGCCAACCTCCCCACTCCCAGGGGTTCATGTGCCTAGGCCCTATTCTCCTCACTCCCATGGGAACTCTACCTATGCCCCAAGATCAAGGTCCCCCATGCACACCCAACTCCCCCTGGGCCCTTCCCTGTGCTTGGGGACTCCTCGCTGTGTCTCCAGGTCTCAGTCCTCACAGCTCCTGGGAGAATCTTCCCCTTTACCCTCATGTTCCAGCCCTCTGCCCTCCAACTGCCAGGGGGCCCCTCTTTGTGCCTCAGGACAGACTGTCAGAAAACAGGCCTGGCAGCCTCACACTGGCTGATGCTGCATATGACATTCGGTGTAGCTGCTGATGTCCCCTGCATAGACTGGCGCATCTGGCCACAAGCACAGACAGACCTGGGATGACTAGCAGCAGGGTCTTCAACTTTCCATAAAGAAGGCTACATTTCTGCATCCCTGTGAGCAGCTTGCCTTGACCTGCTGATGTAAAGGCACAGAACTAAGACTACCACCACCAGTCTGGAAGCGGGTTGCTGGAACTGTGTGGTTGCTCCAGCTTGATATCAGTCTATTGCCAACCAGGCTGGTGTTAGGAAGTTGATCCTCGGTCAGGTGCTAGAGGTTTCTGAGGCAAGTGGTTGGTTTGCTGCAAGGGAGCAGGTATATCATATATTCCTGAAGTTAACTGCTGGCTATGAGAGAATTGGGTTTCCTTACTGTGCTGGGACCACTGATAGGACTCATGGGCCCATAGTTTGCCCTCCCCAAAGAGCACAAGTATATACATTGTAATGGGTGCTACTCCACTCTTACACTGGCCTTTGTGTACCACACAGGTCAATTTACGAATGTCAGTGTGGCCTGTATGGGGAACATTCATGATGCCAATTTTTTTTCATCCGTTTAAATTCATGGACAGGATAGGACACCATCCCCATCAAACAACACTGTCCTATAGGGAGTTACTCTCCCCACAGCTGGGGGACTCCACATACCTCCTTTTTCATTGGCTGATTTCAGAGGCCCCGGCAAAAGGAGGTTTAATTACTCTTTCAGTAGGCGTAGTACGGTTGTTGCATTTGCTTTTGGCAGACTGAAAGCCCAGTGTCACAGACCCCTTTGGACTCCAGTGTCATCAGCGCTGTCTTGCCGTGCTCTTCACACCCTTTGGGAAGCCAGAGGTGCGCCATTTCCTCCTGAGTGGACCGATGTCAGCAGGGGGGCCTCCAGATCAGAACCTTCAGCCAGAAAATGCAGCAACCACACCAGGAGCAGAATGTTCCTAGGCCACAGAAGTCAGGGCTGTGTGCTCAGACATCATGGTCTTGCATGGCTCAGTAGAAGGGGGATGCGTTTGTGAAGGGTGGGGTTGGTTCAGTGCTTGGGGAGGGGTGGGACTGTGAGTGCCATGCAGTATACTTATGAATGACATGACCACTTATATGAATCCTTGCTGTGAACCATCCCACCCCCTCATTTTATAAGGATATGATTGAAGGATTGCTGTACCTAACTCTATGGGAATGGTGTTTGCTTACTAATTCCTAATTGTCCCTGGCCACGTTTTTATCTTTATTATTTTACATACACTCTGTATGATATCCTGCAGATATAGACATAAACTCTCCTAATGACACAATAAACTTTATTTGTATTAGACGCGTACAACTTTCACCCACTGCCAGGCAGGCCAGCTGCCATTTCTATATCAGAACACCAGTAACAGAAAAAAAAATGTAAAAGTGCTAGATCAGCTGCAAACAGTGAAAGCAAGTACAGTTCAGACACCCCAATCGTAATGTGTGATCTGGCCCTCCCCCTACTGTCCTTTCCCTTCTGCCCTGTTTGCTGTGCATGTGGTGTAGGCATCCAACAGAAAAGGGTGAGTATGAAGGGTTACATGTGGGAAATCTGTCCTGCCCAGGCATTCATGGCTACCCATCCATGGAGTCTTCCAAGCTGCTTCTGGACTGCAGCACAGAGTATATAGAGGAGTTGCAGGCCATGGAGTGGGTGATGCATCAGGAGCCAAAACTCTTGCTGTTATTAGTGGCCAGAACATCTATTTTGAGTTTGTCATGGACACTCCCTCTTGGATTAGTGTGGGAAGATTCATTAGCCCAGTCTGGTACTGTGGAGTGGACAAGCTTGTGGAGAAGCTGCAGACAGTAAAGACGTGAAGGGCCTGGATCAGGACAAGACACAGGCTCATTGTCTCAAATAGCTCAATGCAGGAGCACAGAAAAAATACTTGTGGAATTTCAAGAACATAAAATGTTACTTTTCCAAACTGAACTTCAGGACATTGTGCAGGGAATGTGTCAAGCCACAAGACGCTCCTTGGACACAGCCACATTAACCACAGCAAAAAGAGGGGCCAACACAATGATGAATGAACAATTCACAGTTGCTTTTTTTCCCCCTTAGATTACAGAACTACTTGGACTTGGGAAGCGTGCCATCAGGGGCTGTGCTACAGAAGATTTTCTATCATTTCAGGCCTTCCACATTCTGGAGCATGTTTGTGGTGCCCAACTGGCAAAGAGAGAGAGATGTTATTCCAAGCTGCTGGTGGGAAACCTGCAGTATAAGCAGACAATAGTCAGTTAGCATACATGACAATATATTATATCTCTGCGTGGCATGGGCAGGTCACCTATTGAGCTGACCCTGGAAAATACACCCTTCCCACACAGGTCTTCTCATAGAATCATAGGGTGTGTCTAGACTACATGGCTCCGTCGATGGAGCCATGTAGGTGAGGCAGGACGACCAAGGGAAATGAAGCGGCAATTTAAATAATTGCTGCTTCATTTAAATCAAAATGGCCACCGCGCTGTGCCGATCAGCTGTTTGTCAGCACAGCGCGGCAGTCTAGATGGGATCTGCCAACCCAAGAACATTTTGTCGGCAGATCCTGTATGCCTCGTGAAACGTAGCTTACAGGATTTGCCGACAAAGGGTTCTGGGGTCGGCAGTTCCCCGTCTAGACTGCCGCGCTGTGCTGACAAACAGCTGATTGGCACAACACGGTGGCCATTTTGATTTAAATGAAGTGGCAATTATTTAAATCACTGCTTCATTTCCCTTTGTCATCCTGCCTCATCTACAAAGCTCTGTCGACGGAGCCATGTAGTCAAGACACACCCATAGAATCATAGAACCATAGAGCTGGAAGACACCTCAGAAGGTCATCAAGTCCAGCCCCCTGCTCTAGGCAGGACCAATCCCAACTAAATCAACCCAGCCAGGGCTTTGTCAAGCCGAGACTTAAACACCTATAAGGATGGAGACTCCACTACTTCCCTAGGTAATCCATTCCAGTGCTTCACCACTCTCCTACTGAAATAGTTTTTCCTAATATCCAATCTGGACCTCTCCCACCACAAATTGAGACCATTGCTTCTTGTTCTGCCATCTCTTACTTCTGAGAACAGCCTTTCTCCACCCTCTTTGGAACCTCTCTTCAGGAAGTTGAAGGCTGCTATCAAATCCCCTCTCACTTTTCCCTTCTGCAGACTAAACAGACACAACTCCCGCAGCATCTCCTAATAGGTCATATAGCCCCCTAATCATTTTGGTTGCCCTCTGTTCAACCCTCTCCGAGGGTATGTCTACACTACCCTCCTAATTCGAACTAGGAGGGTAATGTAGGCATACCGCACTTGCAAATGAAGCCCGGGATTTGAATTTCCCGGGCTTCATTTGCATGAGCCGGCCAGCACCATTTTTAAATGCCGGCAGTTCGAACCCCGTGCCGCGCGGCTACACGCGGCATGGAATAGCTAGTTCGGATTAGGCTTCCTAATCTGAACTAGCTGTACTCCTCATTCCACGAGGAGTACAGCTAGTTCAGATTAGGAAGCCTAATCCGAACTAGCTACTCCGTGCCGCTTGTAGCCGCGCGGCACGGGGTTCGAACTGCCGGCATTTAAAAATGGCGCTGGCCAGCTTCATGCAAATGAAGCCCGGGAAATTCAAATCCCGGGCTTCATTTGCAAGTGCGGTATGCCTACATTACCCTCCTAGTTCGAATTAGGAGGGTAGTGTAGACATACCCCAATGCATCCACATCCTTTTTGTGGTGGGGGCTCCAGAACTGGACACAATACTCCAGATGTGGCCTCACCAGAGCCGAATAAAGGGGAATAATGACATCTCTGGATCTGCTGGTAATCCTCCTCCTAATGTACACTAATATGCCATTAGCCTTCTTGGCTAAAAGGGCACACTGCTCATTGTCCTTCCCCCAAAGGGGACTATCTATCTGAAGCTCCTGCTTCCGGAAAAGTTTAGAGGTATTACCACCCTAGATAGGGTCAGAATTCATTAAGAAATCCACAGGCTGCTGCATTTGCTTCCACATGGCTTAGCCTGCTATGATTGTGTGCAAACACACAGAACGGCACAGCCATCTCTCCACCCATCTGACACATTTCTGGATGCATTTTCAAATCCCTATTAAATTTGACACAAATGATTTTGTGCACATAGGGACTACATGGACCTTTTAACTGAAATGGACTAGATTTGTGAGTGGAATACATTATCATTGCCTCCCTCTCCCAGTTCACTGCTTCTGGTGGCTTGTTGCACTGCTGAGAGCAGAACATTTACAGGTATGGCAGTGTAAGGTTATCTTTTAGCAACAGAAATGCCCTACAAAAAACTCTCTCTTTCCAGTAAAAAAAAAATCACTGCTAGCGCATTTTATTGTCCGAATTTCCCTACATAGTGGTGAGAGAAGCCAACCTGCTAGGATCCAATCTGCTATTAGTGGATACATGCTGCTAAGTCAGGGCTTCTCATAACTTCTGCATTGGTTCTAGACTGGAAATTCTTCCCGTTGCTGTATTAAAATGGAGCCAGAAACTTACCAGGCTCAGGGATGACTTCTGTGTGTGCTGCGGGTTCTGCTGCAAGCTCTTTCTCTGCAGGGAGAGGCGGGATTCAAGCAGCTCTTCTGAGTATGGCCCCAGGAAATGCTGATGCTGCTCCTATGGCAGATACTCCCCTGGGAGCCAGTTTCAGCAAGAGTCACTTTTCTGGCCTCACTCTGCACTGGCTGCTTTCTCTCATTTCTCCCCAGGCTGGATTCTGTGGTCAGCAGGGCTCCATTCCAGATGACCAGCTCATTGTGCACCATGGTTGGCTCTGTTCACTTAATCAAACTCCCATAAGATGAGTGTGATGTTGGTGGGTTGCTCAAGGGGAGGTTCTGGGTTTTCTTGAACTTTGCCTTGAGATGCATAATCCTCTCTCTGCACCAGTTTCCAGTCTGGTATATTTGCAATGCTACCAGCTTCTTTACTGTTGGCTGGTATGCATGGTCATGACTAAAATCCATTACCTCATTGGTCTGTCACCAGAGCCTTACCAAAATCTGGCTGAGCTTTCGTGGCCACAAAGCAGGGCACTTTGCAAAAGGCATCTTCTGGTCAGTCTCCATTACAAACACAGACGGCATGTTTGCAGCTTAGCGGTCAGACAGAGGAAGGGCTGAACGCTGCCTCATTGAGCTGTGCACTACACCATGGCTGGTTACTTCTGTTTTCATTGGATTGACTGGAGATTCTTGGGCTTGAGAGAGCAAAGGAAGTTGGCTCATGGGACTGTGGGTTGCTTTTTGGAGAATTCCCAGGACCTGAGCAGAGGAGCTGTCACTACACGGCAAAGGAATAGGGCTGACTCCTAGGTCTCAGCTTGACTCAGGCTCAGACCCTTCACCCTCTCAGAGTCCTAGTTCCAAGCCTGAGTTTGACAGATTTGTGTGTAGACAGAAGGGAATTTGGGCTCAAGTCTGAGTCTGGGTTTCCATTGACATGTACACACACCCAGTGAGGCCCAGCGGTTCAAAAGGGGATCAGGTATTTATATAGCTAGCAAAAATACCTAGAGAAATCCACCCGAAGGGTAAATTGGAAGGGAGGTTAAAATTCCCTGCGTTAGGGCTTAAGCAATCGTCAGTTATTAGAGCTCAGGATGAGACTGGATGTGGCAGTGGCAGGGAGCAGATTATTCCACCTCACCCTACAGTGGGGTTCTTACACCTCCATCTAGAGCAGGGATGGGCAATAATTTTTGAACGGGGTCCACTACAAGAATTTGGTAAGTGGCCAAAGGTTGCAGCCTTGTATGACATTAATAGAGGCAGTGCGGGGTCTGGGATAAAGGCTGGGTGCAGAAGGCAGCTCGTGTGAAGGATTGGGGTGCAGGAGGGAATGAAGTGTCTGGGCGAGAATTTGGGTCAAGGAGAGAGTTGTGATCAATATTGCCGCTAATCTTTTCCATCCATCCATTTTTATGTGCACCAAGACATGTGCACCACCAATAGAAATAAACAACCTAGCTGGGAGCACCCTGCTTGTCAGCTTCGAAACTCCCCTGAGTGGCCACACTAGTGCACAGCTTACAGGGAACACTGGCTGTGACCTGGGGAAGAAGACTGGAGTGCAGTGTCTGGAAGGGGAGTTGTGACCTCGGATGGAGGGTTAGGGTTGTGATTTTGGCAGGGGTTGGAGCGGGAGAGGATTTGACCTGGGGGAGGGGCATAACAGGAGGTTCAGGGCCTGGAAGGGAGTTGTGACCTGGGACAGGGATACAGGTGGGGGTGCAGAGGGTTTGGCTTGTGAGGCAGAACAGGAAGTTGAGGGGAGGAAGGGGATGTGATATCAGGTGCAGGGTCTGGCCAGGAGGTACTTACTTTAAGCAGCTCCCCACCAGCAGCCCTACAGGACCGTCAGGCGGGCTCCCTGCCTGCCACGCCCCTGCACACCGTTCAAAGCAGTTGGCTGTCGGGTCATGTGCATCTCTGCATGTCATGTGCTCCAGGGGACTGCAGGATGGTGCTGGGCTGGATCTGGCAGTTTGTCAGGGCAGCTCGCAGGCCATATATTGCCCATCCGTGATCTGACCTGTTCTTAACAAACCACCAGTGACAGATACCACGCCTTCTTTGGGAGCCCAGTCCAGTATTTGAATAGCCTTAATAACTGAAAATTTTCCCATAATATCTAACCTAAATCTAGCTTGTTGCAGAGTTAAGCCAATAATTCACAGGTAAGGTTTTTCCTAAGCCTTTTATCATTTTTGTTGTTTTCCTCTAGACTCTCTCCAACTTGTCTTCAGCTTTCTTACTTGTCCATATCTTTCTTAATGTGTAGCACCCAGAACTGGACAAAATACTCCATCCAAGGATGCACCAGTGCCAAGCATTGTTCCCTCTAAGCTTTTTCATCTGTGTGTGGAATAAATTTTGTTATGTATACCCAGGCATGGGCCGATGTGCACCACCAATAGAAACACATGCTGCTGGCTCTGGGAGCTGTGGGTACTCTGCTAATCATCTGGGCAGCATTTGAATCTGTCCTGCTTGTCAACTTAGAGGGAACACTGGTGCAAAGCAGAGAAGGACAATTACTTCCCGTGTCTTACATGTGATACTCCTGTTAATATAACCCAAAATGATGATAGCTTTTTTTGCAATCGCATCACACTGTTGACTCATTTGTGATTCTCTATAGACCCCAGATCCTTTTCTGCAGTACTACTGCCTATTCAGTTGTTCCTCATTTTGTAGTTGTGCATTTGAGTTTTCTTTGCTACGAGTAATACTTTGCATTTATCTTTACTAAATTTTCTTTTGTTGGCTACATACCAATTCTCCAATTTATGAAGATCATTTTGAGTTCTATCCTATATTACAAAGTGCTATCAACGCCTCCCAACTTTGGGTCATCCTCATATTTTATAATCATATTGTGCATTCCATTATCCGAGTCATTAATGATGTACTTGACCCAGGACAGACCCCTAAAGAATCCCACTATATATGTCTTCCAGGCTATCCCAGTTTGACAGCAAACCCTTCATGACCACTCCTTTAGTATTGTTTTTCAACCAGTTGTGCAACAACTTTATACCATTTTCATCTAGGGATTCTTTCAAAGAAGGAAATCAGGTTGGTTTGGCATGATTTTTGACAAATCCACATTGGCTATTACTTATTTACCTGTTATCCTCTAGGTACTTACAAATGGATTGTTCAGTAATTTTTCCAGAATCTTTCCAGCTATCAAAATAAGGCTAATTGAATGCATAATCTTATTTGCTTAGACAATCTTGGCAGAGATGGCCTGGCCTCAAATTTTTTCTCCTAAGACCACAAGTGCTGCCTTAGACTTTCTAAATGGCTTGGTTATATGCAACAGCTCATTTGATAGCCAAAGAAGCTAACCTCACTTCTTTGGTATGCCTATAAAACTTTGGGACAAAAACCATTGCCAGTGACATCAACCGATTAGGATGAGAAATTGTTCAGTGATGGTCAGAAATTTGGTAGAGGCCCATTATCTTTATGGAAGGAGGTATAAGGTGTACAGGTCATCAGGGCTTGTGACTTTAATCAAAGGTAATGGAAACAAAACAGTTCAAAGAAATTCTTTGAAATAGTTGAAAAAATAAAAACATTAAACATGCATTTTTAGAACTTATAAGACCATTTTGTTGATATTTCCAGTTTATTTTGTCCATTTTCTGATACAGAAAATAGGGAGAAGGTGGTTATACAACCCTTCTGGCAAGCAGAGCGAGAGAGAGGAACTGAGCCCCGATGACAGAGCAATGATAAGTAATGTTCAAAGGACATTTGTGAACTCCCTGACTGCCAGCTATCACTGAAAAAGATGCTATAACTAGGTGGTCTGGCAGGCGACTCTCCTTCATGATGCTGCCCAGACTCCACACTCCCAGAAGGGGCAGAGATGAGGGCAGCTGGCCCTAAGCACTGCCCCGAGTATGGCGCACGCCCCAACCCCCAGCCCTTAGCGCTGTTTGGAGTGTGCTCCAGTGCAGCAATCTGGCAGCAATTTAAATGGCAGCCAGAGTGCTGGGCCACTTTGAATTGCTGGACCCCAGGACAATTGCCCTCCCTTTGTCCCATCTCCCCTCTCATCCCCTGCTCTTGGGCTTAACTATAAGAATAAACTTTTGCCAACTGTAGGCCGAGAATGAGGCTACAGATTTTGCAAGCCCAGATTCTTCAGATTACATTTATTTAGGGAACTTTGTTGGCATCGCACATAGTTTTCAAAAGGGGAACTTTTGATTGAGCCTTTATGTTATTTGAAATTCAAGACATTTAGGAGAGGTGAGGGAATCAAATTATGTCAGCCTTGCTGAAGTCTGACATACTGAGGCTATGTCTTCATGGCCTTTTTTTTTCAGAAAAAGCTATGCAAATTGCAAATTAGTTTGCAGTATACAAAAGTACCAAATGCTGAAGGTAGCTATTGTGCACCAATGCAGATGAAACTGTAGGAAATGGGGAAAAGCCCATAGGAGCCGCCATCTTGGGTCAAACCAGCAGCCTGTCTGGTCTAGTATTCTACAACCACTAGTGGCCAATACCAGTTTGCATGGAAAAGTGCAAGAAAACACACAGTAGGCAGTTCATTGGGAGGCTCCTACATGTTATAAGCATTCATATTTCATTTTATATGTGGGATGACCTTTGCCTCTGATTTTTATCACTGAGCAAGACAGATCCACTGTAGTGGATAGAATATAAATTATAAATTAATGGAGATTGCCTATCTCCTAGAACTGGAAGGGACCTTGAAAGGTCATCGAGTCCAGTCCCCTGCCTTCACAGCAGGACCAAGTACCATATCAATATGTGGCTCCTTTGGTTTTAATGTGGCTAAATATGTGCATAAAGTTAAGTACATGTGTAAGTGCTTGTAGGATTGGGCCCATGATTTGTGCCATTTTAGTGACTAAAGATGGGTAATAATGCAAGTGACAGTTGTGCAAATTTAACTGGCGTGAAAGAGAACTGCCATCAGACTTTGCAAGAAGGGAGCAGAAAGAGGGCAGCAGCATCCATATGGTAGGAACACAAAGGATCCAACTGTTGGACTTGTATTGAGAGTTCCAAGTACTAGGCCCCAAAAGAGCCCAGAAGAATCAGTTAAGGGACCAAAGCAGCCTCTGTAATGTCTTAATGTTTGTGGAGTGGCAAAAAACAAAATTGAAGACTCCTGGATCTGCACTTAGATCCTGTAGCAAGTGGAGAATGGAAGTACACAAAGTGAAAACAGAGTGCTGAAAACTTTTCTCTTTTTCTTTTTAGGGTGCTTCTACACTGAACCATTTTTCTAGAATAACAGCTGTTATTCCGGAAAAACAATACTAGCGTCCACACAGCAATAGCGTTATTTTGAAAGAAAATGGAATTAATGGAGGGCTTTTTCCCAACGTTCCTCATTCCATGAGGAATAACACCTCTTCCAAAAAAGCTCTTTTGGAAGAAGGTGTGTGTGGATGCTCCACTGCCGAAATAGCTCCTCATGAGGGCCATTCTAAAGTTACTCCTCCCCACTGCCTCCTGGGGCTCTAAATTGAGATAGTGCATCCACATTAGGGGAGCCTGCCTCGGACTAATTGGAGGCTTCCCTGTAGTGTGGATGCTCTATTTAAAAATAAATTATTCCAGAAGATATCTTCTGGAACAGCTTTTCTGAAATAAGCTTGCAGTGTAGACGTATGTACCATTAGTCTTGTTTCTTCATAAGTGTGTTAATTTCATTGGTAAACTCAGCTGTGATTTTCAGCATTTCCTCCATAATTCCAATGATTTTTGAGACTTTTACCACAGCTGTTACCTCTCCACTGCTTCTAGCCAAATTTGAAATGTGAAATCTGCAGCATAAAGAATAGCTATTTAAGGAGCACCTGTAAAATATGCTCTTGACTCTTCTGCAGAGCTTGAACCAACTCCCACCCAGGCCAATTAAAATATTCATGTTGACTTGTGTGAGAGTTGGATCAGGCTTCTAAAGATCATACATTCCTTCCAGGCTATGTTTTTAACACAGAGATAGTCTTAACATCATCTACAAAGACTAGCAAATATTAGGCAAGATGAACTCAGGAACAGAATGAATCAAGGACAGAATATCACACTTATGACTTTAAATTATTTGGTGGCTTATGGCAAGCCTGTTTTCTTTTCTCTCTTAATATTTCATTAAAACTTGTAAAAATAAATATGCTATCTAAAACTGCCAAAGCAACGTGACTTTATGATTACATAATGTGTTAGTACCAGCAGAGGCAAGAGTTAATTGGAACCCTGCCCCAGTAATGTTACACCAGCTATTCCAACCTCAGAAGTCACAACCATCCTGGCAACCAATCCACACAAGAGGCACAGGAGATCACTTAAGATTTGATGGCAGTTATTGGCAAATATCCAGCAAGAACCAGAACAATCATATGAATTGTTAGAGGGCTCAGTTCATCTACCCTTGGTTCATCTACGCACAGTCAACCATGGAACTCCTTGCCAGAGGATGTGGTGAAGGCTAGAACTTTAACAGGGTTCAAAAAAGAGCTAGATAGATTCATGGAGGTTAGGTCCATCAATGGCCATTAGCCAGGTTGGGGAGGAATGGTGTCCCTAGACTCTGTTTCTCTGGAGGTGGGTGACAGGGTAGGGATCATGTGAGGATTGTCTGTTGTGATTCCTCCCTCTGGGGCATCTGGTATTGGCCACTGTTGGCATACAGGATACTGGGTTAGATGGACCTTTGGTCTGATCCAGTATGGCAGTTCTTATGTTATGTATCCTGACCTTCAGCCTTTCTTTGTTTGTGGGTGTTATTTTAGTTTGTGGTGGTTTGTTTTGGTTGATGATACATTTTGTTTGCATTTGATTTAAAAATAAACTGCAGATATAACCGCAGCCATTACAATCAGTAGATACTGGTACCTGCCATGTGGCCTTTTGTAAATAAGACCCAGGCACTGAAAATAAGTCTCTTACCAGTAATTTAGTGGGATACACCTTTACTACAATTGTCCTTCTTGTTACACTTATTCCCTCTTAATGCTTTTCCCACATGGAATGGAACCCTCTTGTGTTGCCACTTTGCACCATCACTAACCCACCTCTTCTACTACTTCCTCTATCTTGCCAGCTTTATTTCCCTCCTCTACCAGTTCCTTCGTGCAATGAGGTGTACCGGTAGTTTGGAATAGGAAGCCTAATCCGAACTACCTAGTTCGTGCCGCGTGTAGCCGCGGGCACAGAGTCTGAACTAGCGGACATTTAAAAATGGCGGCACCCAGCAACATGCAAATGAAGCCCAGGAAATTCAAACCCCGGGCTTCATTTGCAACTCCGTTTGCCTACATTAACCACCCTAGTTCTAACTAGGGTGGTAGTGTAGACATACCCCCAGATCCTGGATTGTAGTGCGTAGGTGCTAACTCAGGATAAACAATGGTTATCTTTAGTGCATCTTTCCTGGCCTGTTAGAGGCCATTGTTCCTGGAAACGCGGAAGATTTTTTCCTTGTGTAAAAATCAATAAAGCTGAAAGGTGCTTCTGGATCATGAGAGGGGAGCCAGTCATTTTAGGGTCATTAAACATGCCCCTTTTCTGCCCATATTTCTTGAACCAAAGGAGTTTTTATTACATCAAGAATTTATTAAAGCAATCCAGAATTTTACTTTAACAGTGTCACTCTATATACCAATTTCAATTCCTAGACTTCCTCTAATTTTTCCTACTTCATTTCCTTTTCTTGACAATTTTTATTTAATTTCCAGTCCCTTTCCAGCCCACACCATGTCTGTCACTTAATGTTCCAAAGTGGAGGGGAGCCTGTAGGGTTGAGGAGGAGTGACACAGCTGTTCCTATGGACCCTCTCATCCTTTTTCTACCAGTGGAATAACAGCATTTCACCAATCAACAGGACCCCCACTAAAGGAAATCCTCACTCATTAATACTTGCAAAAAATATTTTCAATGACCTTTCTGTTGGAAATCTGATTCTCTTCCACATACACTGGGAGAACTGTTTGGCATTATAGTACTTTTTATGTTCTGTTATATTACTAGTTGACATATTATGCAACAGCTGAAGTAAAAAAAAAATAAAGTAGTAGCAGTGCTCTTTAAAGTGGACTAAACCAAACTATACATAGGCACTTTTAGCATGGAATAAGAGTGTTCATACAAAGATCTAATGCAGAATAGCTATTGTGCTTTTAACCCAAGTTTATTTCACACCAACTTTCCACATAGACAGGCCCTATGAGAATTTTTTCCTGTTTGAAAAATCCGTAACAGCCTTGGATCACAGGCAAACTGCAGTCCAAAACTGTTTCAGTAATTATTTTCATACTGTTCCTCTTTCTATATTTCTGATTTTACACCTGGATATCCTTGTGATGCCCCCCCTCTCTGCCCTCAACTCCTCGGGATGCAATCTGGAACTGGAATACCACTGAGCCCTCTGTTTTACCAATCTGAGTTTCCTTTCATACAGCGATGTTCTGACAAACTGCAAGCCTTCCAGGCTTGTCCTCGCACAAACATCCATAGGCAGGTGCCACACTCAGCGGTGTTCATCAGTGCTCTGCCAGCCACTGCATGAGCAGACAACAGAGAAACTAAAGCCAAAAATACCTTCCAGCACCTTAGCCAAGGATCCTCTTGTTCCTGAGATGAGATTTCTCCTCAAGCACTTTGCTCAAACCACATTATTTTAGATGAAAAACAAAAACAAATGTATTAACTACAGATAGATTTTAACTGATTATAAGTAATGGGTAAAAGATCAAAGTAGATTGCTTAGCAAATAAACAAAACAGTCTGTTATTCACTACACAGGATTTGAATCAGTGTTTCACTCTATTAGTACAAGGAGTTTTTCGATGTTTCATACACATCCTCCTTCTTTCCAGCACTTCCTTAACTCAAAGACTTTACTCTTCCAGAGCTGTTTCCAGGTGTTGAGTTGTGGGGAAAGCGAAGCCCTCTGGTTAGATCATTTTCCTCCTTTCATAGCTTATTTTCAATAGTGGGAGTCCCTTTGTCCTAAACCAAGTTTTTAGCCCCATTTGTGGGACGTACGGTACCAAAATGGAATTCAGTATCATGAGATGTAGTCACAAAACCTTGTATGGTCTCACGAGTCATGGTAGCCACTACCCAGAGTCTGACTGAAGCATCCACAGGTGAGGATAAGCTCTACTGTGGCCCATTCAATGTGAATAGGCCATTCATAATGTGCAGTCTAGACTATATGTGAAGCTTTGTGGGTGTTACCTAGACTACACACATTTGAAATATAGATGCACAGACAATTCATATCTCTAGATTACAAAATAATACATGCACATAGGATAATCACGTTCACCAAATCATAACTTTACTATTGACTCTTTACATGACACAACTTATACAAGATGCACCATAATTGTACCATAATAATATTACTATGTGAATATCAGGTGCAGAGTGTCCTGCATGTCAGGCAGGGCCACCTCCATTGGCACAGCGTAGGGTAGGTATACTTGGTCAAACAATTGTCAGGACTTCCTGTGGAATCAGACAATTGTAATATGGAAGGCTCAGGGCCCCTGGCAGGGCCAAGTGAAGCCTGCAGGTCCTGGGCAGGGCAGAGCACAAAAGTCTATGGTCACTAAGCCTCCTGGCTAGGGCAAGAAATAATAGTTGGGGCTCTGGTCCTCTGCTCTGGGCACAGCATAGCAATCAGTCTGCAGTCCCTAAGCAGGGCAGAGGAGCCAATTAGTCTGTGGCTGTAGCCCCCAGTAGCCACAGTTAGTAGGAAGTGAAAGAGAGGTGAGTAGGAGAACTGATGTGCCACCTCACTGCACCAGGTTCTGACCTGGGACCTTATGAAGCTGGGAAATCTCCTCTTAGAGGAATAAACATCCATTTCCAGCACATTCCCTGGACCACTTCCTATCACAAGACTGATATCAGGCATCTCCTCGACTGCAACAGCTTGGTGAGCTGATCAGTCCCCACTGTTGACTGATCATCTCAGCACAGTCTAAGGCCACAGTTTCCACCTCTTGGAGAGTTGCAGACATCTCTCCAGGCATATGCATCCACTCCCTGCCTTCCCCTGTGCCTCTTGTGCACCAGCAGCCCCACTGACAAACTCTTTCCCTGTCCTCCCAGAACTAACAGATCACCATGAGCATCTGATTTGTGACATTCAGGAAGCTCCAGAAAGGCAGGGGAGGAGTGAAGATGGTGCATGCTCAGAGGAGTTGGAGTGGGGGCAGGAAGAGATGTGGCTGGAGTGGGGGAAGGGGTGGAATGGAGGTGAGGTGGGATGGAGTAGGGGCTGGGGCTTTGGGGAAGAGGTGGGGCAAAGCTGAGAAGGGAAGAGGTGAGGCAGGGGTGGGGGAAGGGGTGGATGGAGGCAAGGTGGGGGGTGGAGCAGGGGCAAGGACTTGGTGGGCAGATCTAGACAGGAAGAGGAAGAGGAAGAGGTTGGGGAAGGGGTGAAATAAGAATGGGGCCGAGGACAGAGCAGTGGATTGAGCACCCCCTGGTTGGCTCTATGCAGAAACCTGCATACACCATCCTTCCTCCTCCTCCATCAGCCCAGACTGAGCTGGGCTGCCTCCTTTTATCTATTCTCTCCTCCTGGAGCATATGCAGCAAGGGAGGGGAGTGTGGTCTCCTGGGCCCACAGTGATTGGTCAGGCCTCAGTGGCCCAGTGCAGGGTAGATACACCCATGACAAGGAGTATTCAAATATGGGCAGAAGAAACCCCTTTGGCTGCTATTCTTGCACTTCCTGATACCCAGACTGCCTACATTAACCACTCTAGTTCGAACTAGGGTGGTAGTGCAGACATACCCTAAGTGCTTCCGGAAATGGCAATGGAATAAAAAGTACAATATTTTCTTAAAAAAACCCACTTGAGTAAAAGTTGAAGTATCACAAAATAAATTACTTGAGTAAAGTACAAATACCGAAGAAATGTACTTGAGTAGTGTAAAGAAGTATTTCTACAGTACTTAGTTACACATAGCCAATGATAGACCTCTCCTCCATGAACTTATCTAATTCTTTTTTTGGACCTCGTTATAGCTTTGGCCTTCACAAAATCCTCTGGCAGTGCGTTCCACAGTTTGACTGTGTATTGTGTGAAGAAGCATTTCTTTAAGTTGGTGTTAAACCTGGTGCCTATTAATTTCATTAGGTGACACCTGGTTCTTGTGTTAGGTAAATAATTCTTCTTTATTCACTTTCTCAACATCATTCATGATTTAATAGGCCTTTATCCTATCCTCCCTTGGATGTCTCTTTTCCAAGGTGAATAGCCTAAGTCTTTTTAATAGTTCTCATATTGAGCTGTGGCACATCTCTGTAGCTTTTCAATTATAATTGAAATAATATTTTTTGAGATGCAGTAACCAGAATTGCATGTAACATTAAAGATATGAGTGAAGCATGGATTGATATAGCATTATATTTTCTGCCTCATTTCCAAATGATTCCTAACATTATTAGGGGTTTGTTTGTTTTTGACTACCACTACATACTGAGCAGCTATTTCCAGAATATCATCCATATTGATTTCAAGATCTTTATGGCTATATCTAGATTGCAGGAATTTGTCGGCAGAGGCAATGCAAATAAAGCGCTCATTAGCATTTCTCATGCTGCCATTTGCATAGTCTCTTCCAATCCTATTTGTGGAAGAAGTTTTTGTGCAAAAAAAGCAGTGTAGATGGGGCCATTTTGTGCAAAAACCCCCTTTTGCACAAGATCCTATATACAGGCAGTCCCCGTGGCTGTCCCAGTGCTTGCATGCTCCGAGGCTTTGCTCCCCATCTCCTTGGTCTGCTGGTCAGACCAGGGAGACGGGGATCAAAGCCTTGGAGCACGCCCACAGTGGGACAGCCACGGCGCGCCTGGGCTGTCCCGCTGCGGGCTTGCTCCAAGGCTTTGCTCCCCGTCTCCCTGCAGACCAGGGAGACGGGGAGCAGCTTTTCTCACCCCGGAGGACGGGGGCGGTGGACCGCGGCGCATCTGGGCTTCCCGCCGCTCCCGTCCTCCAGGGTGAGAAAAGCCCCGTTCATAACTGCAGATCCGACATAAGTCGGATCCGCGTAACTTGGGGACTGCCTGTACCTCCTTTTTGAGATAAGGGATTTTGTGCAAATTCATCTCTATTCTCCTACCAAACTTTTATGCTTACAGGTGTTCATCAGACTTCCTGCTGGAATTAGTCTTTCAAACTAACTGTTAAGTTTAGGATATTTTGTTCATTTCATTTGAGTGGGTCAGCTTTTATTTCAAAAGTGGATAGCAGTTGAGCCATATTGAATTCAAAGTCCTATTCTTGCAGCTCCTTGCTTTCTCTTTTCATAGGTGCTCTTAAA
Organism: Pelodiscus sinensis; assembly: GCF_052426305.1. Lineage (NCBI taxonomy): Eukaryota > Metazoa > Chordata > Testudines > Trionychidae > Pelodiscus > Pelodiscus sinensis. The sequence continues at coordinate 45,523,702 of NC_143055.1, forward strand.
ATCCTATCATCTATAAGAAACTTCTTATCCAGGCCTGCATTTTACACATTTTTTTACAATTTCATTTTAATTTCATAAATCATATTCACAATTAAAATAGCTGCCAGCATATTTTTTTCCAATCTGAGCATCTCTGTTGTTTTCCAATCAAAACTTTGAATCCATGTCCCAAAGAGTGATGTTCTGGCACAAGGACAGCCTCCAGTAATATGAGTTTGCAGCAAAGAATATCTTTGGCTGCATAATTTCAAAAATAATTCAGCACTGATAATTGGGTATTTTAAACTCACAAAACCCCTTATTTTGTTGTCCAGCCCAATGGCATTTTGTACTTCTTCAAGCACATTATGAATGGAGCATTTAATTATTCTGGGTCTCTCCATTTGCATAGTTGCCCAAACTGCATTGGTTACTGAAGTGGTCATTCCTCATACTTCAGCTGGATCTGGCATTTGTTGTTGTTTTTGTATTACTTACAATTGTATTTCAGTAATCCAATGGGGAGGGGTGCAGGGCTGGGGCGCTAGAGAAAATGGTGCTGGCAGGGCTTTGGGAAGAGATAGCAAGCCCCTTGAGTGAAGGGTCAATAATGAAAACTGAGAGGTGAAGTCTCGGAAGAGGAAAAGTGGGGTACAGAGAGGTGAAAGCTGCAATAAAGCAGCAAAAGAGGAGAGAGGATCCTGAAGGTGAGATGCAGGCAAGATCTGGGAGGAAGGCGAGGGCAGAGTGTAAGGTTCAGGAAAAGGAGTTGGGGAAGGGGAGGTAGAGGGCTGAGGGCTGCAGGAAGGGTATGGAAGGGCTGGGCGAGGAGGTGCAGGAATGAGGGCAGTTGGGGAGGTAAGTAAACATTGAGTGGGTGCAGAGATGAGAGACAGAAGGAGAAGGGCTGGGAGGGGAGGTGCATGGGGAGGGCAATCAGGGAGATGGGAAAGGCTGGGCAAATTCAGGGGTGAGTGCAGAGGGCCAGGAAGAGGGGGTGGGGCAGTAGAGGGAGGGCTGGGAATGAGGGGCAGGGCCTGGCTATAAGGGTGACAGGTGAGGGCAGCGGGGCTAGGAAGCAGTGTGGGAAAGCAGAGGGGAAGGATGGGAACAGGGGAGGGGACGTGGTCTGGCTGTGAGGGGTGACAGGTGAGGGTGGGAGGGCTGGGAATGAGAGTGCAGAGCCTCACTGTAAGAGTGATGGGTGAGGGCAGGGGGCTAGGAAGGGGTAAGGGGCAGCAGGGGAGGGCTGGGAGCTGGGGCACAGCAGAGGGGTGACAGGTGGGGGGGCTTGGAAGGGGTGTGGGGCAGGAGGAGGGCTGGGAATGGGGGCAGGACAGAGGGGTGACAGGTGGGGGGGCTTGGAAGGGGTGTGGGGCAGGAGGAGGGCTGGGAATGGGGGCAGGACAGAGGGGTGACAGGTGGGGGGGCTTGGAAGGGGTGTGGGGCAGCAGAGGAGGGCTGGGAGCAGGGGCAGGGTGGAGGGGTGACAGGTGGGGGGCTTGGAAGGGGTGTGGGGCAGGAGGAGGGCTGGGAATGGGGGCAGGACAGAGGGGTGACAGGGGGGGGGCTTGGAAGGGGTGTGGGGCAGGAGGAGGGCTGGGAATGGGGGCAGGACAGAGGGGTGACAGGTGGGGGGGCTTGGAAGGGGTGTGGGGCAGGAGGAGGGCTGGGAATGGGGGCAGGACAGAGGGGTGACAGGTGGGGGGGCTTGGAAGGGGTGTGGGGCAGCAGAGGAGGGCTGGGAGCAGGGGCAGGGTGGAGGGGTGACAGGTGGGGGGCTTGGAAGGGGCATGGGGCTGCAGGGGCATGGCAGAGGAGTGACAGGTGGGGGAGCTAGGAAGGGATGAGGGGCAGCAGGGCGGAGGGGTGACAGGTGGGGGCTGGGAAGGGGTGTGGGGCAGCAGGGGAGGGCTGGGAACGGTGGCAGGGCGGAGGGGTGACAGGTGGGGGCTAGGACGGGGTGTGGGGCAGCAGGGGAGGGCCGGAGGCGGGGACGTGGCGAAGGGCTGCGCTGGGCCGCTCCCGGGGCACTGGGGGCTCCCTGGGGCCCGGGCCCGGACGCTCAGGCTGAGGCGAGCGCGCAGCGGGGACGGGGGACTGGGGAGGGCGGAGCGGCCCCCGGCCCGGGCCGCCCTGAGCCGGGCGGGGAGCGGCGCAGCAGCCCGAGGCGCGTCCCGCGCTGCCGGGGGGGGGGGAGCCCCGCTCGCCTGGCCGCCGGGGATGGGGCCGCGCTGCGGGTAGCGCCCGCCCGAGCAGGAGCCGCCGCGCCATGGGGGCCCGCGGGCTGCTGCTGCGCTGGCTGGTGCTGGGCGTGCTGGGCGGGGGCGCGCGGGCGGCGGGCGGCGAGTACTGCCACGGCTGGCTGGACGGGCAGGGCCGCTACCACCCGGGCTTCCAGTGCCCCGAGGGCTTCGACACGCCGGACGCCACCATCTGCTGCGGCTCCTGCGCCCTGCGCTACTGCTGCGCCGCCGCCGAGGCCCGGCTGGAGCAGGGCGGCTGCACCAACGACCCGGAGCCGCAGAGCCCGGGCGGCCCGGCCCGTGAGTACCCGGCGGGCGCTGAGCGGGCGCGTAACCTGCGCTGGGGGCTGGCGACCGAGCCGAGGCAGCGTCTCGAGCGGCTGCTGGGGGACAGCGCCGAGCCCCGCTCCCGCGGGCAGAGGAGGGGCCGGGGCGATGCTGGAGGGCGCGGCAGACGGGAACGGGGCTGAGTGCGGCTCCCCCGGCGGCGCGGAGAGCAGCCCGAGCAGACGCTCTCCGAGCCCCCAGCGCCCGCTCCCGGGTCTCCGAGCGGCGCGGTCCGGGGCCGGGCTGGGGAGCCGATCCCAGCCGGCTGTCGGGCTCAGCTGCCGCTCTGCGCCGGGTCTGTCTTGCAGCCCGACGGGAAGCCGAGTCCCGCGCCGCTGGGCGCGCGGAGGGGCGGGCAAAAGCGGTTGGTTTTACAACGCTGGGCTGGGGCTGGGGCTGGGGCTGGAGCACCCCTGGCGAGATGCAGCCCCGCGGCTCTCGGGAGAAATCGGGGCTCCCGGCTCTGGTTGCCTCTTTAGACCGCGGCAGGGCTGCTAGGATCGGTGGGAGCCAGTCAGGAGCTGCGGGCAATAAGGATTCAATCACTCCCACGACACAAGCGGCCCAAACACTGAAATCCCGTAACCCCGACAGGCGAGCTCCTAGAAGCCGGGTGGAGGAGCAGCTGGAACGCCGTGTCCGCGGCAGCTCTAGCTTCCCTTTCCGGACTTGAACTGTGGAAAGCACCAGCCTAGGCTTCCAGGAATATCTCGCTCTCGCCTGGATAGACCCACGAGCTGAAAGAGATTTTGCTGAAAATCGATCGCTCCGAAGTTGCTTTCTGCTTCACCAGGGACCGGAGCTGTCGCAGAATTAGTCTGTGGTGTTGAAGCAGTTCTAAGCTGCACCATTACATTTCCGAAAAAACTTGGAAAAACGGAGAATGATTCTAGATTTGAACAAAGGGGAAACCCAACTGAACCGACCATTGAAAACTCCACTCAGGCAGCAAACAGGACGATGCGGACTCATGCCACTCAGGACTCATAATAATTTCATTAAAGTTGTCAACAGGAAAGAATTTCGATTTCTGAGCGCAGGATCTAAAGGCTAATTAAAAGCCAAATGTAGCTTATTGCACGATCTGTGAAATTCTCACGTAGTAATCACATCATACGGACCGCTGGCACGTAGTTTACACTTAGTTCTAATTGCAACACAGGAAAAGAGTATCTTAACAAGCGCGGTAGTTGGTGGGAATTTAAAAATAATGTGGGACTTTTGTAAACTTTGCATAGTTAAATAGACTGGCTGTTTCGGGGTGTTAAAATGTACTTAATTTTGTTTTATTCAGAGCCGATCTACGTTCCTTTCCTTATTGTTGGATCCATATTCATCGCCTTCATTATTGTGGGCTCGTTGGTAGCTGTTTATTGTTGCACGTGTTTAAGACCTAAACAACCATCGCAGCAGCCAATACGATTCTCTCTTCGAAGTTATCAGATCGAGACTCTTCCAATGATCCTCACTTCCACCGGCCTCCGGACACCGTCTCGACAGTCCAGTACTGCAACCAGTTCGAGTTCTACTGGAGGCTCCATCCGCAGGTTCTCTTTTGCCAGGGCAGAGTCTGGGTGCTTAGTGGCATCTCCACCTTCACCTTACACGTCTGGGTGCCTACAAACAGGCCATTCTATCCACCTAACTCAACCAGCTGGATTTTTGGTGTCATCACCCTATTTCGGCTATCCTCTTCAACCAGAACCTTCTCTAGCTGGGAGGAGCTGCCCAGATTTTTAGCTAGGAGTTTTCAAGAGTAATATAGCCATAGGAGGTACACTGCTACTGTGTACATTTCACATTAACATGTTCTGTAGCTATGGAACTCAATCTTATGTGAATGGGGGAGTTGCCCATTTAAAATGCAAGATTGCATAGAAATTGGTACAAATATTTTAGTTGTAACACAGTTTCCTTGTACTTGGGTCACAACTGCATATACATTATGAAACATTTTAAACAGTCACTGCTTTCAGGAAGTTTCAGAGAGGTAGCTGTGTTAATCTGTTTCAACAGAAACAATGAGGGGTCCTGTGGCACTTTAAAGACCAACAAATGTATTTGGGCATAAGCTTTAGAGTGCTACAGTTCACTTCCTCAGAAGCATGAAGTGGACGCTTCAGTTTGGCAGGAATTTATACAAAGATGGGAGTTAATTGGCCTTGTTAGCACTGATGTAAACACTTCCATCTCAATATAAATCCCTACCAAACTGAAGCTTCCATGCATCTGACCAATGGAACTGCAGCCCATGAAAACTTATTATTTCAAAGTGACCTTTTGATAATTCATTCTAATGTGTGCAGAATTTCTACAGAGAAATGTGGAATACCAATTTGGGATACAATTTTTAATAACATAACTACAGTTATAAATTATTTTGAGGGCCAAATGATATTAACTCAGTGACAACAAATCTGACTCAGCAACTCTTGAACAGCCATTTACTTACCAGACTAGTCCTATTTACTGCAATGATACTGCTCAAGTGAATAATGGTTGCAGGATCCTTACCTGGGATTGAGGGAAGAAAGCTATAAAATGGCGTGGGGGTTGTACATGATTATAAATACCAGAATCATTTCTTTAACATGCACATAATATAAATGAGGTTAGAGAGCAGAAACTTTGTTTTTTCTAACACTTTACTTACCGTAAGGTGTTAGAAAGCTAGGGCCAGATATTTTAATGCTGGTTAGGTTTAGTTTAAAACAAGCCCAAGCTTCCAGCAGTCAGATCATTATATATGGAAAAAGTACAACCTACACAGTAATGTCATTAAGAGATTGTCAATGTAAAATTCAAACACATAATTAATTCAAAGCATTTTTGTGAAAGGAGAATTTACTGTAAGTTTTTGGTTCTGCAATAAATACAAATTGGACAAAGTGGTCTTCAAGTTCTATTTGTAAAATTAGTAATGTATAAAATGTAAAGACAGATTCATAATTTAAAATGTATGTACAGCATTGACAATATTAATTATTTCGTTGTCATACTGAATTATTTTATTTCAATAAACTGTGTGGTTTACATTTTAATTTTTGGTCATAATTCTCTCCAAATTATCACCCACAAACTGAGAGCCTATTAGTCAATATTCATTTGGATTCTGCATTAATATATTCATTTTTTCTATACATTAAAAATAGTAGTACATTTTTTTACAAGCTATTTTACAGACACCTGTGCTGCTGAAGTTTTAATATAGTTTAAAACAAATGTTGAATATTCAGTTGAGACAAATTATCGTAACTGATACATTTAAAGTTTATATAAAAATAAAGAAATTGTTTACTACACTGCTTGAATTTACAATATCCCATTATAGGACTTCTTCCTCTGTTCCCTTCTAAAATAAGCAACAAACACAAACAAACAAACCCCAAACATTAACACAAAAACAAGTCAAGGGAAAGGAAAAATAATCCAATCAGGATCCCAATCTTGCATGTATTTCTATGTATGGATAGAGTCATTCTGTTTGGCTTCCCTGTGTTTCTACTCAGAATTTGCTTATCTTAGCCAAACCAGATCTGCTGGGCTGCGTCTAGACTGGCAAGTTTTTCTGCAAAAGCAGTTGCTTTTGCGGAAAAACTTGCCAGCTGTCTACACTGGCCGCTTTGAATTTGCGCAAGAACACTGATGATCTAATGTAAGATTGTCAGTGTTCTTCCGCAAATACAATGACTCTCCCATTCGGGGAAAAAGCCCTCTTGCTCAAATGCTTTTGCGCAAGAGAGCCAGTGTAGACAGCTGAGAACCCGTTATGCGCAAAAAAGCCCCGATGGTGAAAATGGTGATCGGGGTTTTCTTGCGCAAAACCACATCTAGATTTGCACGGACGCTTTTCCGCAAAAAGTGCTTTTGCGCAAAAGCGTCTGTGCCAATCTAGACGCTTTTTTCTGTTAAAAGCATTTGCGGAAAATCATGCCAGTCTAGACGTAGCCCTGATGTACAAGTTGGCATTTATTGAAATATTATTATAATTTACAGTTCCATTACACAACCGTTAGAGCAAGTTTAATTATCAAAAGAATATTTAAATTAGTATAAAATGAAGGAATTTAGTTAAAATGATATCCATCTGTTTTACATTAAAAATGTGGTCAGTTTCTCCAGAAACATTTGTTTCTGTTCTAACATTCCACTTCACTCATATTCTACCCTCAGTGACATCAACAGGATTGACTTTAATGGGAGCAGGTTAGAGACCTTTCTGAGTTTTATTCATATTTTGATTTTTTTAAACTTTTATTTAAAATATATTCTAGTTTTTCAATTGTATTTTTTTAAATCTTTTCATCTATTTCTTCAATGCATTGTCAACATAAAGTGCCAATAGCTAATCTACTAGAAAAGTAGTGTTAGTAGAACTGTTTAGGCCAGGGAAAGAGGAAGAAGGTTCTCTTAATTCTATATACAAGTTCTTGACATTTTAAATCTAATATGCAGCTAATATGGAAAATGTATGGAGTATAACTTCTATTCACACCTAAAATCATAATGCAATCATGGATACAACTAAAAATAATTTATGATTTCATGTCTTGGTAAATTTTCTTAGCAAGTTTACAATAAGGCACTATTCACTTATCAAAGAAAAAAATTCTCTCCAGAAAGGGGCCGGGTGGAATTTTGCACATCTCTGTTAATGTCCTACAGGACTGGATTCTGACTTTTGCAGGAGTTTTGTTTGAAGAGGAACAGGGGACTAGGACCTTAGGGGCATGTCTACACTTGGGAGTCATTTCTGAATAACTCCCCTCATTTTGAAATAACAAGGTGAGCATCCACACTACCACGCCTGTTATTTTGAAATAATGGGCTTGCTATTTCAAAATAAGAACTGCTTCTGAAGAGTAATGAGCTTATTTCGAAAGTTATTTCGGGAGTTATTATTTTGAAATAAAAAAACCTGGTACTATAGATATAGCCTAAAGCATTAAATATTTTCTGCAAAAATTATCTAGTAAATTAACTTTGTTATTGTTTAGGAACAATCTGTATGATCTTTTCACACAGGTACCAGAGTGGCACTACCATGTGATGGATCAGTGGAGCCTTGATCATGATCTATAAGCACATACATGAGGAAAGGGTTTCTGATAGTAAAGGATTCTCAAGTTTTGCAGACAAAGCATACCAGAATCTAGTGGTTGGAAGCTGAGAATTTAGATGATTTCAGACTAGAAAATGGGTACAATAGTGAAGGCAATTAACAACTGGAATGATTTATGTAGGGATGTTGTGGAGTCTGTCAAAGTATGCACTATTGCACAGCCCTGTTGCTGAAAGTCAGCCTTTGTAAATGGTTTTTGTCAGCAATTTTGCAGACAAAATATTTCTATCCCTAACAAGCTACTTTCACTTTGCTAGCTGGTGTGTGTTCACATTTGTACTTGCCACATCAAAACTGTTGTGCATGGGAGGGATGTTTAAGCACCCACAGCACTGACAAGAGACTTCACCAGGACCTATAGGGGTTGGAGCCCTGTGTAGAAGAGGCGAAGCTGGGGCTAGCTTCCCCCAGCCAGCCCTTCAATGCTGCTGGGCTGCAGGTTATGTACACTGGGTATTTCAACTGCAGCCAAGGTACCAGCAGCAGTGACTGGGAGTCCCAGGCCCTTTTAAATTGCTGGGCCCTGTGTCAGTCGCTTTCTTTGCCCCCCCTCCCCCCATCAGTGACCTTGAGCACCCATGAATGACAAATGTTTTGTGGATCAAGTGTAGTCATAGCTGCATAGGTTTCATAAAATTCGGTGGGCTTGTATGATGCAGGATGTCAGCCTAGATGATCATGATCCTTCTGATTTTAAAGTATGAATGCATTAATAACATAGGGTCAGAGTTTTCACCATTTGCTGAATTACTTAACTTACTCACACAGCTAGTTTCACTGTTTAAGCATCAGCTACTATGAGTAAAGGACACCTGTGCCACATAGGGCACAATCTTGCAAGATGTTAAGCTCTCAGGCTCTAATGTTGCAAAGTACGTGCTCAGCTTTACACACTTGAGTATTTTAATATAGGATTGGGGTGAGGTTCTTGGAATCTTGCAAGATGGAGCCCACAGACCTTAACAAATAAGAGGTGTAGACGAAACAGTTGTGAGGATGAGCCTTTGAATTACCTGAATGCCACCTGAGGTGGGAATTCTGTACTGGCTGCAAATACAAGAGGAAAGAGGGGTTGGATTGCTGTAGCCATGGTTATATGGCTCTAATGGCACAAAGCCCTATGTGTGGGCAACAAGTCATTATTCAAGTCCATGAATTGAAACAATGATCACGGCCGGCTTGTGGTTTAAAGGCTGAATTTCCCTGTCCCTGTAGAATCTCCAGCACAAAGTCTGATTTATTTGGGCTACGTGTAGGAATGGTGCATTTCACGCCCAGTGAAGAGGAAGATCAATAGCTATGACAATATAGACGTTAAAAATTCATAAACTATAATAATCTCCTAAACTATTGTAATAAAAGGTAAATCACATTCAGGTTTGTGACATGGTTTTAACGATCATTTAAAGTGTTTGTTTGGAAGGGGTTAGTTGGTGCACTTTGAATAAAATGCATAACTCTAATTAGGGTACTATATCTTATATTAATACAGTATAACATTGCAACTGAGATTAATCAGCATTGTGGGTTTGAGTTTTCTCTCACTTATATTAGTGTAAATTAACTCCACTAACTTCAGTGGAGTGACATCAGTCTAAAACAGTGGTTTTTAAACTTTTTGGCCTGTAGCCCACCTGGCTCAATGCAAACCTTTCCGTGGACCACCCGCTGCTAATGGAAACTCGCCATTAATTATATAATTAGGCCTGAGCCATTTTACTAGTGCTGCAGCTAGAGAGAATAGTTTAATTTAACTAGTAAGCACAGAGATAGTAATTGAAATTATTAAATAGATTAAGAGCTTTAACTTTCTGTAACTTTGATTAGTTTACCAAACTTCATTTTAAATAAAGTAAAATATTAATTTATGCCCAACTCAAAAGTTTTCAACATTGTCTTTATTTATGGTAGGCCTGGGGAACCTTTTTTGGGTCAGGAGCCACTAACCCATAAAAAATCAGTTGTGGGGGACACAGAAGTGAAAAGTAAAAAAAACCCAAACCCTCCAAAACCTCCCAGTCCTCACTGATGTGGTCCTCAACTGAGACACCTCACTCCACTGGCACTCCAGCCCCATGGGAGGGATGGAGAGAGGGGCAGGGAGGACTGAGGGTCAGGTCTTTTCATAGGCCAGATTAACTCTTCTGGGGTTCCAGGGTTAGTGGATTTTGTAGACCCCTCCTAGGCTCTGGGTTGGGGCCATAAATGAAGGGTTCAGTGAGTGGGACACGGCTGTCAGTGAGTGAGATGGGGATGCAGGATCTGGGGGTGCAGGATGGGGTGATGCTGGAGTGTCTGGCCAGGGGGGAGGGTGCAGGAGTAAGGTGGGGGTAGGATGTCTGATCAGGGGAAGGGTGCAGGAGCAGGCTAGGAGTATGTGGTCTCATCAGGGGTGTGTGTGTGTGTGTGTGTGTGTGTGTGTGTGTGTGTGTGTGTGTGTGTGTGTGTGTGTGTGTGAGAGAAGTTGGGGGTGCAGACTCTGGGCATGAGTGGGTGGGGGGTACTTACTTGCCTTGGTGCCCCACACCACTCCCAGACATTGTGTCCCAGACACAGCCACCTGCTGCTCCCATTAGTCAGAATCTGGCCAACGGGAGCAGCAGGGAAAGCCTCCAGCACATCTGTGCGCTGCTGTTCCCCCAGCCAAAGGAGGGGGAGCGGCAATGTGCGGAGCTGCTTCTGGCTCCACTTTTTCTCCATTAGACAGGTCGTGCAGCGAGGCTAGGGGCTTTCCCTCCCTCCCCTCAGCAGCAAGCCAGTGCTGGAGCTCCAATGTTGCAGGTGGGTTGCGAGGCTGGAACACCAGTGTTGGCTTTGTGCTGTCAGGGGATGGGGGGAGGAAGGAAGGGAGAGCTGAGCTCAAGCTGCAGACCACTAGTTGTCCACAAATAACTATCAGTGACAGGATAATGAAGCCTACTTAATAGTCAGATTCATTCACATTATGGATTCAGAGGTGCTGTGCATCTGCAGCTCCAATTGACTTCTACTGGAGTTGTGAATGCTCGCTGCTTTTGAAAAACAGAGTTGGACTGATAAAACTGACAGTGCAAAGTTCTTGCTACACTTGCTCGTATCTATAACTTGACTGCCATATTAAACATATTGGCCAAATTCTGCTTCCAATTTCTCTCTTGGAAATCTGAAGTAACTCAGCTGACTTGAACTGGAATATTTTGTACTTACTGTAGTAAGGGTGCAGATTTGGATTCATTAATTTCAGTGAGAATGCTACTTGCTTCCTAAATATACCCCTGAAAGAATACCAAATTGGTCAGTGTTAAACTTGTTTTGTACTTTAACTGAAAAATAGGTGCATTTTTAAATTATTTGCCACGTTCTCATTTCTGATCAATTTACATCCCCTGTGTATGTAAAGCATTAATACCTATTACAACCACACTTCAGTTCTGGCCCAGATACTCCCACTCTTATTCAGGTGGCACATACCATTGAGGGAGAAACATCTTCTCACAGTGTCTGTGGACGATATGGCCTTTAACACCAAGCCCTCGGAAAAGTCAAACAAGACTTCCCTTTAATCAGTCTCATCCTTGGCCTCTCCGCTGAAAAGCTTTCCTGTTTGAAAGGGTGCTCTTCCTTTTTTTTTTACTATAAGTATCCTCGGACCATGCTTCACTTGGTAGTTGCAATCTTCCATGGTCCCTTTTCAATGATTAAAGCAAACATCCCATTGACTTCAATGGGAGCATGAATGGGCCTCTGCCAACAATCATGTTTATTAAAAGTTGTAAAACACTTTGCTATTTTCTCATTTTGCTAGAGTAGTACAAAAGTGTTTAGGTACTTGTGTGGAGGCTATTTCACTTCCAGTAGGCTTCATTTCATTATATTAAAATGGAAATAATGAAATGTACATGAAAAAGTTTTCCTTTGAACTTAACTTGTAGAACTTACAACCAAAACCTTCAAAGCTTTTTAGTTAATGGCAAAGTTTATTCAATTTTTTAATAACAATGAAAAGACAAAACATTTAAAATTTGCAGTTCAAAACATGCACGTTCACAAAATGCCAATTACATGTAACACTGCATAGAACTGAAAGCATTACTAAAATTTGATAAAACACACAGGGCATTTAATGTTCATTTAAAACTAAACCTGAGAAAAACTACCATAAACACTGAGTCAAAAACTCTCCATTCATGCAGCTTCACAATTTCCACAACAGTTTCAGCAGTAATGGTTCAGTGGAGCTGGAAAATCCTACCTTACATTGAATGTAAACTTTGCTTTTACATAGTGGCTGCCTTTCACAGCAGTTTATACTTATGAAACACTGAAATACTTTATGAAAAAATCAAGTCAAACGAGAAAAACAATATTAATGCGTTTATGGCTTCTAGTCTAGAATAAGGAAACATTAAAACATGATTTTAGTTTACATGTTCTGATCACAGCTTTGCAATTACTTATTATTGTATGCATGGAAATATGGTGTTTAATTCAAAGTACTTAAAAAACAAAGGGCCCAATATTGCAAATTCTTCCTCACACAATTAATCTCTATTCATATAACTAGCCCTATTGAAGCCAATGGGAGAAAGAGTTTGAGCGATCAGGCACAAGTTTTTTGAGTGCTAAAATATTCCTTGTTTAATGAAGATGTATCAGGCAACATTTATAGAACAAGAAAAACAACATTTGTTGCGTTTTGCAAAGAAAAAACATACCCAGTACTAAGTTAGAATTGACCAATTCATGAATTTCAAATCATTAACTTCTGGATACATTATAATGTGAATGATACACAAAAGCAGAAACATAAAAACTGCAACAAACCATGGAGCTTTAAAATATTAATAACACAGATGGGATGATTAACTCATCAAAACTACAGATGCTTTTACACAGTATAAATCAAGATAAAAAATGGTAAGATGCTATTTTCTCTTCCTTCAATTTATTATATATTCCCATTGAAGGTTAAGGCAACAAAGGAAGCCCCTTGTGATATTTTGTAAAATGTATTTTTGTGATGAGGATTTTATAGGAATCTTTAGATATCTGTTACTGTCTCAGAATACTTTATAATTTTTACACAAATAGAAAGATGTTTTATTATAAATCTACTGAGGCTGTTTTCCACAAATAAGCCTACAATCAAGAATAGCAAAAGAAAGTCCAAATATAAATGGTGATTAGGCTTAATAAAATTATTAAAGAATAATTTACCTTTTCAATAAATGTTGCATTCCAATTAGTAACTCAAATAATATGAATACAAGACCAATTGATTTCTAACTGGCATTGTTGTGGCTTAATTGAAGGAACATTTTTAATGATAGTTTGCAATTGTTATGCAGTGCACATAAAGCAGGCTGCAAATTACCATGTGAATTCCATATTGGACTTTATTCACACAAAATTAAAGGTTTAAGTGATCAGAATAAATGCATTATGATTAGCTAGTGTAATTTGACTAGCTTTTTCAATTAAAATAAATACACGCATAACCAATGGCTCAATTTAACAAACACATGGTATACTAAATAAATAATATACTATATTTCTGTTCACTTTAACAATGTGCAAATAAACTGTATTGTGTACCCAAACTGATTTTTTTTTTAAAAAAAACCCCTCTGATTTTCACAGGCACATTTTTGCTGAGGTGATCTTATATTTAGAACTGTATACAGAGTAAAAAAAAACATTTTTAAAATAACTTTCTAGGCAGGACTATTATTTCATAATTGATTACCATCAGACAATAAGCAACATCTAGGAGGTGCAAAAATATATCCAAAACAGACTAACTACTGGGGAATGAAAGTACAATATAAAAACAAAATCAAAATACATTTTGTGGGGCACAATTTAAAATTAAAATGTGTAATTGCGCAAGGATGACACACATGGTGAGCTTATACCTGGCTTTGGAAATAGAGCAATATATAACATTAAGTAACATCACTAGCCAGAATTCCAATATATGTCCAGGCTCTCAACAAGATGTGCTAAAATTCCTCTACCTTCTTAGCAATAAAGCAAAATAGAATGGGAGAAAACTGCATGTCATTTCTGTCACCAACTGTAGGTAGCTGGGCATCTTAATTTTATTAATTCTTGTAAATATAGCACACTTTATTTTAGAGCAGGATAAAACAAAATAAGTAAAGCTGCTGGTAAATTTCTTCACAACACAATGGTTTACACTACATTTCTTTGCTTTACATAATTTTTTCCAAATCAAAATTTTTATGCATTTTACAATGAAAAAAAGATTTTTAAAAATGCATTTACTTTTAAAGAGAGTCATGAATTTAATTTTTATATTAAGTACACTGAGGATGTCATTTCAGAATTGTATTGCAGTCATTCTTTAATGTCAAAAATAGGGATCCATATTTTAAGAAAGGCATGCCCCCAATTTTTTTCTCGCCTTAGGTCAAGTGGTATGGCCCTCCCATATTGAGCCATCTATTTATCTATGCATTAAATGGCTTTTCTGAAGGCAGTTCTTCTCTGCATGACTGACTAGCAGTGCTATTTGTAGTGGAATACATTTTCTTTGTCCCTGTGTATTCTGTTTCTTTTGCACTTAAAGATCACTCCGGAAAAGGGAGGGAAGAGAATGCATAATATTATTATGAAATGTGGAGGGCCATTCCATCAATATGTCTTCCTAAGTATGTACTTTCATAAAGTATTTTCCTTGCACGGGCTTTGATATATGATGTGATTTGTATATTTTCTTAAAATGAGAGGTAAGGAAATTGTGTGATGCAGAGAAGTGAGAGGTGGCATCTGCACAGGATTGAAAGGCAAGGGGACAAAGTTTTATTTTTGATAAGTATATGAATAGTCAAGAAATGATTGGTAGGACATGGACTAGCTGAAGAGCTATACTGCTTGTTATTTACAATCTAGATTGGATGATTTTGAAGACAAAAAGTAATAAGAATAAAGATCTTAGTAACCTGAAAGGAGAATGGAAAATCTCTGCTAGTCTGAACATTTTAAAAGTGAAGCAGCATTTGTCTCCACATAAAATACATTTAAAATTGAATCATTACAGTGGACTTTTTAGGTCAGTATTAAAACAGACTGAAACTTTTACAATAAGTTAAACTGGCCTGTGTTTGTGCCATTGTCATAAATAGATGTAACCTTTGAAGAAATCAGGCCATCATTTGATAGTGGGCAGATACATACCAAATGTAATTAATACTTTAAAATTTCTTATTACAGTGTTCTCTTGGTGAGAAGTACAACTGATACACCGCTGAGCTGAACAAACTGGAAAATTCTATTTTCTTTTGTGCAATTTTCCCTCCATTTTTCTTAAAAGCTGAGAGTATGGAGGTTTGCTATGTTTCAAATAAGCTATAAAGAACTACTACTACTAAAGTATATTTGAGTGCATAGTAGGTACTGCCTCTGGTGCAAATGGAACAGTACATGCCACACAGAGCTACAGAACTTACATTGCATTAGCAAGGCATGTTCCAGATAACTTTAGAATAAAGACGGTGACAAATCACACAGCTATCTAATCTGTTTTTATGAATTAGGACAAACTTTTCTGACCAAATTGTGACCAGATGTGCATACAAAACACAAACATTGAAAAATGGCTAAATTTTTATGCATTTTTTTTGTAATTTGAACAAAACTTGTAAATATGAGCATTATACTAAAAGGTGGCATTTATATTAAACAATAAAAAACCAAAAAGCTTGTATCAGACCAAAGGTTGCAAAGTTTCACAGATTTAAAAGCAAGTGCCATAAAGGCAATTTGAATTAGGCTCATTATGCTGTATTTTTATCAAGTATGGAGAATCAAACATGCAGTTCTAACATCAAGATTTTTAAACTTCTCTGCAAATAACCCTTGGAGATTTTTGAGAATTGCAATTATGGAACTTCTTTGGCAAGCATATATTGTAGGCTAGTTTGACACAAACACCTATAAACACCTTGGTTTGAAATTTTGCTTTATATGGTGAGTTAACACCACTAAAATGTTGGTTATTCAGCACTTATTGAAATCAAAGGTTTGATACCAACCAACTGTACTTTAAATGGACTTATGAACCTGTATAAATGTTAATAATCTATGTATAGTGGTAATTTGACCATTAATTATGTCCCATTAATTAATATAGCATATGAGCAATACTGATTCAGCCTCATTATAAATAAGCGACCTGCCAAAACACAAGGTAATTTTCTCTGTTTACAAAGACAAAGCAAATACTTGTTAAAATTATAAAGAGATGGTGTGTTACAGTAGAGTTGCACAGTGCTTATGTCTATTGAATACACTAATCCAAACTTTATGGAATAAGATCATCATGGATCTTCCTATAATCTTTGTGACTGTTTGCTGCTAGCAGATCCTAGCAAAGGTCTAGTAGTTTGTCTTACTTAAAGTAATTCTAAGGGCTTTCTGTCTCAACCTGTATTCCTTCACCATTCATCTGGTCTTTGTTTTGTGGTATCATACGCTCTTATTACTTCAGATTGGGAAACTATTCCATTTTCATCTTGAGAGAACGCATAGCCATCTGCAGATACAAAACAGAATAGTTAAACTTTGATTAGTTTCAGATATTCTATAAAATTGGAAGACTTCAAATTTCAATGCAAAATCACTCTTTTAAATACTAAGAAAACCATCTTCCAAGGTGGTGGAAAGAGAAGAACTCAAATTCTTTCATAATACTGGAAGACTCAGAGAGCACAACAAAAAATTTTCTGTACAGCATCCAAGGAATGAATATCAAATGACCTCATCAAAAGGCAACAGATTTAATTAAAGGTGAATATACATCACAGAATCATAGAAATGTAGGGCTGGAAGGAAACTTGAGAAGTTATCAAGTCTAGCTCTTTGCACAGTAGCAGACGTTTGTCCAGTCTGTTTTTTAAAACCTCCAATGATGGGAATTGCACAACATTCCTTCAAAGCCTATTCCAGATTTGAACCACACTTAGGTCTGGTCTACACTAGGGGGCAATGCTGAACTGAGGTATATAACTCCAGTTATATGAATTGTGTAGTTGGAGTCGATGTACTTTAGTTCATGTTACTGCAGTGTCTCCATTATGGGGGGGGATCAGTGGGAGAAACTCTCCTGTTGACTCCCCTTACTCTTCTAACTCTAGTGGAGTACCAGAGTCAATTGGAATGCAATCTGTAGTCAATTTAGTGGGTCTTTATTAGACCCACTAAAATCGACCTCCAGGAGATCGATCCCTGCAGCACCAATCTCCTGGTAAGTGTAGTCTAAGCCTTATACTTAGAAAGTTTCCTAACATCTAATCTAAGGCTTTGTATCTCCAGAAAACACTGGCAATTGTGTGACAAAGTCTTTGTCATTCACAGGTGTTCCACCGCTTTGCTCCCCGTCCCCCTGGTCTGCAGACCAGGGGGACGGGGAGCAAAGCAGAGCAAAGCCACGGAGCCCGAGGGCAGCAGGATAGCCACCGCGCGTCTGGGCTGTCCCGCTGCCCCCGTGCTCTGCGGCTTTGCTCCAGACCCCTGTGGTACAGCAGCTGGGGCGCTGCCGGTTGGTCCCGTAGCGCTGCTCTGGGCGCCACTGGACCAACCCAGCAGCACCCCAGCTGCTCTGCCCCAGTTGTCCCCAAGTCAGCCGCTGCTGAAACTGACCAGTGGCTGACTACAGGAAGCCCCTGCCCCGGGCTTCCTGGAATCTGCTGCTGATCAGTTTCAGCAGCAGCTGACTTGGGGATGCCTGGGGTTCTTAAGTTGAATCTGTATGTAAGTCAGAACTAGCCTCCAGATTCAGCCGCTGTTGAAACTGATCAGTTTCAGCAACGGCTGAATCTGGACGCCAGTTCCGACTTACATACAGATTCAACTTAAGAACAAACCTACAGTCCCTATCTTGTACGTAACCCGGGGACTGCCTGTACTTTTAACGGAAAAGTGTTTCTGTTAAAAGTAATTCCGCAAAAGAGCATCTAAATTGGCACGGATGCTTTTGCGCAAAAGCATCTGTGTCCAGTATAGACATACTTTTGCACAAGAAAGCTCCGATGGCCATTTTAGCCATCAGGCTTTCTTGAGCAAAAAATTAAGGTACCTGTCTACACTGGCCCTCTTGCGCAAGTATTCTTGCACAAGAAGGATTATCCCTGAGTGGGAGCGTCAAAGTATTTGCGCTAGAAGCACTGAATTCTTACATTAGAATGTCAGTGCTCTTGCGCAAATTCTCGCGGCCAGTGTAGACAGGCAGCAATTTTTTGCACAAAAGCAGCCGCTTTTGCGCAAAATCTTGCCAGTCTAGACGCACCCACAGTGTTTATACTGCCTGACTTTTAAGCAACATGGCTGTGTTGACACAGCTGTTCCACTAAAAGGGATGTAGTGTAGACCAAGTCTGAATCTCCGTGGCTGCAGACTAAGGCCATTACTTCTTGTCCTGCCTTCAGTGGAGACAGAAAACAATTGATTAGTCTCCTCTTTATGACAGTCCTGAATATATTTGCATGCTATTATCACGGCCACCTAATTTTGTTTTCTCAATACTAAGCATGTCCAGTTTTTTTAACCTTTGCTCACAGGTTTGGTTTTCTAAACCAGTGATTCCCAACCTTTTTTATGAGGTAGACTGGCAAACCCATTCACAAACGTTTGTTAGACTGATAACATTTTATTTGCATGTTTATTGTGCAAATAATGAATATGCAAATAAAATGCTGCCGGTCCGCCTAGCCCCAACCCAATCTCTTGCTCCCTAGTGCCTAGTAGCTTTTGACCCCCACTCCTATGTTCCATGCCCTTTGACCCTTTTACCTCTGACTCCTATAGCCCATGCCAACACCCTCTTGCTTCAAAACCCTGCCATGCCCTCACTCAACCCCACCCCTGAACTCACCAGAGCAAGGCTGCCCCCTCTAGGGAGCATGGCTGTTACTGCTGTGTAGGCAGGGAAATTGGCCTTCCTCCCTCATGTCCCCTTCTTCCCAAGTGTTTTTAGCACCCCCATGGGCAGAGGGGGGAATGCTGAGCCCTGGCTATCTGCCATTATGGGGGGAGGGAGGGAGAAAGGTAGGTGCCTCCTGCTCTGCTTCTTCATGCCACTGCCTCAGCCCCAGCACTGCCACTGGCAAAAATGGCCGCACTAGCGGGGGAGGGGAGAATCCCTGAGAAGGTGCCTCCTGCTCTGCCTCAGCCCCAGTGCTACTGTTGGCAAAAGTGGCCATGCGGGTTGGGGAGAGGGGGAAGCGGAGTCCTGGGGAGGCACCTCCTGCTGACATGGGCAAAAGTGGCTGTGTGGGCAGGGGGAGTGACCCTTTCCTCCCCAGCATGTCTCCCCCACGTGCAGAGTGGGGAGGAGGGAGGAAGGTGCCTCCTACTGCGGCTGTCTGAGCCACCACCCAGATGTGAGCTACCGGGAACAGCTGGCTTGAGCTCTGACAGCCCCCATGGCCCAGCAGCAGGCTACAGACTGGTGGTTGGAAATTGCTGTTTTAAACCTTTATCATTGTTGTTGCTCTCCTTTAGATGCTCCAATTTATTCATCTCTTTTCTAAAATGTGGCACACAAAATTGGGCACAGTACTTCAACTGAGGCCTCACTAGTGCCAAATAGAGTGGGACAGTTTCCCCCCATGTCTTACATATCATTCTTGTGTATATTAACAGTTGTGTTATATTAACCTTTTTCAAGGCAGCATCACATTGTTGCATCATATTCAATTTATGATTTACTTCAGATCCTTTTCAGCAGTACTAATACTTTGCCAGTTAATCCCCAATTTGTACTTGTGATTTAATTTGTCCTTCCTAAGTGTAATATACTGCACTTTACTTTATTGAATTTAATTTCATTTAATTCAGACCAATTTTACAATTTGTCAAGGTCATCTTGGATTCTAATTTCAAAGTGCTTGCAACTTCCAGTTTGGTGACTTCTGCAGATTTTAAAAGCATACTCTCCATGCCACTATTCAAGTTATTAATGAAAACACTACATAGCACCAGACCCAGAATTACCCTTGTGGGACTCCATAGAAATACCCTCCCAATTTGATAGCAAACAAATGATAACTACTTTTTGAGTATGGTCTTTTAACCAGTTATAACTCACCTTATAATAATTTAATCTAGCCCACATTGCCACATCTTATTTATGAAAATGTCATGCGGGACAGTGAAAAAAGCCTTACTAAAATCAAGATACTATATCTACTGCTTCCCCCCATCCAATATATCAGTAATCCCATCAAAGAAGGAAATTAGATTGGTTTGGCACACTCTGGTTCTTGACAACATCTCACAAACTGCTTAATATTTTGTTCTAGTATCTTTACAGGTATCCAAATTAGGTATAGATTGGTCTATAATTCCCAAGGTCAACTTTATTCTGTGTTTGATCTTTTCTAGTCCTCTGGGACATCATCTGTCCTCTAGGAATTCTCAAAAGGTAAATCCTGAGACTGCTTCAACTATTTCCTGAAGTACCCTATGATGAATTTCACCAGACCTTGATGACATTGATACATTTAACTACTGTATATTCCGGCGTACAAGACGACCTCTGATGTTAAAAAACATCCCCCAAAAATCGGGGGTCGTCTTGTACGCAGGGTATACATCCCAGGCGCGCCTGGGATGCCCCTCCGCCGGAGCCCCTCCGCGGCTTTGAAAGCCTCGGGGGAAGCCGGTGGCCGGGCATCCCAGGCGCGCCAGGGGTGCCCCCCCGCCGGAGCCCCTCCGCGGCTTTGAAAGCCTCGGGGGAAACCGGCGGCCGGGCATCCCAGGCGTGCCTGGGGTGCCCCCCCGCCGGAGCCCCTCCGCGGCTTTGAAAGCCTCGGGGGAAGCTGGCAGCCGGGCATCCCAGGCGCGCCTGGGGTGCCCCCCGCCGGAGCCCCTCCGCGGCTTTGAAAGCCTCGGGGGAAGCCGGCGGCCGGGCATCCCAGGCGCGCCAGGGATGCCCGGCCGCCGGCTTCCCCCGAGGCTTTCAAAGCTGCTGCGGCTTTGCTCCCAGTGCCTCTGGTCTGCTGGGGACCATCTCCAGCAGACCAGGGACACCGGGAGCAAAGGAGGCGGAGGGGCGCTGGGGTATAAGATGAAACCCTATCTTTTAATTAAAAAGATAGGGGGTCGTCTTATACGCCCAGTCGCCCTATACGCCGGAAAATACAGTATCTAAATATTCTTAACTTGTTCTTTCCCTAATTTGGCTTCCATTCCTTACCCCTTGTTGTTACTATTAATTATATTGAATATCTGGTCACCATTAACCTTTTAGTGATGATGAATGCCTATTTTGCCTTAAATATGTCAGCTTTCTTGACGTCTTCAGTTATTACTTCTCCATTTCCACTAAATAGTAGACCCTATTTTTTGTCTTTCTCTTGCACCTAATGTATTTAAATTACCTTTTCACTACCTTTTATATACCTTGCTAGATGTAACTCATTTTGTGCCTCAGCCTTTCTAATTTTGTTCTTACATGCTTGTACTATTCTTTTGTACTTGTCCTTAGCATTTTGTCCATGTTGTCACTTTTTGTAGGATTCTGTTTTGATTTTTAAGTCACTAAAGAGCTCTGATAGAGGTATATTAGACATACTATTCTTCCTATATTTTATTTCACAATCACTTTCACCCAAATTGTCATCCACCTTCAGATTTGCTATCAATTCCTCACAGCTGGTCAGAATGACTGTCCTCATCAGCTCCTTCACTTTCTGGAACAAAAAGTTGTCCCTGAACACACTAAGAACTTGCAGCAAATTCTGAGTTTTGACATATTTTCCAACAATTATTGAGTAATTAAAATCCTCCATTACTACCAGGTCTTGGGTTCTGGATATTTCTGTTATGTGTTTTAGAAATACCTCATCCACCTCCTTTTCCTGATTTGGTGATCACAGTTACTATGATGTAACTACTTTCATTTTTAGCCAGAGACTATCAATAAGTCTGCCTCCTACCTCCTTCTGGACTTCAGAACATGCATTATATATTCCTGATGTATAACGCAACACCTCCTTCCTTTTTACCTTGCCTGTCCTTTCTGAACGAGCCTTATCACTCTATGCCAAATTTCAGACATGAAACTTATCCCATATATGCTACAGATTGAACCTCTCTAATCTGGTACTCTCTGGTCTGGCAACATCCGTGGCCTGGCATGATTTTAGTTAGCTGGATGTCCACTTATCAATATGGCCAAGTTTCCTGAAGTCCCATAAAGTTTGATTACAGTTGCCAGTCCTGGCTCTCAGTGTTCTCCTGGATGAAATGTTATCCCGTGCAAAGATTGGTTGTGGTGGCTCTTCTAGTGTTCAAGTTACAAACTTACAAACGCACAAACTTACAAACATTCTCCTTTATATATTAGATTACAAATGCAGTCACATACATTGTTTTTGTCAGATCTGAAAAAACCCTTAATTTTATATGTAAATATTTATTTATATATTTTCATCCTCTTTGGGAAAATCAAAAT